>NC_081184.1:29820116-30193841 GCF_029867415.1 Vicia villosa
GTTTTAAAAATCCAAAAAATACACAAAAAATATTTTTAAGTTCCTAAAATAATATTTTATTTTCTGATATAAAAATATTTTATTTTTCTTCATAATTTAAATATTTAGCATAATTAATTAGTATATATTTATATATTTATTTTTTAATTACTTCAGCCAATCAAAAAATCATAAAAAAAACTGTTCTTTATATTAAATATTGTTTATATATTATAAACTAATTTTGTACATATTTTGAATAATTTTATCTTCAAGTTTTAATTATTTGTGTAACTATTTATATAATCATGTATTAATTAACTTAAAAAATTTCAAATCAATTTCAAAAATTCCAAAAAAATTAGTTTTGTTTTAAAATTAATTAACAAATGTTTTGTACATATTTTGAACTTAATTTTTAGGTTTGAAATTTATTTTCATCTTTTTTTCCTCATTTTAATTTAATTAATCATGCATTAATCATAATTAAAATAAATCATCAAAAAATCCAAAAACATTTCTTTTATTTTCTTGCTATTTAAATTCCTAGATAAATGTATAGGTTGTCAAATCCATGTAAATAGCGTAGTTTACATTTCCTGCACAATCGATGTAATAGCGTAGATTTACTTTCCGCATTTTACATTTCCGCATTTTAAATTCCAGCACATATAAACTGCGTGTATGTCAAAGATAAAATTGAACCGTTAGATCACTAACTCCAAAAGATAAAATATCTGAATTCAAACACAATCACACTTGCACCTCCTAAGGTAATCCCTTCTCATTCTTTTCAAAATCAAAGTCAAAATTCTACTGTTTCGAGTACAAAATCAAACCTTTTGTTTATATCCGGTGAAAGGATAGATTTTTAAAGGAAATAGGATAAAGACCTTACAACTCAGGGTAGACCTCCTAATTTGCTTGCTCAAATCAAAACAAACAAAATTCTCATACATTGTTGTTTTTCAAAATAAACTTTCCAAAAAGACAATACTTTATATATATCCAAACAAGGATCATTACGAAGTTAACGTTCTTTTTTTCAAAAGCATCTTTTGAAAGATAAAAAACACTTTGTATACATCCGCACAAGGACCATTACAAAGTCAATTTACAAAGGTATTTCAAACCACACATGAGCATTTTAAAGCAATTGAAAAGTGATCGAAAACAAGTGAGCTAAGCAAACTAAAGAGCCCATGGATAACCATGGATACAAAGGGTGCTAACACCTTCCCTTTGTATAATCTACCCCCTTACCCAGAATTTCTTAAAGGTCTTTTTTCTGTTTCTTTTATAAACCTTTCCTTAATTGGATAAAATAAAAGGTCGGTGGCGACTCTCCGAATTTTCAAAAATGCGAAAGCAGAAACAATAAAAAGAGTCAGTTCACGTATCTCTCTGCGAGAGGTATGGCCGAAAACGGAGGTCCACAGAACTGGCGACTCTGCTGGGGACTTTCAAAAAAAAAAACAAAATGTTTTCAAAAGGGGTTACCTTAAGAGAATAGATCACTTCGATGTTTTCATTTGTTTGACATGATTGCTCTATTTTTCAAAGGTTTGTTTGGGTATTTTGCTTGTGTGAAAGATTATAACCCGAATCTCGAGATACCTTAAGTATATGACAATAAACCGAGGAAACTGTACGGCATGTACCGATACGGTTGATCTGGTAGTCATCGTTAGTGCGATACTTTGGTTTATACTGGTGTCCCTTGAAAACGATCAAGGAGTATATTAGGCTTCCGAAATGTCATTAAACACTAATTTGTCTTAGAACCTTTTTAGTTGAACTTGACTTATGACCTATTAAGTGGCTAGCTTTGAAATTGATCGAAGTTAGTTATCCTCGAGGAATATTTTGATCGGCCGCTCGAGCGCCGTATTGAGATGTTACCTCCAAGGATCATAGAACCCGAATACTATTCTAGGACATGTTTTAACCAACTCAACTTCAGTGGGGAGGGTATCACCTATCAGCTCCATGCAAGCCTTTAAACCTAAGGCTATTGTTTGATTTGTTTGTGTGTGCCACATGTTTGACATCATAAGCATCATAAGCATATCATTTTCTCACTAAGCACTTCAAGGATCAAAGAGTTTACCTTTGTTTATTTACAGGTAATGGCTCCCGCCACCAGAGATTACATCCGAATCAACATCTCAACGGTACCATCTGAACTAAAAGACTTAGTATCAGAATTCCCCAGGAATGTTCAATTCACCGAAAGGCATGGTCACCTACTCCATTTGGTTACCTCAAAATTTGAAGAAGACATGATACGGGTCCTGTTCCAGTTCTTTGACCCTGAACATCATTGCTTTACCTTTCCAGATTACCAGTTAGTACCCACTTTGGAAGAGTTCTCTGAACTAATTGGATTACCTGTTCGAAATCAATTACCTTTCACTGGTTTGGAAAGGATTCCAAAACCTGAAGTCATTGCTGCTGCTTTACATTTGCGAAAATCAGAAATCGAGTCCAATTGGGAAACAAAGAGTGGAGTTAAGGGTTTGCTTGCTAAGTTCTTAATGGAAAAGGCTCGATTACTACTAGAAAACAAAAGTTATCCAGCTTTTGAGGAGGTTGTGGCCCTTTTGATCTATGGGTTGGTTTTATTCCCTAATCTCGACCAGTTCATAAGTGTACACATCATCAACCTTTTCCTAACCCGTAATCCGGTACCAACATTGCTGGGAGACATTCTACATTCTCTACACACTCGTACCATGAAGAAACGAGGAACTCTTATGTGCTGTATACCACTACTAGCTAGGTGGTTTACATTTCATTTTCCCCGATCAGTGTTGAGAAATGAACAAAGAATGCAATGGTCTCGCATGATTATGTCTTTGTCTCATTCAGATATCCAGTGGAACAACTTCTTTCAAAGAGACATTACTATCATTGATCATTGTGGAGAGTACCCTAATGTGCCACTCCTTGGCATCAAAGGGGGCATCACTTACAATCCCTCTTTAGCTCTACGCCAATTCGGATATGCAAGGAGCAACGGTCCTCATGACATGATTATCCGTGGCATTGTGTTTGATTACGAGAATGATTCTCATAGACACCGACGAAGGTTCTTACATGCATGGGGCAGTGTCTATAGAATAGAAAGCAAAACTTTGGGGCAATGGAATTCTATCCCTATGGAACCTTACCTCGGATGGGTCCGTACTCATGCTCAGAAACTCATTATGCCATATTCCGCTATTCTACCTGTGACTATTGAGCCAGAGGTCGAAGGAGACGAACCCCAAATTATTCTACACCCGGATATGCCGACTGACCTAGAAGAGTTGCAAAAATCTTGGGTTCAACTAAAAGAGGAAAGAGACACCTTCAAAGCACACTGTCAAGACTATGAGAGAAGGATATTGGAGCTCACCGGACAGCTTCAAGAAGAACAGCAGATCAACACATTCCTGTGGGCAAAGAGAAAGCGTCCATGGGAGACCTGAGGGATCATTCATTTCCTTTATTTCTGTTTTGTAAGCCCAAATGAGGCAAAGAAAAAAAAAGCGAAAAAAAAGAAATAAATTGTTTAACTAATGTTTGTTTCTTCTTTGTTTTAACAAATCTAAACTCTAAGATCCTTGAAAACATTGCACACACATTTCATTCATATACATTGCATTCACATACATTGCATTCATATACATTGCATTCATATACATTGCATATACATTGCATCCATTCATACACATTGAATAACAGGTTCACATGACGGATTTCTCATCTTCTCGCTGTTTATTTCAGTCAGAAGAGATGGAATCTGAAATGAGCATCAAGAATCTCGAAGCACAGAATGCCCAAGTTCAAGTGGCAATTCTGGAACTGGCAAAGGGGCAACAAGAACTGAAAGCCCTGATAATCAAGAAGATAAATAAGCCCAAAGGATCTGTAGGCTTGAGTCACCTGAAAAGGAAGATCAAAATCCCAGTCAAAAAGTTCAAAAAGCCACCGATCCCTGAAACAGTCGGTGATGATGAACAAGGAGACAATCACAACAACCAGGGTTCTGCTAAACCCTCTATCTCTTCCAATGAAGAAGATGATCATTCTGGGGACGAACCGGATGATGACAAATACCAACAGCTGGAAGAACGTATGAAAGCTATGGAGATACAAAAAATAATTGGCTTAGATTTCAATGATCTGGGACTCATCTCAGATGTTGTTATCCCTCCAAAATTCAAAGTTCCTGTCTTTGCAAAATATGATGGAGTTTCTTGCCCAAAACTACATCTGAGATCCTATGTGAGGAAGATACAACCTCATACAACAGATAACAAATTATGGATTCACTTCTTCCAAGAAAGTCTGTCGGGTACACAACTCGAGTGGTACTACCAGCTGAAAAATACCAAGGTTCATACTTGGGAAGAATTAGCTGCTGCTTTTTACAAACAGTACCAATACAATGCTGATCTTGCACCAACCCGTACTCAACTAAGGGGCATGTCCATGGCACCAAAAGAAAGTTTCAAAGGATATGCACAAAAGTTGAGAGATATGGCTGGAAGGGTTCAACCACCCTTATCTGATCGCGAGCTAGTCGACATCTTCATGGGCACTTTAACTGGCCTTTTCTATAGTCATTTGCTGGGAAGCTCATCATCAGGTTTCACTGACCTGATATTGACCGGAGAACGTGTCGAAAGTGGCATTCAAAATGGAAAAATTCAAATAGGCTCCTCCTCTGGTACTACAAAAAGGCCCATCAGCGGGAGAAATGAGGTCAATACAATGCAAATTCAGAAAGGTCTCAAAAATGAGCAGCATCAATCTGTAGGGGCAGTTCTGATCTCCGCATCTGCGCCTCAAAAAGATCAACAGCCAAAATATACGCGTCGACCAGATGCACCAAGAAGAAATTTCACCAGAATCAACATGCCAATCTCTCAGGCATTGCAGCATTTGCTAAAAGCAGATCTGATCACATTAAAAGATCCTCCAAAGAATGTCAACACTTCCTCTCCGAGTTATCGCCCTGATGCAACATATGCCTATCACTCAAACTGTCCAGGACATGACGCAGATCACTGCTGGACCCTGAAAAATAAAATACAAGATATGATAGATGCTGGGGAAATTGAGTTCGATCCTCCAGAAACTCCAAATGTCATCACTCCACCTATGCCAAAGCATGACAAAACTGTTAACGCTATCCTGGACACTGTTTACATCTATGATGTGAACAAATTATCAACTCCACTCTGCGAAGTCAAAGGAAAGCTAATCCAAGCTGGTTACTTTCCAGGGTGTGACCTCGATTGCTTTTATTGCTCATACCTGCCCAATGGTTGTGAAAATCTGAGAATGCGAATTCAAAAGTGGATGGATCGCCGTATCATTATGTTTGAGAGGCTCCCTTCTATGGACGTGTTATGCGAAGTCTTTGCAAACGGGATAAGAATAGAGGATGTCTCAGTGATCTCCAGTTTACCATTCAAAATCTCTGCCAAGGCTCCGTTCAAAATTTCTGCTACACTCAAAGTGGCATCAGTAGTCATTGCTAGTCCAACTCCATTTCCATACTCCTCAGAAAAAGCTGTCCCATGGGGTTACGACACTAATGTTTATGTCCATGGAGTTAAGCAGGGTACCTCGACTGAAGAGGCCGCAAAGTTAACTACTCCAACTGTGGATAATATTGTGGGTACCAGCAAGATCACGAGAAGTGGAAGAATCTTTTCACCATAAATTTCTCCAAATGTTACTGCTGGTCCAGTCCGAGTCCCAGTTCCTAATCAAGATGACAGCGCTCGAGGCAAAGAGCCACAAGTTGAACAAGTTCAAACCCCGGTGGAGATCACTGCTGAGGATCCATCAAAGCAAGAAATGGAGGAAATATTGAAAATTATCTGCAAGAGTGATTACAATATTGTTGAGCAACTAGGGCACACCGCTTCAAAAATCTCAATGCTATCTCTGCTAAAATATTCCTAAGCTCATGCTAAAGCTCTGATGAAGTTCCTGAAAGCTGCGCACGTGCCTCAAGAGATCTCAGTCGACCAATTTGAGAATTGTGTTGCCAATTTAACCGTGAACAATGGCCTCGGTTTCTCTGATGTGGATCTAACCCCTGCTGGAAAAAATCACAACAAAGCCCTACATATCTCCATTGAATGTAATGGCACCACTCTATCTCATGTGCTAGTAGATAATGGTTCTTCTTTGAACGTGTTACCGAAAACAGTACTAGAAAAGCTTGACTTCGAAGGAATTGTGTTACAACCAAGTGATGTTGTGGTAAGAGCCTTTGACGGGTCAACAAGAACGGTATACGGAAAAGTGAATCTCCCAATCAGAGTGGGTTCTCAGATCTTTGATTCTATCTTTTACGTAATGGAAATTCACCCAGCCTATTCCTGTTTACTTGGACGCCCTTGGATACATGGGGCAAACGCTATAACTTCTACCCTGCATCAGAAGTTAAAATATCCAGTAAAAGGAAAGATTGTCATAGTCTATGGCGAAGAGGAATATGTGGTTAGTCACCTAAGCAATTCCAAATATGTTGAGTTGGAGGACGAATTCATCGAAACTCCCTGCCAATCTTTTGAGGTGGTCTCTCCAGATGTCTCCACCACCAAGCATATTCCTGCTACTCCAACTACAACTATGGTTTCTCTCAAAGATGCCAAAGCTGTGATTGAACAAGGTGATTGCACAGTATGGGGACAGCTTCCCGATATACCCTACAAGTCCGACAAGCTAGGCCTGGGCTATGATAGTGGAAATCAAAAGAATGATCAAAGTCCTCGTTCTGGAGGATTAATGTCACACTTCGTCAGCCAAGAAGTAAACGCCATTGAAGATGAAGGAGTGCTCTTGAACCATATCATTCAGCCATATCCAGATGAAATTCCACCCATTTCCATGGGAATGTGGGATGCTGTGGGAGAACCAAGTGGCGGGTATAATTATCAGTATACCGCACCTCAGAATTCTTATATTGCTATGGAAGACATTACCCCGACTGGATGGGGTGATCAATTTGGAAATGACAAATGTTTCACAAGTCCTGTCGCTGAGCAATATCAAAATCCACCCAAAGAAGTATGGGATACGCTAGGAGAACCCAGTGGCAAATATGACTATATGGTGAAATATTCCGCTCCTCCGAGCTCACAAATTGCTATGAAGGACATTGTCCCAACTGGATGGGATGAACATTACGATGACAATTTCACTCTTGAAGAAGCCAGGGAAATACCAAATAACGAGGGTTGCTTTCTGTCAGAATACACCCCTCACCAAGATGCACAAGTCTCTATTCAAAACATCATCCCGACGGCATGGGACGGCCTTATCGAGCATCTTGCTCAGCCAACAGAGATATCTCAGCCTGGGCTCTCGTATCCAGCAGAGTATATCGCTTATCCCGAAAGATCACCGACTCATTTTCCCACTAATGAAATCAATGCTGTGGAAGATGAAGAAGACAACTGCAACTGGAATAGCTGGATACTCCCTGGTCACAACAATGGATTGAACAACTGGAAAGCTGAGGATGTGATCTCCTTTGACCAGGAGTAGATGCCATTTCCTATTTTCTTTGTGTATATTGTGCAAAGATAAAAATGGTTCCTGAACTATCGAATCATGAGCTTGAAAGCCGTGTGCCTTGCACAAAGCGCACTGGTCCTTTTAAAAGGGCTTATCATATCATGATCATGTGCATTCAATAAAATCATGGGACGCTTGCATATTTAAATTTTGTGATCCTTTTTCTTTCTTTCTTTGCTTTCAAATAGCTATGTTTTTTTTCACACACACTCACATAAATAAATGCAAATTCACATACACTTTGGATCCAGTCAATAACAATTCTGCTATTGCCCGTCATGACTTTGAAAATCCGATCTACCAAACTGAGGACGAAAGTGAGGAAGATTGTGAAGTACCAAGAGAACTTGCAAGGCTGCTAGAACAAGAAGACAAGGCCATACAGCCTCACGAGGAGCCAATTGAGGTCATCAACTTGGGCAGCAACGAGGAAAAGAAAGAAGTCAAAATAGGGGCTGATTTAGAACACAGCATCAAGCAAATATTGATTCAAATGCTGCGAGACTACGTCGAGATATTCGCCTGGTCCTATGAAGATATGCCAGGCCTTGACACGGACATTGTAGTTCATCGCCTGCCAATCAAAGAAGGTAGCACTCCAGTCAAACAGAAACTACGAAGGAGTAGGCCTGATATGTCAAAAAAGATCAAAGACGAAGTTGAAAAACAGTTCAATGCCGGATTCCTAAAAGTTGTAAGTTATCCTCCTTGGATAGCTAACATCGTGCCTGTACCTAAAAAAGACGGGAAAGTCAAAATGTGCGTGGACTACAGAGATCTGAAACGGGCAAGCCCCAAAGATGATTTCCCTTTACCACACATCGATGTACTGGTTGACAATACCGCACAATGCAAGGTATTCTCCTTTATGGACGGATTCTCAAGGTACAATCAAATCAAGATGGCACCCAAACACATGGAAAAAACAACCTTCACAACACCCTGGGGAACCTTTTGTTACAAAGTAATGCCCTTTGGTTTAAAGAACGCATGAGCAACCTATCAACATGCAATGGTAGCTCTGTTCCATGACATGATTCATCAAGAGATAGAGGTGTATGTCGATGACATGATTGCAAAATCCAACACCGAGGAAGAACATTTGGGTCATTTACACAAGTTTTTTGACAGACTCAAGAAATACAAGTTGCGACTGAACCCAAATAAGTGTACCTTTGGAGTAAGATCCGGCAAACTCTTAGGTTTCATCGTCAGCAGCAAAGGTATTGAGGTTGATCCTGCCAAGGTCAAAGCCATTCAATAAATGCCTATACCTCGTACCGAGAAACAAGTCAGAGGATTCTTGGGACGTCTGAATTACATCGCCTGATTTATTGCCCACATGACTACTACTTGTGTGCCGATCTTCAAACTGTTGAAGAAAGATCAAGTGGAAAGGTGGAATGACAAATGCCAGTTAGCCTTTGACAAAATCAAAGAATATCTCCAAAAACCCCAAATCTTGTTGCCACCTGTGGAAGGAAGACCTCTGATAATGTACCTAACTGTGTTAGAAGACTCCATGGGGTGTGTACTAGGACAACATGACGAGTCCGTCCGAAAGGAGCACGCAATCTACTATCTTAGCAAAAAGTTTACCGATTGTGAAACAAGATACTCACTACTCGAAAAAACTTGTTATGCCTTAGCTTGGGCGGCTCGCCGACTAAGACAGTACATGCTAAATCACACCACTTTCCTAATCTCCAAGATGGATCCTATTAAATACGTGTTCGAAAAACCTGATCTCTCTGGAAGAATAGCAAGATGGCAAATGATCTTAACAGAATATGACATTCAATACACTTCACAAAAAGCAATCAAAGGAAGTGTGGTAGCTGATCATCTGGCTCCTCAAGCAGTGGATGATTATCAAGCCTTGAACTTTGACTTCCCAGACGAGGACATTATGCTAGTCAATGACTACAAACAACCAGGACCAGAAGAAGGACCCCAGCCAGGATCCCGGTGGACTATGGTTTTTGACGGAGCTTCTAATGCACTTGGAAATGGCATCGGAGCTGTGATCATTTCCCCCGTATGAGGTCATACACCATTCACTGCCAGATTATGCTTCAACTGCACTAACAATATAGCCGAATACGAAGCATGTATTCTGGGTCTTAAAGCTGCAATTGATCTAAGAATCAAGTTCCTGGAAGTCTACGGAGACTCGGCCTTGGTAATCTACCAAGTCAAAGGGGAATGGGACGCGAAGCACCCGAATCTAATTCCTTACAAAGAATAGGTGCTGAGTTTGATTCCTTATTTCGAGGAAATCACTTTCGAACACATCCCACGCGAGGAAAATCAACTAGCTGATGCTTTAGCTACCATGTCATCCATGTTCAAAGTCAGATGGGACAATGAGGCGCCGACGATCACCATTTACAAAAAAGATGAACCATCCTATTGCAATGAGATCGATACCGAAGGAACAGAAGAAAAACCATGGTTCCATGAAGTAAAAAGATATCTCGAAGCTCAGGAGTACCCTGCAGGGGCATCCATTAACGACAGAAAATTTCTAAGGAGATTTGCAGCCAAATTCTTCCTAAGTAATGGAACCCTATACAAACGCAACCATGACTCGACTTTACTTTGTTGTGTAAATAAGAAGGAAGCAGAACAGATCATGGGAGACATACACGATGGTGCCTTCGGTACTCATTCAAGTGGACATACAATGGCTAAAAAGATCCTAAGAGCAGGTTATTACTGGTCTACCATGGAAACAGACTGCCATCATCATTCCCGAACCTGTCACAAGTTCCAGATATATGCTGACAAAGTACATGTACCTCCAGTTCCATTAAACATCCTGACGGCTCCTTGGCCCTTCGCAATGTGGGGCATTGATATGATTGGAGAAATCAAGCCCACTGCTTCAAACAGACATTGCTTTATCCTGGTCGCTATTGACTACTTCACAAAGTGGGTAGAAGCAGCTTCATTTGCTTCTGTCACCAAGAATGTGGTGGCCCGGTTCATCAAATACAATCTCATTTGTCAGTATGGCATCCCTGAACGGATTATCATGGACAATGGCACAAATTTAAACAACAGAATGATTACTGAACTTTGCACACAGTTCAAGATCAAGCATCATTATTCCTCTCCATATCGACCAAAGATGAACGGCGCGGTGGAAGCTGCCAACAAGAACATCAAGACAATCATACAAAAAATGACAGTAACCTACAAAGACTGGCATGAGATGTTACCTTTTGCTCTTCATGGTTATCGCACATCTGCGCGTACTTCAACAGGGGCACCTCCATTCTCCTTAGTCTATGGTATGGAGGCAGTTCTTCCAATTGAAATTCAGATTCCTTCCCTAAGGATTATGAAAGAAGCCAATCTAGACGAAGACGATTGGATTCAAACACGGTTGGACCAGATAAACTTGATTATTGAGAAGAGGCTCGCAGCTATTTGTCATGGTCAGCTATACCAAAAGCGTATGATCAAAGCCTTCAACAAAAAAGTCAAAAGTCAAGCATACCAAACTGGTGGCTTGGTTGTCAAACGCATCATCTTACCACAAGGTGATCCCAGAGGCAAATGCACTCCCACCTACGAGGGACCATTCTTAATCAAGAAAATATTCTCCGGCGGCGCCATGTTGCTTACCACCATGGATGGCGAGGATTTCCCACACCCTGTGAATGCTGACATAGTCAAAAAATACTTCGCTTAAAAAAAAGAGAAAAACAGCTCGCTAAGTTGAAAACCTGAAAGGGCAACTTAGGCAAAAAAAATGAGCATCTCGGTGGATTGAAACCCCGAAAGGGCGATCCAGGCAAAAATTAGAGACTAAACAAATACTATCTCGGTAGGCTGAAAACCTGAAAAGGCAGCCTAGGCAAAAGTTAGGGAATAAAGCGTAAAATTGTGTTCCGTTCAGCTGCCTACTCACCGTCAAGACTCAATACATCAAAGACACCGATCAGTCCAATCACTTTCTTCCAACAAGTGAGGGATGAGATGCTCGAAGACAGATTGGCAATAGCAGAATTGAAACTTGACTTGATTGTTTTCACATAGCTATTTATCTTTATAAATATTTTCCAAAGCTTTATGACAATTTCCTACTTCTAGGATTATTGTCTCCCTGTGCTAATCAGCCTATCATGGCTCTTTTTAAAAATCAATGCAGCTTAGGCTCAAAATCACCATTTTCGCTTTTTCTGTTTTGAATACGTAAACGTCCCAATGATAATTCTGAATGAACATGTGCATTTGAATATGATTGATGTTTACCAGGAAAAACAGGAATAGCATTCAGGTAATGTCCCAATTATCTGGACATCATCCCATCAAAAGAAAAATCCCCAAGAGAAACACATTTCTCAGCAAATTCCTCAATGAGATTTTCTCTCCAAAAGAAGTCTTATCCCCCAGCAGGGTTGTTCCAGATTACTATCCTCAGAAGGTGTGATCTCCACACCCGGACTTGGTCAGATAGTGCATCGGAGGATTATGCATCTTCCTCATTCCCACTTAAAAGGGCATCAAAATCAGAACTTCCAACTACCTTTCATTCCCAAGCGGTAGTCAAAGATCCTTCAACAGAGTACCATGGTTCTCAAAGAAGTTCCCCAGCCGAGGGTACTCAAACAAGACAAAAGATAGTCATATCCAGATAACTGGCGGAAAATTATTTTCCCAAATAGAAGCTTGACATCATACATCATACATCATACATCATACATCATACATCATACATCATACATCATACATCATATATCATACTTCATATATCATACATCATACATCATGCATCATGCATCATGCGCATATTCATACACATATTCATACATATAATGTTTCATGACAAACGCATACATAAACATGCATATTTCTCCTTTAGCTCGAGAATATCTTACATTACATGCATCATAAACATTGCATATCACTAACTTGATTTTTCAGGCAGACGTATATCTTCAACAAAGATGTTCTCAATCACATGCAGTGTTCACCTGAATTCCATGAACGGTTCTCTCAGATATAATCAAGCCGAAGATTCATTCTGAAGAGATTTCTCCCTTCAAATCACTTATCAACTCAAAAACAAGCATCACAGATCTAAAGTCGATACCTCAGACGGTTCCAGAACGATCTAACATCGAAGATCTAAAGCTGATACCTCAGACGGTTCCAGAACGATCTAACATCGAAGATCTAAAGCTGATACCTCAGACGGTTCCAGAACGATCTACCATCGAAGATCTAAAGTTGATACCTCAGACGGTTCCAGAACGATCTACCATCGAAGATCTAAAGCTGATACCTCAGACGGTTCCACAATGATCAACTTTCAAAATCTAAAGCGAAAAAACTTTGGACAAGTTCCGTAACGATCATCCTCCTAGACTTAAAGCGGTAACCTTGAACGGTTCCGAAACAGTCAACACAAAGACTTTCAAATCCTTCATCAAGATATAATCAATGGATTCATTCTGATCAACGAACCATCAAATACAATTGTCGGGTGGCATCTCTTCTGATCAAGGTAAGTGCAAATTTTCAGGGCATCTAAATATTCAATCATCTTCTACCTTCAGATTTCAGACAATCTCTTCAGGTTTAAGAAGATTGAATAGGGGCAACTGTTATACCCCAAAATTTGCCCGCATCTTTTTTTCAAGAAAACTCCAATCTAAAAATTAAGAGTCTCATATAATCATGGATTTTTATTTCAATAAATATCCTGACATGTGAAATACTTAGTTTTTAGAATTTTTCTTATACAGTATTTTGGCTTGCAGTTGAATTTATTCTTATTACTTCATACATGCTATTTATTTATTTACAGATAAATAGTACGGACACAATTGGTACAGAATTAAATCTTTTGCAGGCGCAGAATCAGGAAACTCAGACTGTACTGGTAACAAGTAGATTATTATTATCTTTTGTTTCCCATTAATTTTTGTACTATATTCCATTATTTTCAAAATCTTTTCAAATCTCTTTTTCAAAAAATCAAATCCTAACTTTATTCTATACATCTCTCTTTTTCCCAACACTATCATACACTTTCTTTCAAATCTTACTTCCACTCAAATTTTCCTTTTGTACGGAATCACTTCATTCCCCAACGTCTCTATCCTTCTTTCCATTCTATAAATACCTCTCATTTTTCCATAAAAATCTCACATCAAATTCTAACTCATCTCTCAAATTTCTACTTCATATCCATCCTTTCTTCTTCCCCGACAAAATGGCGAAGTGGTGGGAAACGTGTTTTCTTATGGTCATCACCATTGCTACGGTGATCATGTCTTTTTTCTGTCTACATAGCCCGGAACACTGTGGACCTGGGATGTTTGCACTCCCAATCATCTACATGTTATTATTTGTAGCATGGGTTATTAATCGTCATTCTTAAAATTTGCCGTATTTCTTATTTCTTAAATGTACCGTTTATTCGTCGTACTGTTCAATATAGTATGTAATATTTGTACTGTTAGTATTAAATGTTGTACTATTTGTCATAATGTTGCTTAATTATTCAGATAATATTTTGTGTATTTTATGCCAGTCAAATATTCATTTTTCTGTGCATTAAATGATTTTCAGGGTTATTATCGGTAATTTTGCTCGCGTACAGTAAATATTAGTTATTTATTATGTCTGTGTTTTTAACAAGTCATGTAAATAAACTTTAATTTTTCACATAAAACAAAAAAACAACAAAAAGAAAATTAACTTTGACTGTTGATTTTTCACTCTAACTGCTACATTAATACCTGAACAGTCAGTTGACAGTCAAACTGCTGGCAGTACAATTCTCAGTGTTTTGTACCATCAATCAAATCAATCTTTTACAATTCAAAATTCCAAGATTTTTGTCCTAGAAGTCTTCTGAATATCACATGATTAGCAGAGACTCAACACTGCACAAAAATCAGGTACGCTTAACTGTCTCCTACACAAACAGTCCCTGACTAGGGTTTTCTTGTTTTTACAGAAGAAACAAGTTTTTGAGACCTCAAATGGATTTCATGGACATCCATATATCTCAAAGTACCATCACACAAATTTTCAGACTTCAATTCACTCAGACGCACCGTCAGCAGCTCAAACAGTCAACAGACGACCCGTTTGACCAAAAAAGTCAACAGACAGTCAAAAATGAAATTTTTTGTCAATATCCATATTTTGTCAAAATATTCATCATTTTATCATTGGATGATCATAATTCATCAAGGAAAGATCAAAAATCAACAAAACCCTAAGATTCAAAATTAGGGTTTTCTCCTAAAAAGTCAATTGAACTTTGACTGGCCATAACTCTCTCATCCTTCATCCAAAAAATTCAAACCAAAGCTAATTTTGAAGGAAATTCAATTATCTTTCAAATTCAATTGATCCCATGGTCATTACATTCACCATTTGAAAAATATGAACAAAGACATTATAGGTCATTTTCAAAGTCAACAAAAAGACACTTTTTTCAAAAGGACACACAAGGAGCATCAAAAATCATTTTGACATGAGACCAAAGACATTGGTTAGAGGACTCTTTGAGGTTTCCAAAAAGTGCAAGATCTACTTCATATGACAAAATTTTAGGGATTTACACCTTGTTGAAGTTGGCTAAATTTTGGGAAAATGCATAAAACCAACATTGCTCAAAAATGTATTTTTTCCAAATAGGGCCAAGTTTTCATGGTTCAAAAATGTTTGCCATGATATTATGGGCCTCCCATGACCAAGACAAATCCCACACCATTTTTATCCATTATTGGCTTAATTTTATCTTATTTTAAGATTAAATGAAAAAAGAAAATGGAAGGATAATGGATAGCTTAGTTTCTAAGCATGAGTCATCCAAGAATCTTCAATTTTCTGCAGAAGATTGAGGTACAAGGCAAGAGCATTGAAGAGAAGCAAGACTTGGTCAACAATTCAAAGGTTTTAATATAAAAAAAATCAAGAATTCAACAAAGGCAACTAAAGGCTTCTTGGCTTCAATTCTAAGCACAACATAGCCTATATAAAGGCTATAACACTTCACAAATAAAGGAGCACGAAATTAGAGCCAAACATCTGCTTGTAACACACTTGTAACATCTTGAAATATTCAAAGAAATTTGAAATTCGAATTTTAAGTTTAAACTAGTTTCAATACAAATTAAACACTCAAACACGTTCCTTGAACTTCACTGAACCTATCCAGATCAGTTTCAAGCCTTGAAACCTCACAAATCGAGCTACACAAGCCACAGTTTGTTCAAACTAAAATCAACTTGTATCTCATAACACATGCATATTTAGCAAGATGTAGACATATATTTGTGTTTAACTTGAGGTCCTAATCGTTTCTGGAAACTTAATTGAAGTTTGGACGCCTATACGAAGAATCACCATTTTAGGGTTCTTACCTTTAAATTTGGGGTTTTACGATCCATGCAAAATTATGAACTCTAAATAGTACCATTAAACTCACGTGAACAAGACGAACTGAACCATGGCATCGCGCCAAATTTATATTAATGTTTGCTTGCATTTGTTATTTTCAACAGGTGTAAAAGGTTGGAGTTTTTACACCACCTGCAATTGAAAGGTGTAAAAGATCCATCCTGAGGAAGAAGATGATGCGTGGCGTCCTCTGATTGGCTGGAGGGCGCGCGCGTGTTTTTTTTAAACTGATCTTGGATTCAGTGTTTTGCAGGTGTTCCACGTGCTATGGTCCCTCATGCTTTCCACCATCAGATTCATCCATCTCTCAATCCAACGCATCACAACACTCATCTTTACCATGGGCTTTATCTAATTTCCACATCTGATTACTATACTTTTATTTTCTATTTTTTATTTTAATTTCTTTGTTAAATTAATTAAAAATAGTTTTAAAAATCCAAAAAATACACAAAAAATATTTTTAAGTTCCTAAAATAATATTTTATTTTCTGATATAAACATATTTTATTTTTCTTCATAATTTAAATATTTAGCATAATTTATTAGTATATATTTATATATTTACTTTTTAATTACTTCAGCCAATCAAAAAATCATAAAAAAAAATTGTTCTTTATATTAAATATTGTTTATATATTATAAACTAATTTTGTACATATTTTGAATAATTTTATCTTCAAGTTTTAATTATTTGTGTAATTATTTATATAATTATGTATTAATTAACTTAAAAAATTTCAAATCAATTTCAAAAATTCCAAAAAAATTAGTTTTGTTTTAAAATTAATTAACAAATGTTTTGTACATATTTTGAACTTAATTTTTAGGTTTGAAATTTATTTTCATCTTTTTTTCCTCATTTTAATTTAATTAATCATGCATTAATCATAATTAAAATAAATCATCAAAAAATCCAAAAACATTTCTTTTATTTTCTTGCTATTTAAATTCCTAGATAAATGTATAGGTTGTCAAATCCATGTAAATAGCGTAGTTTACATTTCCTGCACAATCGATGTAATAGCGTAGATTTACTTTCCGCATTTTACATTTCCGCATTTTAAATTCCAGCACATATAAACTGCGTGTATGTCAAAGATAAAATTGAACCGTTAGATCACTAACTCCAAAAGATAAAATATTTGAATTCAAACACAATCACACTTGCACCTCCTAAGGTAATCCCTTCTCATTCTTTTCAAAATCAAAGTCAAAATTCTACTGTTTCGAGTACAAAATCAAACCTTTTGTTTATATCCGGTGAAAGGATAGATTTTTAAAGGAAATAGGATAAAGACCTTACAACTCAGGGTAGACCTCCTAATTTGCTTGCTCAAATCAAAACAAAAAAAATTCTCATACACTGTTGTTTTTCAAAATAAACTTTCCAAAAAGACAATACTTTGTATATATCCAAACAAGGATCATTACGAAGTTAACGTTCTTTTTTTCAAAAGCATCTTTTGAAAGATAAAAAGCACTTTGTATACATCCGCACAAGGATCATTACAAAGTCAATTTACAAAGGTATTTCAAACCACACATGAGCATTTTAAAGCAATTGAAAAGTGATCGAAAACAAGTGAGCTAAGCAAACTAAAGAGCCCATGGATAACCATGGATACAAAGGGTGCTAACACCTGCCCTTTATATAACCTACCCCCTTTTCCAGAATTTCTTAAAGGTCTTTTTTCTGTTTCTTTTATAAACCTTTCCTTAATTGGATAAAATAAAAGGTCGGTGGCGACTCTCTGAATTTTCAAAAATGCGAAAGCAGAAACAATAAAAAGAGTCAGTTCACGTATCTCTCCGCGAGAGGTATGGCCGAAAACGGAGGTCCACAATGAGTGATGATCGCTCCATTCTTATGTGCATGCATGAAATTTTTTCATATTAGTATGAATGTACTCATCTACAAATTTATGGAAATGGGCATTCATGAACTATGCATCATATAAAGGGAGAAATTTCCATGGCTAATCTCAAGCATCATTTAGAAGAGTATCCTTATGAATGATCTACATGCTCTAAATCACAAATAACTCCTTATTTTGTATTCTAAGAGCTCTTTATTTTGTGTCCTCACATTCCTAATTTTATCCTAAGTTGACTTTTTTTTCTTTATTAATAATATATTTCATTTATATTTTATTGTTAAGTCTCTTATTTTTACATGTTGTGTTAAATATTATTAGTAGTATATCTAGGGGGACAAACGAACATGTCCTCCCTGTTTAGGCCTGTCCTGCAAAAGCCCGCAAAAAAATGGGTAGGAGGGACATAGTTAAGGGTGCGGGTCTAAAGTCTTAGTCTGCTCTGCAAAAAAGTGAGGGTGGGCTAAGCCCGCAAACACTTCACCTTTTAAGTTTAAAAATGAAAATTTTTATGTTAATTTCAATGCATGCAAAATCCCGCATAAGAAATGGGGCGAGCGGGACAGTCACATTAAAGGGCGAGGGCCTAAAACCTAGGTCTGCCCCGCACTAAAGTGCAGACAAAACGGACATGCCCAAATAACAGAGTCCGTTTGCCACCCGTAAGTATACCTAACCTAAAATGTCTAAAATGTATTGATAAATCTCTCTGCAAGTATCATTGTTAATGTTATGCTTGTAAAAGAGCTAACACACAACCTCATTAGTATAATACAACCATATGGCAATGGATACTTAATTACTTTCAATATCTTTAGATGCATGGTTGAGCAATCTGTCATACCCCAATTTTGAAGGATAACTCATTTGATGGGCAAGCAATCTGTCATACCCATATTTTGTCCCACTCTTTTTTCAGTTTTCCATATGGCTCATGCTTAATTCATCTGCATGCATGGTTATCGAGTTATCCAATTAGGTCATTCATTTTAGAATTCCATTCACCACATTTTGCATAATTCATCAATGAATTAAAGGATGTCCCACATTTATTTTGTAGTTTCGCAGTGAGAAACTCGCAAAAACTCATCAAAACTGATAGTGGTAGCGATGACAACTTTCACTTTTAAATTGTAATGCGTATTTTCTTTATCATCTTTGATCAAATCCTTTTCAGATTTGTTTTCTACAACACAGTTAACTTTGTGTGTAGGAACAAATGAACCATCATTCATAGCCTTCTAAATACCACGATTCACACCTTTTATGAAAAACTTCATTTTCTCTTTCCAAAAACTATACCCTTCTCCATCAAAGAATGAGGTTTGCTTAGTGAATAGCTTAAAGTCTTTTTTCCTCCTGAGATGAATAGTCCTTAACATGATGCTTCTCTAATCCAACGAAACTCCCTTAGAGTTGAATGAAAACTTCTATTTATAGGAAAAATGTTGAGCCTCACGTTGGGTTCACTGTCCTCTCGCTCAGCACGCCTATCCTGCTATGACACCCTGACTAGCCAGACGAATAATGCTTGCATGTCTTCCACTCGTGCTTGGTCGCCTTTGCTCGCTTAATGCACCACCTCCTTGACTAGCACGTTAACCCTTGCATCACCATGATATACTTGCACGAGGTGCTTCCACCTAAGCATATACCACACCGAACGCTCCTGTAGATGAGGCCTGACGAGCCTTGATTCTTCAGGGTTTGCTTTTGCTTGTTTCCTTCGTGTTGATTTATGGTTTTTTGAGTTCTTTTCACGTGTTTTTAATAAATGCATACAAAAAAGTCCAAGCAAATGTTTATTTTTTATAGATATATCATGAATTTTTAGGATGATTACTTATAAATTAAGCAGATAAGTGCCGACATTTTTAACATAAATTTGTTACTTATTATTAATAGTTTAGAATGAGTAATAATTTTGATTATTACGAATATTTGAAAGCGTTCAAGGAGACTAAGAGATATATGATAAAACCCTTAAATAATGAGGCATCGTAAATAAAAAACAATTGAATTCATTCTACTTCAAGGAAAACAATTAGAATCTTTCTCACCCAAGAATATTCAAATGGAAACGGAAGAGACATATATTATCTAAGTAAAACTCTAATTAATGGTGAAATTAAGTATATTGTTATTGAGAAGTTATGTTTATCCTTATATCACTCATTCTCTAAATTGAAATAATATTTAAAGAAAAACCGTTGAAACTATACACTTCTTCTTCAAGGGAAACAATGGGAAGATTTCTCTCAAGAATATTCAAATGGAAATTATGGAGTCATATCTTATCTAAGTAAAACTTTAGTCGATGTTGAAACTAGATATAATATTATAGAGAAGTTATGTTTAGCCTTATATTACTTATGCATTAAATTTAAACACACTATTAAGCTTTTTGAGGTCTTTGTAACTTTTCACAATGATATGAGAAAGCATATGTTATTTAAACCTATTTTGCATAGTACATTGAGAAAATGACACAAGGTTGCAAATTATTATACTAATATAGATTATAATTCCAAAAAGAAATTATATTGGTTTAACAAATGTAATATGCTTAGTGTCTAGAATATTTATTAAATTTAAATATGCTTACTAAAATATTTAAAGAATTATATGGTGTTAATGAAATCAGGTTCCATGATAGATTTTGAAATTAGATATTAAGTTACAATTTTACTTGTTGGTTTAAGACCTATGATAGTAGAAATATTCATATATTTACAATCAAATGAAGTTTGAAGTACAACAATATTATAAAATAATCTAAAATATTGTCGATTAACCTCCTTTAACAATAAATTCCAAAAAAAAATGAAACGATTTGGGAAATCATATGGGATGAAAGTTTTACCTCAAAATGTGCAAAAGTTAGAAAGACAGGTGCAATCGCGACGTTTGATAAATTGTATTAGCAAATTTGAAATTTAACACAAGTTATTCGTCATGAAATATATAAAGATCAAACTCATGTTAGATAAGCATTTTAAAATGTCAATTTCAAAACATATTTGAGATGTACCATTTTACGGGAGTTTGTTGTGTAAAAAAAATATAAATCTCAAGTTAGAGATCTTCGAAGAAGAGTAAGAAATAAACTTCGCTCGAACAATCCATGGCTCGAATACAAGTTTAGGCATTAATTAATAAAATTATTTGGAGCACATACCAATGCAACTTTTACATTTTAGAACATATACATAATGAGTTGGTTATGATTTTATTATCTTCTTTCAACACATTTTTATTCTTTTAATTTCATCTATTTATTTACATGTGATAATAAATTGTTTTGAAAAGCAAAACAAAATTTATTTTTTATTATTGTTGGTCTTTTTTATATTCTTAATATAAACATTTTTAATAAGTGTATTTTCAACTCATTTACTCAAATATGTTGTAGACATACTATCTTTTAATACAGTGAATAATTACGAAGTTTAATTAAACACAAGTTTCAATACAAATTACACAAGTTATAATAAATAAAAAAACAATGTAAACATATAATATCTTAAATGCTAATATTTGATTGTGATCAAAAGCATTAATGTTGAATGCGTTCTTACTAGCTATTTCATATATTAGAAATACAATAAGTTTGTTCTTTTCTTTTTCTTTTTTGAGGAATGATTTACACATGTGTATTTGAGAAAGATAAAAAAAAAATGTATATTACATATGTGCATTTGAGAAAGATAAAAAGTGGATAGAAATATCGCATTAGCTAAAGTACCAATTTTGTTATCAAAATAAAATTGAAACCTTAAAGATGAGGATAGTATGCTAATACATATTTGATTGATGATTAACAAGGTTTGCTTCTTCTCTCTTTAGTTTCTTCATTTTATTCCTACCAAATTTTTCTTTTTTTTTTTCTCTAATTTTATATATATATATATATATATATATATATATATATATATATATATATATATATATATATATATATATATATATATATATATATATATATATATATATAACATTTCTTATAACACTAAAATGCTCAATTAATTAATGTTTTATTAAATTTAAAATAATAGAGACATTAATTTACAAGCAATATCACTGAGCAGGTCAAGAAATAAACTTTCTCATAAACTAAAATTCAATAAAATATTTTAAATAAAACTAGAAAAAAATATAAAAAATTAAAATACTAATCATTATTCTTGTAACATTTGTTATCACTTTGCAAAATATGAAAAGCTTATTAGATTTTATATCAAACATTTAACCAGATAAAAATCTTCAACAATCCATTATTACAACTAGCTACATATTTTTCCACCACCTCCACCAATAGAAAATTGAAATTAAAACATCAATATAGAATAAAAATAACATAAATTCAATATTACAAAAGTAACACTAAAAAACATCAACATCCCATCACAGTACAATTATGAACAAAACTCCTTGTATTCTTTGTCGCAAGCTGGTTCCACTGTGGTGCGTTGTCATCTGGGACCCAAGCATTAATTTCCAGTATGCCTCCCCCATGAAGACTACGACCTCCAAGAAATACTAGTTGATCTCCACATGCCCGAAAGGCTAGTCCCCAACCATTCATTGAATGGGCGTTCTCGGGAAATCCTCCAATAGTAACCCATGAATTATTTCCTTTAACATACTTCTTTACTTCCTGTCGTGCATAATCAGCGGCATACAATACATTTTTTACAACAGCAATCAAAGGAGGTGAACCTGAAGAGGGAGGTGTCTCAAACACCCCATTTCGTATTGGGAACATGTTAGGTATTTCACGCCATTCATTTGTCGTCATATCAAACTCCTCACCGCATGTAAGTTGTGTTATTTTGTCAGCTGCGATTCCACCCACAACATAAAATTTTCCATCCATAAATACACCTGAACACATTTTTCTTGCTTTATTCATGTTTGGAAGGGCTTCCCATTTTCCGGTTTCTGAGTTATAGAGCTCAGCAGAGCTTAAGATATTGCCACGCGGATCACAACCACCCGCTAATATGGCAATTCCTCCAAGGCTGGCAGAACCAAACAAGCATCTGGGAGTATTCAACATTTTTCCAACGGACCATGTATTTGTTAGAAGACTATACTTATAGATTTTAGGAGCCATTAATTCCTTACCAAAAACTAAAAGCTCGGTACCAATAGCTAATGACTCCTTATCAGATAACATAAAGCATTCATCGCAAATTAATTTAGGTAACCGCATCCATCGACCACGATTTGGGTCAAATGCCTCCCATTGAAGAACTTCACAACAGAAATAAACCCAATGTTCTATTATTCCCATTTTTCTCCTAAGTTGATAAAGTTCCCCAGTTCGAATTAGTGATCGAAAACTCGTGTTTAATGCAGCAATTGATCCATAATCAGACCTTGACATTTGAAGGAGACATTGAATTGATATATCCCGACCAAGATGTTGAATAAGAAAACTCGAATCAGGAGCCTCACTAGCATGTCGTTTACCATTGTTATTTCCTTTTGAATGAGACGGGAAAATAACACTGTTTTGCTTGCCCTCTTCTTGATTATTTTGCTCTTCCTTTTCCTTATAATCTTCCCCTTGGTCTTCTATATTTGTAGACATCGCTAGTGTTTTTTTCTATATTTGGTTAACTTTTCTTACTTGAAGATCAATCAAGTGATGATAATAAAAAACAAAGTATTTATCTTTCTTAAATAATTTTGGCATCAAATTTACATGATCTGCACAGAAATATAAAAATATGTCTAAATATATCAAATGGATTGAAAAACTTTTTGAACAATTTTCATCAACTAACTTATTTATTTAACACACATGGTAATGAATATCCATGGTAATGAATATCCAATTGTCCTTACCATCTTACCAAAAATGATAATAAAACATAAATATTTGTTATTGTAAAGAATTTTAATCTTCATTATCAAATATTTGTAGGTTACCATAGGGAAAAAGTTCAAATATAAGAGCGAGGAGTTTTTGAGAATTAACCGGATAAATAAATTTAGTCTAAATGATGAATTTCATACCCAATTGAATAGCTACAACATTTATCCATCATAAAAGTTGTTTGAGTTAACATAAATCTCATTCACCTTTTTCTACACAATTATCTATACTCAATTAAGAAAATTTGATGACCAAGTAAAAAACACAAAAACACATATAAAAAACTCAAAATAAAATGGGAGAACAAGAAGAAAAACTTACAATTCTGAAAGAACTAAGAAGTAAAATGGAAAACTTAGTTCTCTATCTACAATTTCTCTTATCTTCAAAGTGTATATAGTCTCTCAATAGTATTATCTGTATGAGAGATCATGTCATTTATATGTCAATAGTGTTGTTTATATAGTGTAAAAAATTACACAAAATAGCAAAAAATTTGCATCCGCCCGTGGTATACGTAAACTACGTAGCACAAACTCAATATTTGGGGTTATCTGCGTGAAGTCACGCCTGTTACTTGTTCAACACACATTGTGATCTTAGGTCATTGTATATCAATTCTTTATTTTTATTTTTTAAAAATTTACATTATATTTTGTTTTTTCTTGATTTATCACCTCGTCTTCCCATTCACTTTATTTCATATTAGTTGTCTTTTTTTTGTCTTAGTTATAAGTTTGTTTTATTTTTTGTTAATCCACCGTAATTAGGGTCTCTAATCTTCAATAAGTGTTTTAAGTTATCCCACGGTTTAGACCCTTTATGAGTCTATAGTTCTCAAGACGAGGATGTGACATCCTTTTTTTTCATGAGTTGGGTTGTATATCAAATACTTTTTTTTAGTAACAACCGTGTTACCAACTCAGTCAATACTTTATTTTGAATTACTTTTCTTTGAATTTCAACAATTATTAAAATGAGTAAATATGAAGTTTATAACTTAATATATTTTGTGAAAAGTCGTTGTCTTCATTAAATTCAGCTTTAATTTTAATTTATATTTATTTTATGATACATCATATTTCTTTTTTTATGAATAGTTTATTGAAGATTTTTTGTTCGTTCATATTCTTTGTTTTAAGTTCATTTTAAAATATACAAAAAACAATAAAAAAAATTATTTTTTGTTAAAATCATTTTTATTTTTTCCTTAACACGATTATTAAATATATACTAATGTATTTCTTTAATAAAAGTATTGTTGATAAAACAATGATATATTGTACATGGAAAATGACCAGTAAAGATGAAACTTTTTTAAAATGATAATTCAAATGGAATGGCTGGAATAAAGAATTTATTTCAAAAATAAATTTGGGAAAATAATTTTTTATTAATTAATTAAAATAATATTAATAGTCATTGTATAAATGACCAGTGACAATTAAAACCATGTATTGTAAGGTTATAAAGCTAATTTTTTCTCACAAATTATTTGAATTTAAATTATTATTATTATTATAATTAAACTATACAAATTATGTTTTTTCAATTAAAATCTATTGAGTTGTAACCTATTGCAAAATTTGGCGTGAAAATGCATAACTCAAATGTAACGTATTTGTCATTCTTAGTTATATGCATGGCATTCAAAGCTCAAATTTATTATCTAGCATCTAAATAATGGTAGTTATCTAACTTTCTTATAATGGAAGCAAATATTATTGTTGATATCTTTATAAATGCAAATATATGTTTGTCAGCATCTTAAATTGTTTTCGTACGATACACGAGTTATACATTACTTTCAATTAATTACTAAGTTCTCTTCAACATGTTACTGAATTAAATGAGTTGTGCTACTTCAATTAAAGTTTAAATGAGAGATTAGACTTTGGTCTTCTATTTTTATTTTAATGTTTACATGAGAGATTAGACCTTTGGTCTTCTATTATTATTTTAAACTATATAACTTTTTGATTTTTTTATCAAGTGTTTTATTTTTATTTTTTAAGGTTATTAAAGATATTATGAGATGATAATTATTTAAATTGTTATGAAAATTATTTTCAGATTATTGGCTTTACTGTTGTAATTTTAATATTGTTGTATATTTTTGTTTTAATATTTTTTTGGTAATGTCTTAATTTTTTTAAAAAGTTGTTGATTAAGTGCTAAGTAGAATTTAAGTTTATATATTGTTTAAAGTGGAATTCTTTAAAGTAAATCCTAAAAATGACTCTTATCTTTACTTTAATATAAATGTTTTTTTTATAAATTTAATATTTACAATACTTAAATAAATACTATTTAACTGTAAAAACAGTGTAAACAATTTAAAAAAATTAGGATATAAAGATCTTATATAAATAGTCTAATCGTAAAAAAAAATGGTGTAACCAATTAAAAGATTGTGGTACAAATATTAGGCAACAATTGTACAAGTGTTTCCTAAACAAAAACTTAACTAAACTGAGATAGAAAGTTCAGGTCTAATCAACAGAAAACTGTTATAAGTGTATTTTAATCATGACCGTTTTGAGGGCGTGTAAAACGGGCTATCGCACAAAGTTTCAAATTTTTCAGAGTTAAAATATAGCTAAATAGAGTCTCATAAAATATCAGATAGATTAAATCATGAGTACATAGAACCTCTAATAATTTTTTATGGTTAAATTGCGGCTAATTTACATAGGGCTTCCAAAAACTTATTACGGCGATTTTAATTAAAATCACGATTTTAATTTAGTTTAAAAAATCGCGGCCTATTAACATATAACGTGTTATTTCATTTGTGTAAAAGTTTAAAAATTATAGCCTATAGGAATAGGAAACGATCACATATCCACACCTACAAATCTGTGGGCTAAAAGTTTAGGTTACGGTTTTTATAAATCTAACTACCGATTTCGTTATTTTCTAAACTAGTTTTTTTCAAGTGCATGCATTAATTCACACTACACTATTTTTTTCATTCATTGTTATTTTCATTTGTTGGATTTTGTTCCTAAGGTTTTTAACTTTTTTTCTTTTGTGTAATTTCATATTTTAGTGTAATTTTTTCAAATTTATCTTTTGATATTTTTTATTTGAATAAGATTAATTTAAATGTTGATTGTGGTCTTCGGATACCAACTTAATTAGATTGTTAAGTCGGTTATGCATTTTCACTCCAAATTTTGAAAAAAAAAATAAGAAAGACGGTTATGAATAAAATTATAATAAAATAGTATTTAATTACACGAGTTAAAAAATAAATATATGTTCATTGAAAAAGGAGCAGTAGATAAATATATTTTAAATAATTTTTTAAATTATAAATAATATAATGAATACATTATTTTTAAAATATATTTATATATATATATATATATATATATATATATATATATATATATATATATATATATAATGATATTTTTATATGACTTGTATGGTCAAACTTTACATTAAAGTAGCCCAACATTTTTTGAAATTAAATTAAAAATTAATATATTATATTTAAATAGTTTGTATAGCTTTATCATTAAAATTATATATCTTTATTGTGACAACTCAATAGTTTTTAATTGAAAAAACATAATTTGTATAGTTTAATTATAATAATAATTTAAATGCAAATAATTTGTGAAAAAAATTAGCTTTATATCCTTACAATACATGGTTTTGTGTCTTTGGTCATTTATACAATGACTATTAATATTAATTTAATTAATTAATAAAAATTTATTTTCCCAAATTTATTTTTGAAATAAATTCTTTATTCCAGCCATTCCATTTGAATTATCATTTTAAAAAAATTCATCTTTACTTATCATTTTTAAAGTACAATATATCATTAACCATTATTTTATCAACAATACTTTTATTAAAGAATATATTAATAAATATTTATTAACCGTATTAAGGAAAAAAAAGAAAAATAATTTCGACAAAAAATTAAATTTTTATTGTTTGTTTATATTCTAAAATGAACTTAAAACAAAAAATATGAAAGAACAAAAATTCATCAATAAACTTTTCATGAAAAAAGAAATATGATGTATCATACAATAAATATAAATTAAAATTAAAGCTGGATTTAAGGAGGACAACGTCTTTAAACCGTGGGATAACTTAAAACACTTATTGAAGATTAGAGACCCTAATTACGGTGGATTAGCAAAAAAACAAATCAAACTTATAATTAAGACAAAAAAGACAACTAATATGAAATAAAGTGAATGGAAAGATGTGGTGGAAAATCAAGAAAAAACAAAATATAATGTAAATTTTAAAAAAAATTGATATACAATGACCTAAGATCACAATGTGTGTTGAACAAGTAACAGGTTTGACTTCACACAGATAACCCCAAATATTGAGTCTGTGCTACGTAATTTACGTTTACCATGGGCGGATGCAAATTTTTGTTATTTTGTTTAATTTTTTACACTATATAACTAATATCATTGACATATAAATGACATGATCTCTCATACAGACAATACTAATGAGAGACTATATACACTTTGAAGATAAGAGAAATTGTAGATAGAGAACTAAGTTGTCAATTTTACTTTCACAATCATGCAAAGTGTACCGGTATAATTTTAGTGGACCTTGAGAATGAAGAGGTAGCCCATATTAGGTTATGAGGCCCCCCAATATAGCGACAAGAGGCCGCCCAGCACGGGACGATAGGTCACCTAAAACAAAGCCTTAGGTCGCCCATAATGTAGGCCATGAGACCGCTCAATTGGGCTTGGCCACACAAATTGAACCATTCAATCACCATATGTGACTGATGATGTGTCCAATCACTAACATGTTGTAGGAGTGAGTCAAAAGGGAAAATTGCTCCCGCATTACTTGAGGAAAAATAAGCCTCAAACTACTCCCATAAACTAGACTCGAATGTGGTGGACCGTTGGGTTATTGATATGTACAATTATATATATATATAGGGTATGGGATAATGTGACATTTCTCCATAATGTATGGGATTCAATTCATATCTCGATTGATACAAAAGAAAGATGTTAAGAATCTTTAGTATCATTTGTTACGTTTATCTATGGAGGAATTAAGTTTTGAGTGAAGTGGATTTTAGTAAGAATTTCACTAAGAATGTTTATCTCACCCAATGTTGTTTTCTTTCATTTACAAATGATCATGTGGCAGGTTAAGGAAAGAAGCAGGTTACTTCAAATTGGATATTTAATACCTTAGTTATTATTTCAATTTCTGTTGCACATTATATGTTTATGCATTAGGGCTGTGTTGTATTTTGGTATAATTATGGTGTATTTTGTACTATTTTGACGTGACCAGTAACAACATGATATTACCTCATATTGTTATTCTAGACATGTAGCATGGGATATTACGTTTTCTAAATTAGTTTTCTTCAAGTGCATGCATTAATTCAAGTGCATGCATTTATTCACACTACACTATTTTTTTCATTCATTGTTATTTTCATTTGTTGGATTTTGTTCCTAAGGTTTTTAACTTTTTTTTCTTTTGTGTAATTTCATATTTTAGTGTAATTTTTTCAAATTTATCTTTTAATATTTTTTATTTGAACAAGTTTAATTTGATTGTTGATTGTAGTCTTCGGATACCAACTTAATTAGATTGTTAAGTGGGTTATACATTTTCACTCCAAATTTTGCAAAAAAAAATAAAAAAACACGGTTTTGAATAAAATTATAATAGAATATCATTTAATTACACGATTTAAAAAATAAATATATGTTCATTGGAAAAGGTGTAGTAGAAAAAATATTTTAAACAATTTTTTTAAATTATAAATAATATAATGAATACATTATTTTTAAAATATATTTAAATATACAATAATATTTTTATATGACTTGTATGGTCAAACTTTACATTAAGGTAGCCCAACATTTTTTGAAATTAAATTAAAAATTAATATATTATATTTAAATAGTTTGTATAGCTTTATCATCAAAATTATATATCTTTATTGTTACAACTCAATAGGTTTTAATTGAAAAAACATAATTTGTTTAGTTTAATTATAATCATAAAAATTTAAATTCAAATAATTTGTGAAAAAAATTAGCTTTATATATATTAATTTAATACATGGTTTTAAGTGTCTTTGGTCATTTATACAATGACTATTAATATTAATTTAATTAATTAATAAAAAATTATTTTCCCAAATTTATTTTTGAAATAAATTCTTTATTCCAGCATTCCATTTGAATTATCGTTAAAAAAATGTTCATCTTTACTTGTCATTTACTTGTCATCTTTACAAGCAGGGTCTAAAGGCCATATAAGTGAAACCTATTTACATTAGGAGATTAACTATATGCTCTCTATAAGTGGGTTTCATCCACCCTCTATATACAATAGCATCCTTTATTTTGCTAATAACACTATCATGGTCTCTATAAGCTCTCATATTACCAAAAATCTTGTTGTTTCTATACATCCAAATGCCATATATCACTTCAGTAATCACAGCTTTTAGCAGTCCCATTTTTCTTCCTTTTCCTTTGGTCTTTCTCTAGATCCAATCAAAATCCATGCTCCTAGTATCCCTGATGTCCATCCAGTTCATGATAGAATGCCATATTCCCACTGTATGGGGACAATTGAACATCAAGTGATCAATACATTCATATTTCTCTTCACACAATTCACAAGTTTGTTGCTGCAGAATGTCTATCTTATGCAATCTCTGTTTGGTAGGCAGTCTGTTTTGGATTGCTAGCCATAAAATCACTTTTGCTCTAGGTCTAGCTATATTATGGCTCATCAAATGATACCAATCCACCCTAGTAGCCTCCTCCATAAGCGCATTATACACCTTCATCATCTGAAAAGTTCCATAAGATTTCATACAATTCCATACTTACTGGATGTTAACAATATATTTCTTGCTATCAATAATATGCTTTAGAACCCAGGTATATCTATTAGTATGCAAATCAGTCATGAAGTCTCTAGCTTTCCCTGCCCAGATAAAAGTCCTACAAATGGAATCCACCTTCTTTATAACAGCTTTAGGGAGAGGAAGACAATGCATCATATATTGGGCTATAGCTACAATAATGCTTTTCACAAGCTGGATCCTGCCAACAATGCTAAGAAGATTAGCAGACCAATGCCTAATTATACTTACAATCTTATCAGTAAGAGGAAAATACTGATGAATGCTGAGCTTTGTACTAGCCAAAGGGATGCCTAGATATCTAATAGGAAACTGGCCTTCAGAAAATCCAGTATGCAGCAACACTTTCTTCTTAGTTTCACTGTCCATCCCTCCAAAGAATGCCTTGCATTTCTTTGGGTTGACTATGAAACCTGTGGTTTCAAAGAAAGAATTAAAGGCATCAAGAAGAATCTCAATTAAGTGATCCCCTCTACTAAAGAGCAAAACATCATCTGCAAATGAAAGGTGAGTAATATTCAACTTTTTACACTTGCTATGAAATTTGAATTCAGGATTCTTAGACATCTTGGTTAGCGCTCTGTTCATGTATTCCATCATAATCACAAAGAGTAAAGGGGAGATTGGTTCTCCTTGTCTAATACCTCTTTTAGCTTCCAAAATCTCAGTGTAATCCCCATTAACATTGAATCTGTAATTGACAGTAGTCGTGCCCAGCATGGTTGTAACGCCCGGAAAATAAGCATATAGTTGATTTGGACGTTTGTGACATTTATTGGAATTTTACCGTTTTTGGAGTCGTTTCAGTCGGTATTAGTTCAGGATGGCGGACTAATATTTAATTGAAGGTTTTCATATTTTTGGTACTGGAAATATCATTAAGGTAATATTCCGCGTTTTGGGGCGTTTGAACGATATTTGAGCGTAGGGGCATTTTGGTCATTTCCGCGAGGAAGATATTTTCTTTATAAAGAAAACAAGAAGAGAAAGAAAAGAAGAGAAAGAAGAGAAAGAAAGAGAAGAGAGAAAGAAGAAGAGGAAAAGAAGGAAAAAGTGTAGATTGGTGGATTCTCGACCGATTCGAGTTCCGATCGTTGCTATAGCAAGGTAAGGGGGTGAATCTAATTTATCTTGGATGTATGATTCTTATAGTCTTGTTCTTGTTCTTGTTCTTGTTTGTGTTCTTGTTCTCCTTGTTCCAATTTCCACAATTTTCTTATGTGATCTTTGTTTGATCTAAGTTTGTTTGAGAATGATTGTATGATGAATAAATGATATCCTTGTTGTGTTGTGGTGATTGATCATGTTTGTTTTCCTTTTCTATGGCTTGATTGAGTTTGTATAAAAAGTTAGGTTTTGGGATAGATTGGTGAATTAACCATGAAAAGTGTGATAATAGGTTGTTTCTACGGTTTGTATGTGTTGTATTGGTGTTGTAATGATGTTTTGGAGTGGTTTTGGTGGGTATAAGGGGGCTAGAACTGTTCTGGTTCGTTCTGGTTTTTTCTGGGTTTACGCAGGTCCGCTGAGCGGAGGTGGGTCCGCTGAGCGGAGGTCCTGTTGCAGAAAATTCTCTGCCAAGGTCCGCTGAGCGGAGCTGAAGCGGATGACAGCTTTTTCTGTTTTTCCAAAACTTTGAAACTTCGTAACTCTTGAACCGTAACTCCGATTTTGTCGCCGTTCGAAGCGTTGGAAAGCTAACGCAATGAACTATATTATTATCTAATTAAATGATTCATAGGATGTAGTATCCTATCATCTTTATTAGGATTTAGTGATAGAACTATGTAGGGTTAATTTATGAAGTATGTTTATACTATCCAAACTTTGGAACCTTGTAACTTTTGATCCGTAGCTCCGTTTCGTACGCCGTTCGAAGTATTAGGAAGCTAGTTGGATGTTCTATATGATAGTATAGGCTTGGTTAGCTTGTTGTTAATTGGTTATGAGGGTTGTTGATGAAAACACATAATTGTTTATATACGCAATATGATTGGTAAATAATCATAGTGCTTGGTTGCAATTGTTGATGTAGGATGTAGTAGTGGTTGGTTGATTTTCATAAATGGTTTTGTGAACTAGTGCATGATAAATCATGATGATGTGTTGTGTGATTAATTATCGATAACATGAGATCATGTTCATATGTGTTATGTATTAATGAATGTTCATTCTTGATATGTGACGATGTTTGGTTGTTTGTTGTTAACATGATGTGTGGCCTTATGGCAAGTAATTGTTGTTATGAGAATGATGTATTGATGGAGTTGTGGGCCAATGTCCAATATTAATTTGATGTGATGCAATTATGCGATCATTTATGCCGATGTGGCTAGTATGTTTTGACGGTGAATGTGTGCTGTGTGCTTATTAATGCCTGTGTGGTAATTATGGTGTGATGTAATTGATAACGATGTTATTAATTGGTGATGTATCCTTTTGGATAGAATATAAACGATGTAACGTGAGTGTATGATCGTGTTATATTGTTGATGATGTTGTTGTCGTGTAATAGAGTCTTATATTTGCACAGCATAACATTTCAATACGTTAATGGCGGAATGCTGTTAACAGATGGCCTGCGGGCACGGTTACCAGTAGGGGCTTAATGCTCGGTAATGGAATGAGCCTTATTGGCAAGAGGTCATCAGTGGGAGCTGCGTGCTCGATGACGACAGCGTGCGCGCTTGGTTACCAGTAGGGGCTTAATGCTCGGTAATGGAATGAGCCTTATTGGCAAGAGGTCATCAGTGGGAGCTGCGTGCTCGATGACGACAGCCTGCGGGCTTCCTGAGTGGAATAAAGTCCCAGCATAATGCTCGGCAGGTGTATTTGTCATAATGACAAGGAGGAGTTTTACTCCGGATTTGGTACCACATGCATATGCATAGTTGAGTCTCATTCATCATCGTCTGTCTTTATAGTTATGTTATCATTCATGTGTCACATTACTTATATATGGATTGTGGTTGAATGAATGAATTACCTTGTGGTATGATTCTTGATGTTACTTGTTGGCATTACTATAATTGTCATGCTTTCATTATGAATTATATTCTCACCCTTCTGCTGATTTGATGCTTGAGTGGCATCCTGCAGATTAGCCGCTTTGGGAGTCTTTTGGAAGAGGTAGTTCTCCAGTTGGTCTTGTCGGTCGCTCTGATATGTAACACTGGGTAGTCGGGAGTCTGTTGTTATTTATTTGTATATGACTCTTCTGAACATGTATATATGATAACGTGCCATTGTGTATTGTAAACACTTTATTTTGGAAAACTCCTCTTTGAGAGTGAGAACTATACGTATATATTTATGTTCATATCTTCCGTGTGTTATGTATCATTTTATTGGCAGGTGTGTATGCTTTTGGCATCGCTGATGTCCGTTTGTTTTTCTAGGTGTTTGATTGGTTACTTAGTGTAACATCCTAATTGTGTTGTATGAAATTTTAATACTCTGATATTTTCTTGCCTAAATGCTTTGGGTAGAATTGGGGTGTTACATTAGTGGTATCAGAGCAGGTCGGTCTGTCCGGCCAGTGTTGTCTAACGTTGTTTATTTCCTCAGTATGTGATAAGTGTGTGGAGCACTGTCAGTACTTGTTGTGCCTCTAGTCAGTTGTGTGCAGGAATGGTTTGAAGCTAAGTGGGGGAGAAGATATGCTTCTCGGATATGTTTCAGTTGCAAGATGTTAGTATGCTACTGAGGGCAGCAGTACTAGTGTTGTTGGACTTTGTTGTTTTCTGAAGTGAAGGCGACTTGGACTTAAGACTTCGGTTGTTAATCAAGTTGGAGTGTCACGGAGTAGATGTTGGTTAATTCTAAAGAATGGAATTTAGAGAGTTGTGATGCTCTAGCGCTACTGATGGACTATGAAGTTGTTGTTTGAGTAGCCTTGTGTGAGTTGACGTTGTTAGAAACGTTTTGGAACTCGAGTGAGAATTAAGAGTATGAAGAGTTGAGTAGGATCTCGGGAATTTTATTCTTAAGATTTGTTAGAAGTGTTTTGGTACGTAGCTGCAAGATGTCGGGTTGGCTGGTTCAGATGATCTTGAGAGATTTGTGAATTATGGAATCATAGTGCTTCTGTGCTATGAGCAAAAGTTGGAAAAGAATATTATTAATGTTGGTACTGATAGTTTATACTCTATTATGATTGTCGGCTACCTATTGACAAATTGAGGACTTGATCACCCTTAATCTCTTGTTGATAGTAGACGGAATCGTATTGGACGTGATAGGCTTATCTGACTAGTTTGATAATATTGGAAGTGAATGAGTCGGTGCAAGGTGGTACGACGTGGTTTATGTTGTCAAGGACTTTGGATGTCCTTGAGAAAGAGCAATTGTGGGAATTGCGGATAGTTGTGCATTTGTATAAGTGTTTCTTGAAGGTTTAATTGATTCATCGTTGAAAAGAGGAATTTTGTCTTGGAGTTCTATTTTGACGGATTTAGTTCCTAGAACTATTGTTGTGTCGAGGGTTCCGTATCGGATGCCAACTTCTTAGTTGAAAGAGTTGAGGAGTCAACTTAAGGATTCTCTTGAGGAGAGGTTTGTTCGTTCGAGCGTGTTGTCGTAGGGTGCACGTGTTTTGTTGGTTAAGAAGGAAGGTTCTACGAGGCTTTGTGTCGATTTTAGACAATTGAGAAAAGTGACAATTAAGGAAAAGTATCCACTTTCGAGGATTGATATTTTGATGGATCGGGTTGGTTTGAGCTTGTTTGTTTTGCAAGTTAAGATTTTTGAAAGGATTTATCTGTCACAAGATTTAGAGTTGGCAGTTGTTATTTCTGTTTGGGAAATTTGAAGGCACTAATTATTCGGATCGAGATTTGTGTGTGTAAGTGACTACAAGAGTTTGAAGCATTCATTTGATCAGAACGAGTTGAATATGAGAACCATTGCATACGTCTATGTGGATGATTCGAGTATTGTGAGTGTTGAAACAGTTGTGAGATTTGAGTTTGGTTCGTAAAGAGACTTCTTCAAGTGTTGAGCTTTATATGTGGAAGCTTACTTATGGTATTCTTGATGAGATTAGAAAAGGTCAGAAATCGGATTTGAATGGGTTGATAAGATGACATTTATTAGTCAAAGGTAAAGATGGTGATCTTCAGATTGATAAGAGCAATGTCATGGGATGTCATGATCAAGGTTGTATTCCTAATGTTCGGATTTGAAAAGAGGACTTTGGATGAAGTGCGTCATAGTAATTTGAGTATTCATCCTGATGCTACTAAGATGTATCAAGATTTGAGAAGGTCATTTTTAGTGGCAAAGTAATGAAGAAGGATATGAAGGGATTTGTTTATTTGTGTTTGACTTGTCAGGAGTCGTCTGGTTTCATGTAACTGTTATCCATTCCTGAGTAGAAGTGGAATAGCATTTCTATGGATTTTGTTTCTGGTTTGCCGAGGACGTCGAGTAATTGTGAGGCGATTTGGGTCATTGTGGATATATTGACGAAATCTGCTTACGTTATTTCGATAAGAATGGATTAACCGATGGAAGTACTGGCGAGTGGTATGTTGATAAAATTGTTTGTTGGTTTGTTTGTTTGCATGGTGTTTCGAAGGGTATTGTTTAGATTGAGATCCGAGATTTATTTCCGAAAATTTTGAGAAGGTTCGCAAAGTACTTTGGATACGAAGTTGCGTTTGAGTTTGGCGTATCATCCTCAAACGGATGGTCAGACTGAGAGGACGGTTTGGTCACTTAAGGATCTATGAGGGCTTGTGTTGTGAAACAAGGATGTGTTTGGATTAGCTTTTTGCCTTTGATTGGATAATTCAAAGACTTTTGTCTGGTGTGCAAGTTGACACAGCATATTAAGAGGTTGAGTATGTTAAGAGAGAACAATGAGTTTCTGGTGAATACTAGAAGGAGTTGGAAGTTGGTTATGTAATTGGTAAATCTGTTTGTTGTGGGAAATCAGAGTGCGCATCGGAAACGTGAAATGACGCGGTTCGTATGTGTATGAATTGTTAGAGTTCAAATTATGGACAGTGGATGTGGTAGGAATTATAAGACCACCAGATGTTTTGGTTACATGTTCGACTGCTATGTCTTGGCACGGTTATTTGGATGTTGTGTGACCGGGTTGTTGTCTGTGTCTTGATTATTTCTTGTGTTTTGGTGTTAGTCGATGAGTGCATTGTATGGGCATTGCATCTCGTTGCCATTGTTGTGTTTTGGTTGTTTTGCTTTTAGCTAGAGTGGTTCGTTGTTTGGCGCTGATTGTGTCGTTGCTTTCGTGGCTTGATAGTTGGTTAGTCGGAGGCGATAGCGTATCCAAGTTTGTTTGTGTTTGGGATATTTCCGAGGACGGAAATCTTCTAAGTGGGGGAGAGTTGTAACGCCCGGAAAATAAGTATATAGTTGATTTGGACGTTTGTGACATTTATTGGAATTTTACCGTTTTTGGAGTCGTTTCAGTCGGTATTAGTTCAGGATGGCGGACTAATATTTAATTGAAGGTTTTCATATTTTTGGTACTGGAAATATCATTAAGGTAATATTCCGCGTTTTGGGGCGTTTGAACGATATTTGAGCGTAGGGGCATTTTGGTCATTTCCGCGAGGAAGATATTTTCTTTATAAAGAAAACAAGAAGAGAAAGAAAAGAAGAGAAAGAAGAGAAAGAAAGAGAAGAGAGAAAGAAGAAGAGGAAAAGAAGGAAAAAGTGTAGATTGGTGGATTCTCGACCGATTCGAGTTCCGATCGTTGCTATAGCAAGGTAAGGGGGTGAATCTAATTTATCTTGGATGTATGATTCTTATAGTCTTGTTCTTGTTCTTGTTCTTGTTTGTGTTCTTGTTCTCCTTGTTCCAATTTCCACAATTTTCTTATGTGATCTTTGTTTGATCTAAGTTTGTTTGAGAATGATTGTATGATGAATAAATGATATCCTTGTTGTGTTGTGGTGATTGATCATGTTTGTTTTCCTTTTCTATGGCTTGATTGAGTTTGTATAAAAAGTTAGGTTTTGGGATAGATTGGTGAATTAACCATGAAAAGTGTGATAATAGGTTGTTTCTACGGTTTGTATGTGTTGTATTGGTGTTGTAATGATGTTTTGGAGTGGTTTTGGTGGGTATAAGGGGGCTAGAACTGTTCTGGTTCGTTCTGGTTTTTTCTGGGTTTACGCAGGTCCGCTGAGCGGAGGTGGGTCCGCTGAGCGGAGGTCCTGTTGCAGAAAATTCTCTGCCAAGGTCCGCTGAGCGGAGCTGAAGCGGATGACAGCTTTTTCTGTTTTTCCAAAACTTTGAAACTTCGTAACTCTTGAACCGTAACTCCGATTTTGTCGCCGTTCGAAGCGTTGGAAAGCTAACGCAATGAACTATATTATTATCTAATTAAATGATTCATAGGATGTAGTATCCTATCATCTTTATTAGGATTTAGTGATAGAACTATGTAGGGTTAATTTATGAAGTATGTTTATACTATCCAAACTTTGGAACCTTGTAACTTTTGATCCGTAGCTCCGTTTCGTACGCCGTTCGAAGTATTAGGAAGCTAGTTGGATGTTCTATATGATAGTATAGGCTTGGTTAGCTTGTTGTTAATTGGTTATGAGGGTTGTTGATGAAAACACATAATTGTTTATATACGCAATATGATTGGTAAATAATCATAGTGCTTGGTTGCAATTGTTGATGTAGGATGTAGTAGTGGTTGGTTGATTTTCATAAATGGTTTTGTGAACTAGTGCATGATAAATCATGATGATGTGTTGTGTGATTAATTATCGATAACATGAGATCATGTTCATATGTGTTATGTATTAATGAATGTTCATTCTTGATATGTGACGATGTTTGGTTGTTTGTTGTTAACATGATGTGTGGCCTTATGGCAAGTAATTGTTGTTATGAGAATGATGTATTGATGGAGTTGTGGGCCAATGTCCAATATTAATTTGATGTGATGCAATTATGCGATCATTTATGCCGATGTGGCTAGTATGTTTTGACGGTGAATGTGTGCTGTGTGCTTATTAATGCCTGTGTGGTAATTATGGTGTGATGTAATTGATAACGATGTTATTAATTGGTGATGTATCCTTTTGGATAGAATATAAACGATGTAACGTGAGTGTATGATCGTGTTATATTGTTGATGATGTTGTTGTCGTGTAATAGAGTCTTATATTTGCACAGCATAACATTTCAATACGTTAATGGCGGAATGCTGTTAACAGATGGCCTGCGGGCACGGTTACCAGTAGGGGCTTAATGCTCGGTAATGGAATGAGCCTTATTGGCAAGAGGTCATCAGTGGGAGCTGCGTGCTCGATGACGACAGCGTGCGCGCTTGGTTACCAGTAGGGGCTTAATGCTCGGTAATGGAATGAGCCTTATTGGCAAGAGGTCATCAGTGGGAGCTGCGTGCTCGATGACGACAGCCTGCGGGCTTCCTGAGTGGAATAAAGTCCCAGCATAATGCTCGGCAGGTGTATTTGTCATAATGACAAGGAGGAGTTTTACTCCGGATTTGGTACCACATGCATATGCATAGTTGAGTCTCATTCATCATCGTCTGTCTTTATAGTTATGTTATCATTCATGTGTCACATTACTTATATATGGATTGTGGTTGAATGAATGAATTACCTTGTGGTATGATTCTTGATGTTACTTGTTGGCATTACTATAATTGTCATGCTTTCATTATGAATTATATTCTCACCCTTCTGCTGATTTGATGCTTGAGTGGCATCCTGCAGATTAGCCGCTTTGGGAGTCTTTTGGAAGAGGTAGTTCTCCAGTTGGTCTTGTCGGTCGCTCTGATATGTAACACTGGGTAGTCGGGAGTCTGTTGTTATTTATTTGTATATGACTCTTCTGAACATGTATATATGATAACGTGCCATTGTGTATTGTAAACACTTTATTTTGGAAAACTCCTCTTTGAGAGTGAGAACTATACGTATATATTTATGTTCATATCTTCCGTGTGTTATGTATCATTTTATTGGCAGGTGTGTATGCTTTTGGCATCGCTGATGTCCGTTTGTTTTTCTAGGTGTTTGATTGGTTACTTAGTGTAACATCCTAATTGTGTTGTATGAAATTTTAATACTCTGATATTTTCTTGCCTAAATGCTTTGGGTAGAATTGGGGTGTTACAATGGTCCATTTGATAAATTTCTCAGGAACACCCAACTCTGCCATAACAGTATTCAAAGAGGACCAGTCCACCATATCATAAGTTTTTTGAAGATCTATCTGCAGCATACATCTAGGGGTACCTCCTCTCCTATTGTAGCCTTTCATCAATTCAAAAGCCAATAAAATATGATTGTGGATCACTTGTCCTTTCAGGAAGCAGCTTGGCTACGATGGATAACCTCATGCAGAATACTTCCCAGCCTATTAGTTAGGATTTTTGAGATTATTTTGTAAACAGTAGTACACCCTACAATTGGTCTATAATCCTTAACCTCATTGGCTTGGTCATGCTTAGGGATCAGTGTGACAACAGTACTGTTAAAAGCTCTAAAGAGCTTACCTTTAACAAAGAACTCTTGTATTGCAGCAATAACATCTTTTTTAACAATACTCCAACTGGATTTAAAAAATTTGGCACCATATCCATCAAGCCTTGGTGCTTTAAGATCCCCAATTCCCTTCAAGGCTTCCAAGATCTCATCCTCAGTAACATCTCTGGTCAAAAATTCTCTTTGACCAGGTGTTACTTGCTTCCCTCTCCTCATTGCCTCAATATCCACCATTTCAAATTTTCTGCTCTGGTCCCCATAAGCTTTTTATAGAAATTCATAACCTCATCCTTGATACCTTCCTGGTCAGTAACAATACTCCCATCTACTTTCTTTAGCATATTAATACTTTTACTCTTATGCTTAGCCTTCATAGTAGCATGAAAATAAGCATTATTTTCACCACTCATTCTCAGCCAGTTGATTTTGGATTTCTATAGCAGCATTTTTTCCTCTAAATCCCGAAGCTTGATCAGATCTTCAAAACACTGTTTCACCCTTCTAATTTTATTATTATCCGTCTTGTTGAGGCTTAAGTCTATCTGGGCTTGCTCCAAGTCTCTCCTTGCTTTCACCATATTCTGCTTCATGCTTGACATGCACTTACTGAGGTCCTTAAGGTGAGGTTTAAGTCTCTGCAGCTTCCTCCACAAGATGAACATAGGACTGCCATCCAAGGGTTCATTCCAGCTTTTCTTGACTACCTCCTCATAACCTGTTAAGTCTATAACACAGTTATAGAACTTAAATCTTCTATTTTTGACCATTTTCTGAGTATCATTAACCACCTGCAAGAGAGCATGGTCAGACACACTAGGAGCCAGGATTCTCAGGTTCATATCATTGTACTTCTTAAACCATTCCACATTACCAATGAATCTATCTATCCTGGAATAGATAGTGTCATTTGTATGTCTATTGCACCAAGTATAGTAGTCCCCACAGCCATCCATTTCAATGAGCCCTGTATGTGTCATCATGTCTTGCAAATCAACATATTTTGAATCAGTGACCATTCTCCCCCCCAATCCTATCCTGAGCCCTCAGGACATTGTTAAAATCTCCCATAAGGCACCAAGGATCCTGGACATTAGGTCTCATATTAGCAATATCATTCCATAGAATTTTCCTATGTCCAAGTTGATTCTTCCTATAGATAGCAGTGAGCCAGAATTTGAAAGTCCCTTTTGTATCATATATTCCACAGTGGAGGTATTGATCAGAGCTCTGAATCACTTTCACATCAACAATATCATCATTCCAAGAAATCCAAATTTTCCCATTGTCATGGTTAAGGTAATTGTCCACATAGCTATCATACAAACAAAGTTTCTCTCTAATCAGCTTGGCTTTACCTATCTTAACTCTTGTTTCAATAAGAATTAAAATATCAGGCTTTAATTGCTTGAGACGGGAACTAATCTCTTTAATTTTGCCTGACTTATTTAGTCCCCTCACATTCCAAGAGACTAACATGGCCCTCTATCTAAGGTCACTATGAGGTCATTCAAAACTCCTAGTGCCTCAAAGCCATTAATACAATTAGTATCAGAATTTGATCCAGTCAGAATTCACTTACCTCTATCTTTTATTGTTGATTTGGCCTCTATCCATGCTGCATCATCAGTTCCTTTCTCTGGTTGCTTAGGCTCAATTCCTTTCTCTGGTTGCTTTGGCTCCTCTTCAGATGTTGTGCCCTGTATAGAACTACTTGGTGCAGACTCAGGAGGTTTTCCTTTAGGCACCCATTGCTTCTTGTAATACGGTGAACTGACTTTATTATTTTATAAAGCAACAATGTTGCGGTGCGCAAGAGTCGCCACCGACTTTTATTTTATCCAATTAGGAAAGGTATAAAAGAACAGGAAAGACCTTCTTTGAAAAGAGATTGAGTTCGGGGGGTAGGTTACGAAAAGGGAAGGTGTAAGCACCCTTTTCATCCGTAGTTATCTACGGGCTCTTAGTTGCTTAGCTCACTTTGTTTGTTTGAAATGTTTGAAAAATGTCGTGTGTGTTTAGAAAAACAATTTAATTTTGAGAATGTCTGAAAAGACAAATGTTAGAAAACATGGTGTGAAAAGCGTTTGATTTGAATTGTTGTGAGCAAGCACTTAAGAGTTCCTACCCTAAGTTCGTAAGGTCTTTCCTATTCATTAAGACTTTCCTTGGGCGATAGTACTATCCATACCATTTGAGGGTAGGTAGTCCTATACGTTGGATGTACGGGTCATCGAAGGGTCATCGAGTCGTCATAGGGACTATCCATACCATAAAGAGGGTAGGAAGTCCTATGAGATATGAATAGTCATAAAGGCAACCAGTAGAGATACCTTAGCAATCCGAAGGGACTATCATCATTTATCGAAGGCAACTCAAGGGACGAGATCATTTCATCGTAGGCAACTCGAAGGGACTATGATCTTTATTCCGAATGGTCAATGATGATTTTGAATCGTAGGCAGCATGTGCTAAGGTATCCCTACGCTTTGAGGGACTTGACTATTATTTTCCGAAAGGCAACCAAGAGGGGAAACCCTAAAGGTGAGTGTGTGAACAGTAAAGAGGAGTGTGTTATGTTCTGATATTTAGTCTTGAAGGTTAGTGATCTAACGGTTAATTTTAGTCTTTCCATGCAATCCTATTAGCCATACATCTAAGCAGTTAATATTGCAGAAAATTAAAAGTGCGGAAAGTAAAAAAAGCTGAAAAGAAAGAGTTCCTACGCTATTACAAAAAAACCCATGCGACCTATACATCGATTTCTAATATTTAAATATAATGAAATAATTTAAACAAATAAATACACGATCATACGACAATCAATGAGAGTTTGAGGTGAGACGAGAAGGATCGCGGGAGAAAGACAGAGTTTGAAAAAAAGATTTAGGTTAGTGATTAATTGAAACCTGGTTACCTAAATTAATTAAATCAAACCTAATTAATTGTCTAAATAAAAATTATATCGAAACCTAAAATTAAATATTTAATAATTAGCTTAATTTAAAAAACTTAACTAAACCTAATATCCTAAAATTAGTCTAACCTAATTCATTAAGTCAATTAAAAAATTAAATGACAAAATCAAATAAAAAAATAAATATTTTTGGTGTTTTTGTTGATTTTTATGACTATTAATTAATTTAAATAACAAAACTAATTTTAATAAGATTAATTAAATAAAACATTGATTAGTTTAGAACCCTAATATTAATCTATAGGTTTTTTTTTTTAATTAGCAAATAGGAGGTGATTAGTTAGTTAAATAAATTAGTAAAGAAATTAAAGAAGAAAAAAAACAAAGAACCATAAGGGCGCCAGAATCTGGTGCAGGTGGTCTGTGGGGGTTCACGGTAGAGTTGCGGCCTCAGAGTCCTTAGATCTGGTTTAAAGGAGATCCAATGGCTGATGATGTGAGAGTCTATCATGGACGTGCACTGATCTGAAGTGCTGGATCTGTATACAAACAAAACAATTAAGCAGTGTTTTAAAAACCGGACCGGTCATCGAACCTGTGAGGGTACTGGGTCACTGGTTTATCGGTCGAACCACTGGGTCACTGGTCGAACCGCACGACCAAACCGGATTAAACCGGATAACTCGGTTGAATAGACCTGTCATTATATAGGTATAAAACCGGTCGAACCAGATGATTCAGTCTTTAAAAAAATATAACTAGCTTTTAAATTTTTAAAAATATCATATCATAAATTCACAATTTCATAACTTAAATTCAAATTTTAAACAATGGTATCACACATAGGGCTGTATTTGGTCCATAGGATCCGAGAACCGGACCGGAAACCGGACCGGTGGAACCGGTCCATTGGACCGACCAAATGTTATTCGGCCCGGGAATGGGTAATTTTTTTATCCGATACTAAAATTGGATACTATATTGGATACTTATTGGATACTTTTGTCGGATACCCGAAGTAATGGTCTGATTCTGGTCCAAAAAATTGATCCATTACTATTTCGGTCTGGTCCGGATTTACCCGATACTATTTCGGTCCGGCTCTCGGGATAGCAAATACCCGGACCGAACCGGACCGAAAACAGCCCTAATCACACATAACAAAATAGTAAAAAATTACAAAGTCTAATTGCAAACAAAGTCTAATTACAACATAATCTAAACAAAGTCTAATTACAACATAATCTAATTGAATAGTTTATAACAAAATAACTCCAATATGTACCAAATTTAATTCAAAATAGGATCCTCCTAAAATGAAAATCAAATAAAATTCAATATGTTTATGCTATTTAAGAAAATTTATTAGCAAAGATAACAAATAGACAATAAAGTTTTTAATTTGTCACTAACGAAAAAAACTATGTGAGAATGCTATTTAAGTAATACACTACTAAATATATTAAAAAAAAGTTTAAAAGAAATGTTAAAAAAATGTTTAAAAAAAATTTAAAAAAAAAAAGTAAAAAAAAAAGTTTAAAAAAAAAACAAAAAAAAAAGCAATTAAACCACCGGTTTTTACCGGTTTTCACCGGTTCCCACCAATTTAAAGGCATACCCGATCCGACTATTAAACCAGACCGGTTACCTGGCCGGTTCCCGGTTCGACCGGTCCGACCGGCCGGTCCGGTCCGGTTTTTAAAACACTGCAATTAAGTGATAAAATAAGGAGTGTCGTGGAGGGGGCTCGAACCCACTCCTCTGAACTCATTGCAAAAACGCACGCGTTCACCAACTGGGCCGATTGCATTTCGTGATATTTGAACGCGCTCCGACGGTAATATAACGTTCCTAAACCCTGAAATGCAGAATCCGGCGAGACTTCATCTTCTCCGACGAGAAGACTTTTCGAAACCTGTGAAATCAAACGAAAAACTATGCGAAAAAAGCTCAGATATATCAAGAAACATGCTGCAAACTCAATGGACTCATTAGTTTTTCTGAAAACGGCCTATAGCTACGGTTCTAGAGCTTCATGATCTTGATGCCCTAGCCATGGAAGATCCTTGTTCCTGCGCTAAAGCTTGAAAACGATGAGTCTAAATCATCCCAAACATCATCATGAACGAGATTATATATGTCATATCAAACAACAATGCAAGAATTACAAGTTTAAGTTTGAGAAAGTATGCAAACCGGTGCAACCTTGGTGAGGAGAATTTGGCACGTTCTGAGCTTCACAAATGATTGGGACGGAATCCTGTATGCTCCAAAGAGATGATTCGATGCTTGGAACTGGTTGATAGTGGCTGTAGCGAAAAATCCTTCTTGCCCTAATTCTTTGAATTTTGTGAAAGCTTTGGAGAGTTCTTGGAGGCTTGTCCTTTTTGTGGCAGGGATCTCGTGGAGAGTGAGGCTGCAACTGCTATCTATATATATGAGATGCATTAGGGTTAAATCCTTTTGGAAAGAAAAGAATTGTATTCATTGAAAAAGATTTTTGTTTGAAAATATATGAAAACTTTCTATATCAAGCTCCAATCTATTTTCCAAGGTTTTTTTCACGTGTGATTGGGATTATGGAATGTATTTGGACATGTTTTTGTGAATAGAAATCTTTTACATGATTTGATTTTAATTTATATTGATTTTATTTGATTTATATTGATTTTAAATGAATAAAATCAAAATAAATGTAATAAAAATCAAAAAAAACTTATCAAATGGTTCTTGGGCTTTTAATAAGTTTGTATTTTCGTGGGTGATTGAAAAAATATGGCCCATTACTCAAAAGTGTGTATTTTGCTAATTAGGGTTTCACATTCTTCTTGAAAATCGACTAAATTGTGCAAGCCATAACTCCCTCAATTTTTGTCATATGAAGATGTTCTAGGACTTTTTAGAAAGCTTAAAGAGTCCTCTAAAAGCTCCTTTTGGTTTCGTCTCAATTTAGTTTACCATGTTCAAGTACACTTCTTTGCAAAAAGATGACTTTTTGTTGACTTTTAGAAGGACCTATAATGTTTTAGCTTATATCTCCTATGCGGAAGCATTTCTTGACCTTGGGCCCAACATCAAAGTTGTATAGAATCAAAATTCCTTGAGAATGATCTTTGGTTGAGGAATTTATGATGAACCATGCGAGAGTTATGGCCAGTCAAAGTTCAGTTGACTTTTGCTTAGAAACCCTAATTTAGCAACTTGGACTTTTATGGATCTCCTTGATGAATCATGATCAACCCTTGATCCAATGATGAATGTTACTTAAAAAATGTTTATGTTGACCAAAAATTAGGAGTTTTGACTGTAATTTGATCATAGTTAACTTTCAGGTCAAACTGGTCGACTATTGATCAATTGAGCAATTAGTTGAGCAATCTTATGAATCAGAGGTTGAAACTTGATATGGGATTTCTTTGAAGCATATAGGAAGCCATGAATTCCACTTGAGGTGTCAGAAACTTTATTTCTTAGAAAAGAAATCAAACCCTAATTGAGGATCTATTGCTTAGAAGTAGTGTGAGCATGCCCAATTCTTGTGTAGCCTTGAGCATCTGATGATCATATGAACCTGATGAGATTGTTTGAACCAAAATAGCTTTAAAATATGGTGGGCAAATTTTGGGGTATGACACTTCTTCACATAGTCTTTACACTTGTGACCAATACTTTGACATCTATCACAATACAAAGGTTTCCATTCATACTCCACTGGTTGCATAAGTTTCCTTCCTTCACAGTCCTTGATAGCTTTATATTTAGTCATCTCCTTTGTTATATCCACCTCAACCAAGATGCGCGCATATGAAACTCTCAGCTTACTAGTTGTGCATTCATCGGTGACAAGAGGGACTCCTATAGCACTTCCAATTTTGCTCAGGCTCTTTGCTCCCCAAAGGTGAAGGGGGAGTTTTGGCAGCTTAACCCATAGAGGGGGGGGGGGGTTCACAACATATCTCTCTTTAGGTTAAAGTCAGGCTTTCATTCCTTTAGCATCAGTGGAATATTTCGCATCGTATACGACCCCTTCATCAACACCGCATCCATATCTCTGAGTGTGACTGGAATCTGATAATGAAGTAGCCTTCATCGTGGTAGTACAATTCTGGTAGTTTGATAAAGTTCCACGCCTTCTCCATGAAATTCTTCATCATATTCATGCTCATATCCTCTCCCATCGCATAAAGAATTAGAGCAGTTTCCCAATATTTGACCTCAGAAGCGATGTCATCTTCTTCTATCTCTATCTCAATACCTCCATCAATCACGTTTGGGGCTACGAACTGCATCGACAAACCCTTCGCTGGATTCTGATTCTCTGCAAGTACATCAACCCAGAGTTTGCGTTCTTCATTCTTCTTCAGTTCAGGAATGTCATACCCTAATTTTTGACCCCCCTGAGATGGCATATCTTCAGGATTTTTCATCAGGTCAAGATAAGTTTCCAGAGCAGTTACTTCTCCATCTGGTATCTAATCGAGGATGCTCAAAGACAGGAAAGCTCAGGCAAAGGATCAATCAATACAAGGATTAGTCCCTAATACAATCATGGGGCTCAAGGACTTCATTTTTTTTGATTAGACATCCAGTCATCTGAGTACAGGTTTACTCAGGTCACCAGACTAGGGTTTTGGGCCTATCAAGGACTAAAATCAGGGATCACTTTTGGGAAACCCTAAAAAGCCCCAGGGAACCATTCAAAGACATCAATCATCTTCAAATAACTCATATAACAAGATCCACTGGACATTACATCTCAGTTCAAAGTCTACAGTCATCATTGTCCTCTGGTCGACAATTAGGGCTTTTGACCTAATTCACCAGGATAGTTGACTTTTAATCAGGGCATGAATCCAAAACTCAAGACATGATTCAAAAATCTCTACTACCTCAATATAATCCATTTACATCATTCATTTGAGGAAAAGATCTTGTTTCTACACAAAAGCCCAAAAATTCACTTTGTCAGGAAAAAGTCAACTGTGAAGGATCATCATTGACTTTTAAGATTTTTGGTAAAAAAATGACTTTCAAAGATCAATATCATCAATATATGGATGTCAAAGTCATTTGACCAAAGAAATTCCAAGAAATTCATCAAGGAGCGAAAAATCGGGAATTAGGGTTTTTGAAGGCATGGTGAGAACTCAAAATTTCACCTACACAACTCAAAAAACTTCCAACATGAAAGTTGTAGATCTTGCAAAATAAAACAACATCTTACAAAGGAACTTTTTTCAAAAGATCAACCATTTATGAAGTTTTGGAAATTTTGAAGTTTAGGTCATAAACACTTAGAAATTTTTCTAAGTGTTTTAACCTAGTTTTCTTCCAACTTTGGCCTCATTTTTCACAAATTTCCCAAATGATTCTGAAGAAGACATAAACTAATGATTTGAAGTAGATGTTTAGGGCTTTCCAAATTGTGTTCAACCTTCTCAAAATTCAATTTGAGCTAAGAGTTATGCTTGTTCAAAGTTGGCCCCATGAAGTAAAATTATAGGTCATGTGCAAATTGGAACTTTGCAATTTTGTGCATTTTGCTTCATGAATGGATGCTACACGACCCATAACATGTCTGAAACAATACCATGCATTCATTTTCACCATGCCATAAGAATTGAAGAAGATTCTAAAAACAAGAACATGTGATTATGTAATGATTACATTTGTGAATTTATGGCAAATTGATGAATCACCCAAGGAATCTTCTCACCAACCAATTAGAGCTCATTTCTGGCTCAGAATTGTCCCCTAAGATTAAACAAAATCGAGGGCTAGGGGGATTGATCAAATGGAATCAAAATTCTCATCATTGCATAAGAGATACTTGCAAACTTCCTTCATGGCTAAGAAAGCAAATCAACTTCACCAAGGAAGCTCACTCCTCAGCAGCTATACTGATCCATTTGCCTATAAATACAGATGCATTCCTCATTCAAAAACACACCAAAGCAACTCAATTCCTTGCTTTCTCTTTCTCTTCTCATGCTTATTGTTTTTCAAAGTTCTTTGGCAAGAAGAATCGTTTTCTTCAAACCAGAGCTCATCTTTGGAAAGTAAGCATTCTAACATCTCAAGGGAGGTCATTTGAGGTGATCCAAGCACCTGGATCACTTCTGTAAGTGGAGGAACACCATTGTTGCTCTCACTTTGGAGCATTTGCAGTTGGAGGTCCATGGAGTAATTCAGGAGGTTCCAAGCCAAGCCAATCATCCAGGCACACTCCTCAGGTCATAGTGAAGCTAACCAGATGGCTGCAGCTCATCTGTAACTCAAGAATCAACACCCTCCATGTTCACTTGAAGCTGAAATCGAGGGAGGTCCATAGAACAATTCAGAAGGATTCAGGTTGCAATAAGCATTCAGTTAGCATCATTGAGTCTCAGGGAAGCTATTGAGGTCATTCATTCAAGCCCAGGTGCTCTCCATCATCCTCACGACCTCCATTTTCAGAGGTAAGTTTCTGAACTCCACCTCTTTAATTTAAGCACTCTTTGTGGTAAAGCTCGATTCTATCTTGTTCAGCATCATCAGAGGATTGAAAACCCTCTATCATCATTCATTTATTCATCTTGTGCATCATTTAATTTTAAAATTAGGGTTTATGTGTTCTTCGTGTTCATAATGAAATTCGTTAGTTACACTTAGAATAAATGAATTCTGAGACCATAATCATGTTCCTTGTCCAAAAACGAGTGAGATTGATGTTTACATCATGCCATTTAGTTGAGAAACCAGAGATTTAGGAATTTGAAAATCTGAAGCTCGAGGAAGAAGATGAACATGGCGCGCGCAAAATTTGAATCTTCTGGCTTGTTTTAAAATATATTATGTTGGATGCGTGTGAATAACAAACTGCGCGCGTAGCCCAGATGGTGGGAGTTTTGGCCAGTGACTTGGAGGGCGCGAGTTCAAGCCCTCTAGGTGACAAAACCATTTTTTTTATCACCTTTTCCACTTAATTTCTTCACAACTTTAACCAATTAGTTAACCTATCAAATTAACTCCTTTTTAATTCATTTTTTATGCACTTATTGATTAATATATATATTTTATAAATAATCAAAAAAATCAAAAAAATATTATTTATTTTATATGTTTTTATTAGGTTAAAAATGGTGTTGTTTTAAGTATTTTAAAATATATTTCAATATATGTTTTCATTAAAATTTCAAAACCTAATATTTCATAAGTGTTTTAGTGTTAAAAACCCTAATCATTTAGGTCTTAATTAGGTATAGATTTTGTCTGTACTTCAATTAAGTTGACTTTTGTCAAAATTCAAATTATGTTCAAACTTCAAAGTAAACAGACAATCGAGGTTTTCAAACAACAGAACCCCGTATCTTTTCAACTGTTTTCATAAACAGTAAATCATTTTTAAGTGGGCCTCTAATAGAGTGTAAGTCCCAGAAATCTTCTCTTCTTAGCTTGTTTTTCAAAACTGTATTTTCAAAATCTTCTTTCTGTTTTCAAAACATTCTTCTGGTATTTGAAGGGCATTATTCCCGGTGAAACTCTTCAGATACCTATGTGACCTTTGTCCATCTTCACTTCTTCTGTTTTCAAAAACCATTAACTGTTTATCATATATATTCAACTGTTATCAACAAAACAACAAAATACTGTTGAGGCTCTGTACATACTTCTTCAAAGGCCTCCACTCCATCCAGGTTAGGCTTTACAAGCTTTCAATTTACAGTCTTTGTTTAAATTACTGTCAAATATAAACTGTGCATATATTAGTTTAGAACTGCGTTTGAGTGAAAACCCTAGGACAGTTAAACTATATATATATTATAGGAATATGACCTAGGATTGAGAATGTCTTCCCGGTGAAGGCTCTTTCCTAATTAGAGATCTGTAGTTCAAACCCCCAAGATGAATTATTCCCGGTGAAACATCTTGGCAAAAACCTTAGAATCCAAAAATAATAGGACACATCCACCCAAAGAGGAATTATTCTCGGTGAAACCTCTTACCCATTTGCTTAGAGCCAAAATAAGTTCAAAACTACATAGCTTTCTCTTGTGCTATAACAAGGACCCTCGATTAGCCTCCTCTTGGGCTTTGTACAAGGACCCACAGGCTTCTTAAAAGCATTTCCAGCTTCCTCTTGAGCTTGTATACAAGGACCCATCAGGTTTCTTATAAACATAGGAACAGGTCTTTAGTCACCTTTTAGCCTACCCTGGTGAGTTTCTTCCAATTTAAACCAGACTTTAAACAAGCTAAGTTTGTCTCAATTTTACATTGAGTACACCTTTTGGAATGAGAGACATGGACAGTCTCTGTCACCCTTATCTTCATCAATCCTCCTTAGTAGAGTCTAGGATCTATGTTTTGGTCATCCTTAGCATTGAGTCAGCCTTCATCTTGGGCTTTAAACAAGAGGTCTCCACTAGATAATCTTTCTGCCAATCTTTTCATCCTTTAATAATTAATGGAGTGCTACCCAAATTAATCATTTCAATCAAAACCCCTGGAAAGGGTCAGCCTCCAAAGTCAATTAATAAATAATGTCATTTCTCTTAGGAGATAATTTCCCCAAAAGAGTCAAAACCCCTGGAAAGGGTCAGCCTCCAAAACAACAAAAAAACATGATAAAGTCAATCTTTCACAAATTTCTCCAGCTGAGTCAAAATCCCTGGAAAGGGTTAGCTTCCAAAGAAAAACAGTCTTTTAATAAATAAAACCTCCTCAGTAGAGTCAAAACCAACAAAAACAGTTAGCCTCAACCTTGGGCTTCATACAAGGCACCCAAACAATAAAACTCCCCAGTGAGTTCTTCATCATTCAGTAGCCACAACCTTGGGCTTTGTACAAGGCAGATAAACCATATTTTCATGTGTCAAAGATTCCTAACACTTAGGATCTTTTCCCCATAGAGTCATCCATACTCAGTTTAAAAAAGAGTCCGCCACAACCTTGGGCTTTGTACAAGGCAGAAAATAATGTTTCCCCTAACTAGAGTCATAATCTAAAAAAAAAAACAATTTCCTCAGCAGTCAGCCACAACCTTGGGCTTTGTACAAGGCACACAAATAGAGTCTCCCTAAGTAGAGTCAGCCTCAATTCTGGGCTTTGTACAGAACACAAAAATACCCTGTAATTAATCCCCAGTGGAGTCATCTCCCAGAGTCAATAATATTAATTAATCAACCAAAAGCCTCAAGCTTGGGCCTCATACAAGCCAGCTAAAGTCAAATCTTTTATACAATAGATAGACATAGCTTATCTCTATAGAGAGATATTTTTACTACTCTACCACATTCCAACAAACAAACATTTCATTTCAATTTTAATCAAGTCTCCCATTTAGGATTTTGAAAGGCATGAGCTGGCAGTAAAACCCAGACATGTGGTAACTTTCCCTAACTTGGATGAGCATCTTTCTTTCATTTAAGAGGCATTTGACTGGTATACTTGCACATACACAAGTAAGGTCCCCCTCTTGAATGAAATGAATTCAGTTATTCTGTCACTCCTTTAAATGTTTGTGGTAGAATAGTACAAATACCTCTCTGTAGAGATAATTTCATGTCTCTTTACTGTAAACAGAGATTTAATTCCAAGCTTCAACCTTGAGCTTCAAGCAAGGCACCAAAAATAATTAATTTCCCTAGTTAGTTCCCCGAACTACATTAAGCTCTGACTTCCACTAGGGATATGTAGGCATGAGGTTCACAAGGAATCTCAGCGAGCTAATAAAATACCAAAAATAGTCAGTTTGTCTGTCTGTCTGTCTTTTCAAATCAATTCAATTCCTTCTCCTAATACAAAGGAGAAACTTTCCCAATCATTAGCAATAAACACAAACACAATGACACAGAGAAGGTTCCTGTAGAGTACTACAGATATGTAGGGTGTTTAAACACTTCCCTATGTATAACCGACCTCCCGGACTCCAGAATTTCTAGTCTAGGTGAAATCCCCACACTTAGCAAACTCCTAGGGTTTAGTTGAGATCTTTTTTCCCCTTTCCTACTCGTAGGACAAATAAGAAAGTTCGTGTGATATCGTAGGAAGAACTGAAACAAAATTCATCCCACCACGGGCGCATTCTCCTTCCAAATTTCGCGTGAAGGGTTTAGCGTGCCGTCCTCCCAAGTGAAACGGGGAGGTAAAGAAAACGACCACCACAGAAAAATGGCGACTCTGCTGGGGATATAAGTGTTCAAAACCTTGGTTTTTCATCCAAACCAATGGTTGACCTGTTGCTGGTCCAGCCCCAATGAGGAATTAGGGATGCCAAATTCCCCCTCAAACAAGAGAGGTCCTGCCTAACCTCTGTGTCATATCATGTGTTTGTTGCATATATATTTGTTTATTTTGTTTATTCTGTATCGGGAAAGGGCTTGATTCCCCCTTGTGGTGAGAAATCCTATACCCGGATTTGAGTGCAACATAAGATAGGATGGAGGATGTCTTCCCGGTGAAGGCCCTCTAATCTTGGTTTCCAAGTCTACTCTTGGGATTTGCCTGGCTGGTTGTGATTAACTGCGCCACTGCATTCCGAGACTGATTTGTACCAGGAGGACCTAGAAACACATTAACCCCACTTAAAGCCTTTTTTTAGGACGTAGAGCGGTGATTACGGAAGTAATTGTCACGCAGATACTACACTCAGAGAAAACTCTCTTATAGATACCAATCAACGTATCTTTAAGGTTGAGCAAAAACTCTGAGACCCCTAGAACCCGTTCTACAGGTACAAAAATCCTTAACCTTAGTTTACCATTGGGGCGGGATTTGCGTTTTGACTTCATGACCACTATACCCTTCAACGCCATGTTTGTTTAAAACTCTTGTGTGTGCATTCATGCATTCATGCATCATTCATTAATAAACAACTAAAAACAAAAAGAGTCTTTTTCGAGTCGTTTTTCAAGGAAACTAAATAACGAACGTTTTGAACTTCATAGAAAGAGAGAAACGGAGAAAGGACTTAAGGATCTATACCATGGATTACGGAAGAAAGAGAGCTAGGAAATACACCTTCAAGATTCCCCAGGTCGAGGAACTGGGAAAGCTCGGAAAACTGGTGGTCAACCCCCAGGCTTTCAAGGAGAAGTATGGAAAACTTCTGCCTTTGCTCAATACCAACATGGTGGATGGGATCCTTCCCACCTTGGTACAGTTTTACGATCCAACGTATCACTGCTTCACCTTTCCAGATTATCAGCTCATGCCTACGTTAGAGGAGTACTCTCGTCTGATTGGAATACCCGTGTACGCGCAAGATCCGTACTCCGGTTTGGAAAAGAATCCTGACGACATTATCATTGCTGCAACTACTCCTTTGAACGTAGTCGACATCAGAACTCATATGGTGAGTAGAGGAGGAATTCAAGGATTGCCCTCCAAATTCCTGTTTGATCAAGCTCGGTACTTCGTCAGCATCCAAGATATGAGCGCTTTTGAGGAAATCTTGGCTTTGCTTATCTACGGATTGTTTTTGTTCCCTAACATTAACGATTTCGTCGACATCAACGCAATTAAGATCTTCTTAATTGGAAATCCAGTTCCAACCTTGCTTGCGGATGCTTATCACTCTGTGCATTCAAGAAACCTGCAGCGAGGAGGATTAATCACATGCTGCGTACCGTTGTTATACGAATGGTTCGTTTCGCACCTGCCAAAGTCTAGCACTTTCTGGAACATGAGGGATGGCCTTTACTGGTCACAGAAAATCATGTCTCTCACTCATACAGACATTGATTGGTGTAGTCCTGACAACGACGAAACCAAGATCATCTTCAGTTGCGGAAGTTTTCCCAACGTACCCCTTATTGGAACTAAGGGAGGAATCAGTTACAATCCAGCTTTAGCCCGTCGTCAATACGGCTATCCCATGAAAAATATTCCAAGTAACATTCAATTGGAGGGTCTGTTCTTCAAGAACATCGACGATCATGGCAACATGCTGAAGAAGGAAATTGTCCAAGCCTGGCGTCTTGTTCACAGCAAAGGGAGAAGATTGTTAGGAAAACATCTTTGCATCTCCCTGGATCCTTACCTTCAATGGGTACGCGTCAGAGCATTCAAGCTCAGGATGCCATATCAACATCAAGAACCTATTCCCCTAAGGGAACCAATTTACCTTTTCTCCACCGATGTTGAAAAACTGCAAGCGGCATTAAACAAGGTATGCCAAGAAAGGAATGCTTGGAGGAACAAGTATCGAATTGTCAACACGGAAAATGTTGAGATTCAAAACATCCTAAGAAGGAAGGATGAGTTACTTGAAGTACTCGATCGACAAGTGACACAATCGTCACTTTCTCATCATATCCCTCCTGCTTCCTGGATCATCGATCAGCTCACGTCAGAGAACGCTCAGCTCAAGAAACAGAAGAAGATGTTAGAACGTGAAGTCGGCTCTTCATCAAAGTTTTAGAGTCCTTTCTCTCAGTTTCTCTGTATTTCCATTTTCAAAGTGTGTAAAAACGGCGTTTTCGCTTAATTAATAAAAGTTTGATGTTTCATAACGTAATTATGGTGTTTCCTTGAAAAATAATAACTTAATTGCATATCATACATCGCTTTAGTCGTACGCACTGACACGAGAATTGTCGCGGATCTAATAGTCACTTTCCTTTCTCCAGAAAGAGAGGAGGAGAAGGAGGTGAACCAAGACTTTCAAGCTGTCTCATCCATACAACACTCGTTCAAGTCGCAAGAAAAGAATGGAAGACTTTGAGCAAGAGAATGAAGAACTCAGAGAAGAGATTAATACTCTCAAAGGTACTGTTGAAAGACTCAATAGTATGGTAGAAGCCCTGGTAGTTGCGCAGAATCGACCAACGCCAGAAGAACCACAAAGGACTGTGGTTTCCGAGATTGTTTCTACTCCTATTCCTCAGTATACCATGCCGCCTGATCGACCTTGGGGCATGCCGTATAACTTTACTCCAGAAGGGTACATACCTCCAGCTTCTGAAGCTCCAAAAGTCACCATGGATATGCGTCCACCGGAGGGTTACAAACCTCTGGAAATTGAAGTTCCAAGAGCAACGGCAATGGGTTTCGCACAACAGAATGCTGAGATTCCAAGATCTGCTGTCATGGCTTCTCCACAGCCCATTATGCATACTTTTCCCCCGCAAGGCGGACAAGTATATCATCACGCTCCAAGTGAGGATGCTGGCGTGTATGAAAGATTGGACGAGTTCCAAGAACAGTTTCTGCAAATGCAGAAGGAACTCAAGACTCTCCGAGGACAAGATCTATTTGGAAAGAATGCTGCAGACCTCTGTCTGGTTCCAAATGTTAAGATTCCTCACAAATTCAAAGTACCAGAATTCGAGAAGTACAAAGGGAATTCATGCCCACAAAGTCATCTTGTGATGTACGCTCGAAGAATGTCAACTCAGACTGATAATCAACAATTGCTCATTCATTATTTTCAAGACAGCCTGACTGGTGCTGCACTCAAATGGTACATGAACTTGGACAGTTCAGAGATTCGTACTTTTCGAGACCTCGGAGAGGCCTTCGTCAAACAGTATAAGTACAATCTGGATATGGCTCCCGACAGAGATCAACTCCGGGCCATGACTCAAAAGGATAGAGAAAGCTTCAAGGAATACGCTCAGAGATGGCGTGAAGTTGCTGCTCAAATTTGTCCACCACTTGAAGAGAAAGAAATGACAAAAATCTATCTCAAAACTTTGAGTCCATTTTACTACGGACGAATGGTTGCAAGTGCACCAAGTGACTTTACCGAGATGGTAAACATGGGTGTGCGTTTAGAAGAAGCAGTTCGAGAAGGACGCTTGAACAAAGAACCAGAATCTTCTGTTGGTCCAAGGAAGTATGGAAGTTCTTTCCAGAAGAAAAAGGATCAAGATGTCAGCAATGTCTTGCACAAAATCAAGAAGAAATTCCAACCTCAAGTTGCAACAATAACTCCGGTTGTTAACTCAGCGCCAGCTTATCAACCTCAGGTCTCGCAACAACAAATTCAACAAAGGTCGCAGCAACCTCAGCAGCAGGTTCGACCTCCAAATTACAACAATCGGGCTCCAAGGTATCCTGCCTTTGACCCCGTACCAATGCCGTATGCAGAATTGTTTCCAACATTACTGGCAAAAGGACTCATTCAGACAAGGAGTCCTCCAAATCCTACAAACAGTTCCTCACCATGGTATAAGGCTGACCAATCTTGTCCCTATCATCAGGGGGCACCAGGTCACAATATTGAGAACTGTTTCCCTTTCAAGATTGACGTCCAACGATTAGTGAAGAGCGGAATGCTATCCTTCAAAGATACTAATCCAAACGTCCAAGCAAATCCTTTGCCGCAGCACAAAGAAGCTTCAGTAAATCTGATAGATCAACACCCCAACGTCATTCAAATCTACGACATTCGTCAGATAGGGGAAAATCTTGTCAAGATGCACGCTAAACAAGCTGGGTACGGTCATGTACCACCTCACAACTACTTCACATGTGAAATTTGTCCAAAGAATAATCAAGGATGTGCCGTAGTTCAAGCTGCATTACAAGAACAAATGGACTTAGGATGGATTCAACATATCCGAGTCAGAACTGAACATGACATCAACATGGTTCAAGGATGTCCAGGAGAATACAAAATCTACAAAGTTGAAGACCTTGAAGGATCGGTAGTCAGGTTCCACAAAACTTTAAATGGACTTGCCTACTTTGGAACAGATTTCCACGCTTACAGTAGATGCAGAATCTGTCGAAGAAATTCACGAGGATGTTTGCGTGTTCGCAACGACATTCAAAAGCTGATGGATGACAATACCATTACTGTTCTTGCCAACAGAGAAGATGACGAAGTCTTTACCGTATCTCCTCAAATTAATCAAGTTGAACCTATGCAAGTTAAGTATGACAGCAGGAAGACAGCAGTTGCACCACTAGTCATCTACTTACCAGGTCCTGTACCGTATGAGTCTGACAAGGCTATACCATACAAATACAACGCTACATTCATTGAAAATGGTAAGGAAATACCATTACCGTCTGTTGTCAACATTGCTGATGTTAGTCGAGTCACCAGAAGTGGACGAGTCTTCAACAGAACAACAGAAAATGTGGAGAAACCTTCGGAGGAAGTACCACATAGGCAAGACAATCATCCGACCAATGCTGTTCAAGCGAAAGAAAATGATGAGATCTTGAAGTTAATCCAGAGGAGTGAATACAACATTGTAGATCAATTACTACATACTCCGTCTAGGATTTCTGTTCTTTCCCTGCTATTGAGTTCTGAAGCTCATAGGGAAGCTCTACAGAAAGTTTTGGAACAAGCTTTCGTAGAACCAAGTGTTACTATAAGCCAATTCAACAACATCGTTGCCAACATCTCCGCCGGAACTAGCCTAAGTTTCTGTGACGAAGATCTTCCTGAAGAAGGAGTGGACCACAATCTTCCACTTCACATCTCAGTTGGCTGCATGGGTGATACACTCACAGGAGTCCTAATAGACAATGGATCCTCTCTCAACGTCATGCCTAAATCAACATTATCAAGATTATCTTTCGAAGATTACCCTCTAAGAAAAAGTCATGTCATCGTCAAAGCATTTGATGGATCAAGAAAGTCAGTTTTCGGAGAAGTAGATCTTCCCATAACTATTGGACCTCAGACGTTCAAAATCACTTTCCAAGTTATGGATATTCCAGCACAATACAGTTGTTTGCTAGGTCGCCCATGGATTCATGAGGCTGGGGCAATTACTTCAACACTTCATCAGAAACTGAAGTTCATAAGAAATGACAAATTGGTAACCGTATGTGGAGAACGAGCTCTGATCGTCAGCAACCTGTCATCATTCTCCGACATAGAACCAAAAGAAGTTGTTGGAACTAAATTCCAAGCACTTTCCTTAGACAAAGGAAAGGAGAAAGCAGCGTCTATCTCTTCATACAAAGATGCAATCCAAGTTGTAAAGGATGGCACTACCAGTGGTTGGGGGCACATTAATATTCCTACCAACAACAAGAACAGAACAGGAATTGGATTCTTTCCGACATCATCAAGAGCTATCCCAGGGATTGAGGTAGTTCTCCCAATTCAAGAAACTTTCTGCAGTGGAGGTTTTCTTCAACCTGTTCAACAAACAGTCAATATCATCGATACGGAAAGCACCGATGAAGAGGAATGGTTATCCTATCTTAACAAAGCAGGATACATCTCCCTATCAGAATCTGAACCACTTTGCTGTTATCCGACTAAAGGATCTGAAAGTAAGACTCAACCAAGCAGTGATGAAGTTACTGACAGCTTCACCACCAGAAGTCATGGTTCATCAGAAGAAGTTCCTCCTATCCCCGAAGAGACTTGGGATACATTAGGAGAACCAAGCGGAAAATTCGACTACATGGTGAAATACTCCGCTCCTGAAAGTTCAAGAATCTCTCTTGAAGATATTGTTCCAACTGGATGGAACATTGATTATGAGTACCTCTCTCAGCCAAAAGAGATGTATAACCCTTGCTATTCATCATCATCTACTGGTGAAATCATCATTGAGGATTATATCCCCAAGTCACCTTCCGAGGCTAAGGATTTAGAGTTCACATATCTAGTCAATGCCATCTTGGGAGAAGAGCAAGACCAAAATACAGAAGAGGATGATCTCGAAAGTGTCTCCGACAACGAGTCTCTCCATTCAGAAGATTGGAAGTTTCCTCAAAAGAAAAACCGACATACTCCACTTGGAAATGGGTATGCTCACACCGCTCAGTCTGCTGAAGTAGAAGAAGATCGTCTGAGTGTTGCAAAGACAGTGGTTGGTAAATCAAGACCTACCACAGGCCAGCTTAAGCCTAAGGTTCCAGATTACTTAGTGCACAATGGGGTTCGCCACTACTGGACAGCTGTTGAAGTTTCAACTGTTGTTCGCACTCCTAAGTAGGAACTTTCACCGTTATTTTGTCCTCTCACCATAGCCCAGGGTGAAGAGATGTTTCATAGGGCTTTGCATTTTACTATTTCTTAGGAAAATGTCCCTCTTTGCTTCGCCCAAAGCAATAGAGTTTTGTTTTATAGGGTCTTTGTTTCAAGAAATGACTGTCCATAAATAAAAATGTCATTCTGTTCCTTCGTTTAGTTTTTCCTTTTCTTTTTTTCGGAAATTGGTAATCCTAAAAAACACCCTTAAAAAACAAAAAAAAATCATTAACTGCATACACCGAGTCTTCCCTCGTTGTCTAAATAAAACTTATCACACATATGCAGATTAATCATAAAATACCCCGTTGAAACGTGCGACCGTATGACTTCTCCAAGCTTTGAGTTTCCTGTATTCGAGGCAGAGGAAGAAGAAGACGAAGAAATATCAAAGGAAATTTCACGGTTACTTCAACAAAAGGAAGAGGCCATTCAGCCATACAATGAGCCTCTAGAGATCATTAACCTTGGTTCCGATGGAAACAGAAAAGAGGTTAAGATTGGAGCTTCGCTCAGTTCAGAGATCAGAGAGAGTTTGATACAGCTGCTCAAAGAATTCTCAGATGTCTTCGCTTGGTCTTATCAAGATATGCCAGGGTTGGATACCAGTATAGTGGAGCATCACTTGCCATTAAAAGCAGAATGCCCTCCGGTCAAGCAAAAATTAAGAAGAACTCATCCGGAGATGGCCATGAAAATCAAAGAGGAAGTTCAAAAGCAGATCAACGCAGGTTTCCTCGTCACTTCAGAATACCCTCAGTGGTTAGCTAACATTGTTCCCGTTCCTAAGAAAGACGGAAAAGTCCGCATGTGCGTCGACTACAGAGATTTGAACAAAGCTAGCCCTAAGGATGATTTTCCTTTACCACATATTGATATGTTGGTAGACAGTACAGCAAAATCCAAAGTTTTCTCGTTCATGGACGGATTTTCAGGATACAACCAAATCAAAATGGCACCTGAAGACATGGAAAAAACAGCTTTCATCACCCCCTGGGGCACGTTCTGCTACCGTGTTATGCCTTTTGGACTAAAGAACGCAGGGGCAACTTATCAAAGGGCCATGACTACGCTTTTCCATGATATGATGCATAAGGAAGTGGAAGTCTATGTGGACGACATGATTGCCAAATCAGAAAATGAAGAAGATCACATACAGAATCTGACAAAGTTATTTCAACGCTTACGGAAGTTTCAGCTTCGCCTGAACCCCAACAAGTGTACCTTTGGTGTCTACTCAGGAAAACTCCTTGGTTTCATCGTCAGCAAACGAGGAATTGAAGTAGATCCAGACAAAGTCAAGGCAATTCAAGAAATGCCTTCGCCCAGAACCGAGAAACAAGTTAGAGGATTTCTTGGACGTCTGAATTACATCTCGAGATTCATATATCTCATGACTGCAACTTGCGCTCCTATTTTCAAACTTCTACGGAAAAATCAAAGTTGCGTCTGGACAGACGATTGTCAGAAAGCGTTCGACAGCATTAAGGAATATCTGCTCGAACCACCCATCTTGTCTCCTCCAGTGGAAGGAAGACCTTTGATAATGTACTTAACCGTCTTAGAAGATTCCATGGGTTGTGTCCTTGGACAGCAAGACGAGACGAAGAGAAAAGAGCATGCCATTTACTACCTGAGCAAGAAATTCACTGACTGTGAATCCCGCTACTCCATGCTCGAGAAGACGTGTTGTGCTTTGGCCTGGGCTGCCAAGCGTCTCCGCCAGTACATGATTCGACATACTACTTGTTTGATCTCTCATATGGATCCAATCAAGTACATCTTTGAGAAGCCTGCTTTAACCGGGAGAATTGCCCGTTGGCAGATGTTGTTATCAGAATACGACATTGAGTATCACGCACAGAAAGCCGTGAAAGGAAGCATTCTAGCTGAGCACCTGGCTCACCACCCACTCAATGGTCATGAATCAACCAGTTTCGACTTTCCGGACGAGGACGTCATGTACCTCAAGATGAAAGATCACGACGAGCCACTACCAGACGAAGGACCTGAGATAGGATCCCAGTGGGGCTTAATCTTTGACGGAGCTGTCAATGCTTATGGACGAGGAATTGGGGCAATCATTGTTACACCTCAGGGTACCCATATTCCATTTACTGCCAGATTAACTTTCAAATGCACAAACAATGAGGCCGAATATGAAGCTTGCATCATGGGTCTCGAAGAAGCCATGGATCTAAGAATCAAACACTTGGATGTATACGGAGATTCTGCTTTGGTCATCAATCAAATCAAAGGAGAATGGGAAACACGCCAACCAGGGCTAATTCCTTACAAAGACTACGCGAGAAGATTGTTACCATTCTTCGACAGGGTAGATTTTCATCACATTCCTCGTGAAGAAAACAATTTGGCTGATGCATTAGCCACACTCTCTTCCATGATTAGGATAAATCATTGGAATGACATTCCTCAGATCGATGTTATGCGCCTGGATAGGCCCGCTCATGTTTTCACAGTAGAAGCAATCATCGACGACAAACCGTGGTATCACGACATCAAGAACTTTCTTCAAAAGCAAGAGTACCCTCTTGGGGCATCAAAGAAAGATAGAAAGACTTTGAGAAAGTTAGCTTGTAGATTCTTCCTGAATGAAGATGTTCTGTACAAGAGAAACTTCGACATGGTTCTGCTCAGATGCGTTGACAGAAAAGAAGCAGAAATACTCATGAGAGAAATACATGAAGGTTCCTTTGGTACTCACACCAATGGACATACCATGACAAGGAAAATACTGAGAGCAGGATATTATTGGCTGACGATGGAGTCAGATTGCTACCAGTACGCAAAGAGGTGTCACAAATGCCAGATCTACGCCGATAGAATTCATGTGCCACCATCTCTTCTCAACATACTCTCTTCCCCTTGGCCTTTCTCCATGTGGGGAATCGACATGATTGGAATGATCGAACCAAAAGCGTCCAACGGACATCGCTTCATCTTGGTAGCCATAGACTATTTCACCAAATGGGTTGAAGCAGCTTCATATGCAAACGTTACAAGACAAGTTGTCGTCAGGTTTATCAAGAATCACATCATCTGTCGCTACGGCGTTCCTAGCAAGATAATCACTGACAATGGGTCAAATTTGAATAACAAAATGATGAAGGAGCTTTGTGAAGAATTCAAGATTGAACATCACAACTCATCTCCTTACAGACCAAAGATGAATGGAGCTGTAGAAGCAGCTAACAAAAACATCAAGAAAATCATTCAGAAGATGGTCATCACTTACAAAGATTGGCATGAAATGCTCCCGTATGCTCTTCATGGTTACCGTACATCAGTACGTACTTCGACTGGAGCAACTCCTTTCTCCCTTGTATATGGCATGGAGGCAGTCCTACCAATAGAGGTTGAGATTCCATCAATGAGAGTTTTGATGGAGGCAAAATTAACAGAAGCCGAGTGGTGTCAAAGCAGATTCGATGAATTGAACTTAATCGAAGAAAAGCGCATGACAGCTTTATGCCACGGACAGCTATATCAACAAAGAATGAAGAAAGCTTTCGACAAAAAGGTTCGACCTCGCACAATCAAAGAAGGCGACCTTGTACTCAAAAAGATTCAATCTTTTCTCACAGATTCGAGAGGGAAATGGACTCCCAATTATGACGGCCCCTACGTGGTCAAGAGAGCTTTCTCAGGAGGAGCCTTAATACTCACGACTATGGATGGAGAAGAATTCACCCGTCCTGTGAACGTCGACGCAGTCAAGAAATACTTCGCCTAAATAAACAAAAGAACAGCTCGCTAAGTTGAAAACTCGCAAAGAGCGACTTAGGCAAAAAAGAGCGTCTCGGTGAATCGAAAACCCGAAAGGGCGATTCAGGCAAAAATTAGAGACATAAAAAAATAAATAATCAATCCCGGTAAACTTAAAACCCGAAAGGGGTAGTTTACGCAAAAGTTAGGGATATATGGCAAGTAACTGTGTTCAGGACAAACTTGATCATTCAAAATCCATAGCGGAGTGTTCATCAGCAGTAGGTCATCTTCTACGAAGCACGAATACAGCGCAACTTGGAGTGGAAGGGAAAGATAACGGTCGTCACGTTTCATCGTAGCCCTTTTCCCGAAAATTACCAATTTCCAACTTTGTAAATACTCCATGGAATCAAGCATTTGGCTGATTACCATTCCATATATAATAATTTGAGCCTTGTGCTTTTCCTTTGCAATCTAGTCTTATTCAGTTTCTTGAAATGCATTTTAAATTTAAACAGTCATTTTCTTGAAACAAATGTTTTCATAAAATAAAAATGAATTTACTTGCAAAAATAAAGGTGAAATTTCTTTCTAAGGTTTACAAACAATAGGAAGAATGCAAACAGTTGCTCCGAGAACGGTTGAGACTCCGGGAACCAAGATTTCCCCATGAGGTCGCTTTGCGAACATCTCCCGATGACGGATCTTTACTTCAATTCATATTACTCACTTCGGACAGCGGACAACTGATAACCAGATATTCCCAACAGAGTTCGAACTACAAGAAGAGGACATCTTCTGATCAACAAGAATTCAAGTCGTATCATTAGGATTTTACATCCGCGACAATTCTATTCACATTCACTTTACATTTTATCATTGTCATAATATTCATGCATACATTACATCATAATTGCATAGCCGAATCAGGCTTTGATCCTGTGAATGCCTAAGTCATTTAGGCATGAACTCAAGTTTCCCCTGCAAGTTCCGGAGAAACTTTTTCCTTTGAAACAACAGTTCATACACAAGGATCTCACCAAGCAAGTCAACAGATGGTAGTCTCCCTCAAGGAGATAGTTTGTTCACTTTTGGAATTCCTCAGCCGAGATTCTCCTGCAGAGCGACATTCGACAGTCTTCTTCAGATAAGATAATCTGCTTTGCATTTTGGAATTCCCCAGAGGTTTGGTATTTCCCCAGCAAGGTTAAGAGATGCCACTTTTTCGTCAAAGAAAATAATTCAGAATCTCCCAGCAGATCGACAAATGATTCCCCAGCAGAATCAGTGAATGGTAGTCTTCATCCAGAAGATAGTTCATGATCCCCAGCGGAGTCAACAAATGGTAGTCTTTCCCCAAGGAAAGACAGTTTGTCTGTTAAATACTCAAGAGATCGACAAATGGTAGTTTCTTCAAACAGTTTGTCTGTTTCAGGGATGTTTAGTTCCCCACAGAGTCAATAAATGGTAGTTTTCCCCTTAGGAAAACAGTTTGTTGATTCCCCAGGCACCAGTCGACGAATGGCAGTTTTCACCCCGAAAACAGTTCGTCCGCCTTCAAACAAAGTCATTAGCCCCTCAAAAGAGCATGGGCCCATATGACAATCTTTCAAAGATGCCAGGTCAAAAGGGAAGATGGTGAAGTTTCTTTATTACCGTCAAATGGTATCTCATCTCCAAGTGCTGATGAGAAGTTTGATGAGGAAACAAACCTTTGAAGTTTCTTTATTACCGTCAAATGGTATCTCATCTCCAAGTGCTGATGAGAAGTTTGATGAGGAAACAAACCTTTGAAGTTTCTTTATTACCATCAAATGGTATCTCATCTCCAAGTGCTGATGAGAAGTTTGATGAGGAAACAAACCCTTGAAGTTTCTTTATTTACCGTCAAATGGTATCTCATCTCCAAGTGCTGATGAGAAGTTTGATGAGGAAACAAACCCTTGAAGTTTCTTTATTTACCGTCAAATGGTATCTCATCTCCAAGTGCTGATGAGAAGTTTGATGAGGAAACAAACCCTTGAAGTTTCTTTATTACCGTCAAATGGTATCTCATCTCCAAGTGCTGATGAGAAGTTTGATGAGGGAACAAACCTTTGAAGTTTCTTTATTTACCGTCAAATGGTATCTTACCTCCAAGTGCTGGTAAGAAGTTTGACGAGGAAACAGACCTTTGGAAATTTTCTCTTTATCTGAGATATTGTCCAAACACAACTAAGACCAGTTTCGAGGTATGGACATCCGAAACAAAGGGGGAGGTTGTTTACCTTTTTCTAAGTATCAACACTTAGTTAAAGAAGATGGATTGCGCATCCTACACTGCCATCCATTCGCCAGAATCCACATCAAGTATTTCTGCAGGAGTTTGTCTCCTCATCCCCCGCCAAGTGCGACAACGAGATCAAGTCATGCAAAGATTTTATCAATTACAACATCTCAGGAGCGCCCAAAATTCGGGCATTCCTCGATATTTAAGTCTCTTTTACGCCGGAAAGATCGAGATATCAATCTCTCTCCCTCCAGATAAAAGAAACTTAAATAGGGGCATCTGTCATACCCTAATTTTTGACCCCCCTGAGATGGCATATCTTCAGGATTTTTCATCAGGTCAAGATAAGTTTCCAGAGCAGTTACTTCTCCATCTGGTATCTAATCGAGGATGCTCAAAGACAGGAAAGCTCAGGCAAAGGATCAATCAATACAAGGATTAGTCCCTAATACAATCATGGGGCTCAAGGACTTCATTTTTTTTGATTAGACATCCAGTCATCTGAGTACAGGTTTACTCAGGTCACCAGACTAGGGTTTTGGGCCTATCAAGGACTAAAATCAGGGATCACTTTTGGGAAACCCTAAAAAGCCCCAGGGAACCATTCAAAGACATCAATCATCTTCAAATAACTCATATAACAAGATCCACTGGACATTACATCTCAGTTCAAAGTCTACAGTCATCATTGTCCTCTGGTCGACAATTAGGGCTTTTGACCTAATTCACCAGGATAGTTGACTTTTAATCAGGGCATGAATCCAAAACTCAAGACATGATTCAAAAATCTCTACTACCTCAATATAATCCATTTACATCATTCATTTGAGGAAAAGATCTTGTTTCTACACAAAAGCCCAAAAATTCACTTTGTCAGGAAAAAGTCAACTGTGAAGGATCATCATTGACTTTTAAGATTTTTGGTAAAAAAATGACTTTCAAAGATCAATATCATCAATATATGGATGTCAAAGTCATTTGACCAAAGAAATTCCAAGAAATTCATCAAGGAGCGAAAAATCGGGAATTAGGGTTTTTGAAGGCATGGTGAGAACTCAAAATTTCACCTACACAACTCAAAAAACTTCCAACATGAAAGTTGTAGATCTTGCAAAATAAAACAACATCTTACAAAGGAACTTTTTTCAAAAGATCAACCATTTATGAAGTTTTGGAAATTTTGAAGTTTAGGTCATAAACACTTAGAAATTTTTCTAAGTGTTTTAACCTAGTTTTCTTCCAACTTTGGCCTCATTTTTCACAAATTTCCCAAATGATTCTGAAGAAGACATAAACTAATGATTTGAAGTAGATGTTTAGGGCTTTCCAAATTGTGTTCAACCTTCTCAAAATTCAATTTGAGCTAAGAGTTATGCTTGTTCAAAGTTGGCCTCATGAAGTAAAATTATAGGTCATGTGCAAATTGGAACTTTGCAATTTTGTGCATTTTGCTTCATGAATGGATGCTACACGACCCATAACATGTCTGAAACAATACCATGCATTCATTTTCACCATGCCATAAGAATTGAAGAAGATTCTAAAAACAAGAACATGTGATTATGTAATGATTACATTTGTGAATTTATGGCAAATTGATGAATCACCCAAGGAATCTTCTCACCAACCAATTAGAGCTCATTTCTGGCTCAGAATTGTCCCCTAAGATTAAACAAAATCGAGGGCTAGGGGGATTGATCAAATGGAATCAAAATTCTCATCATTGCATAAGAGATACTTGCAAACTTCCTTCATGGCTAAGAAAGCAAATCAACTTCACTAAGGAAGCTCACTCCTCTGCAGCTATACTGATCCATTTGCCTATAAATACAGATGCATTCCTCATTCAAAAACACACCAAAGCAACTCAATTCCTTGCTTTCTCTTTCTCTTCTCATGCTTATTGTTTTTCAAAGTTCTTTGGCAAGAAGAATCGTTTTCTTCAAACCAGAGCTCATCTTTGGAAAGTAAGCATTCTAACATCTCAAGGGAGGTCATTTGAGGTGATCCAAGCACCTGGATCACTTCTGTAAGTGGAGGAACACCATTGTTGCTCTCACTTTGGAGCATTTGCAGTTGGAGGTCCATGGAGTAATTCAGGAGGTTCCAAGCCAAGCCAATCATCCAGGCACACTCCTCAGGTCATAGTGAAGCTAACCAGATGGCTGCAGCTCATCTGTAACTCAAGAATCAACACCCTCCATGTTCACTTGAAGCTGAAATCGAGGGAGGTCCATAGAACAATTCAGAAGGATTCAGGTTGCAATAAGCATTCAGTTAGCATCATTGAGTCTCAGGGAAGCTATTGAGGTCATTCATTCAAGCCCAGGTGCTCTCCATCATCCTCACGACCTCCATTTTCAGAGGTAAGTTTCTGAACTCCACCTCTTTAATTTAAGCACTCTTTGTGGTAAAGCTCGATTCTATCTTGTTCAGCATCATCAGAGGATTGAAAACCCTCTATCATCATTCATTTATTCATCTTGTGCATCATTTAATTTTAAAATTAGGGTTTATGTGTTCTTCGTGTTCATAATGAAATTCGTTAGTTACACTTAGAATAAATGAATTCTGAGACCATAATCATGTTCCTTGTCCAAAAACGAGTGAGATTGATGTTTACATCATGCCATTTAGTTGAGAAACCAGAGATTTAGGAATTTGAAAATCTGAAGCTCGAGGAAGAAGATGAACATGGCGCGCGCAAAATTTGAATCTTCTGGCTTGTTTTAAAATATATTATGTTGGATGCGTGTGAATAACAAACTGCGCGCGTAGCCCAGATGGTGGGAGTTTTGGCCAGTGACTTGGAGGGCGCGAGTTCAAGCCCTCTAGGTGACAAAACCATTTTTTTATCACCTTTTCCACTTAATTTCTTCACAACTTTAACCAATTAGTTAACCTATCAAATTAACTCCTTTTTAATTCATTTTTTATGCACTTATTGATTAATATATATATTTTATAAATAATCAAAAAAATCAAAAAAATATTATTTATTTTATATGTTTTTATTAGGTTAAAAATGGTGTTGTTTTAAGTATTTTAAAATATATTTCAATATATGTTTTCATTAAAATTTCAAAACCTAATATTTCATAAGTGTTTTAGTGTTAAAAACCCTAATCATTTAGGTCTTAATTAGGTATAGATTTTGTCTGTACTTCAATTAAGTTGACTTTTGTCAAAATTCAAATTATGTTCAAACTTCAAAGTAAACAGACAATCGAGGTTTTCAAACAACAGAACCCCGTATCTTTTCAACTGTTTTCATAAACAGTAAATCATTTTTAAGTGGGCCTCTAATAGAGTGTAAGTCCCAGAAATCTTCTCTTCTTAGCTTGTTTTTCAAAACTGTATTTTCAAAATCTTCTTTCTGTTTTCAAAACATTCTTCTGGTATTTGAAGGGCATTATTCCCGGTGAAACTCTTCAGATACCTATGTGACCTTTGTCCATCTTCACTTCTTCTGTTTTCAAAAACCATTAACTGTTTATCATATATATTCAACTGTTATCAACAAAACAACAAAATACTGTTGAGGCTCTGTACATACTTCTTCAAAGGCCTCCACTCCATCCAGGTTAGGCTTTACAAGCTTTCAATTTACAGTCTTTGTTTAAATTACTGTCAAATATAAACTGTGCATATATTAGTTTAGAACTGCGTTTGAGTGAAAACCCTAGGACAGTTAAACTATATATATATTATAGGAATATGACCTAGGATTGAGAATGTCTTCCCGGTGAAGGCTCTTTCCTAATTAGAGATCTGTAGTTCAAACCCCCAAGATGAATTATTCCCGGTGAAACATCTTGGCAAAAACCTTAGAATCCAAAAATAATAGGACACATCCACCCAAAGAGGAATTATTCTCGGTGAAACCTCTTACCCATTTGCTTAGAGCCAAAATAAGTTCAAAACTACATAGCTTTCTCTTGTGCTATAACAAGGACCCTCGATTAGCCTCCTCTTGGGCTTTGTACAAGGACCCACAGGCTTCTTAAAAGCATTTCCAGCTTCCTCTTGAGCTTGTATACAAGGACCCATCAGGTTTCTTATAAACATAGGAACAGGTCTTTAGTCACCGTTTAGCCTACCCTGGTGAGTTTCTTCCAATTTAAACCAGACTTTAAACAAGCTAAGTTTGTCTCAATTTTACATTGAGTACACCTTTTGGAATGAGAGACATGGACAGTCTCTGTCACCCTTATCTTCATCAATCCTCCTTAGTAGAGTCTAGGATCTATGTTTTGGTCATCCTTAGCATTGAGTCAGCCTTCATCTTGGGCTTTAAACAAGAGGTCTCCACTAGATAATCTTTCTGCCAATCTTTTCATCCTTTAATAATTAATGGAGTGCTACCCAAATTAATCATTTCAATCAAAACCCCTGGAAAGGGTTAGCCTCCAAAGTCAATTAATAAATAATGTCATTTCTCTTAGGAGATAATTTCCCCAAAAGAGTCAAAACCCCTGGAAAGGGTCAGCCTCCAAAACAACAAAAAAACATGATAAAGTCAATCTTTCACAAATTTCTCCAGCTGAGTCAAAATCCCTGGAAAGGGTTAGCTTCCAAAGAAAAACAGTCTTTTAATAAATAAAACCTCCTCAGTAGAGTCAAAACCAACAAAAACAGTTAGCCTCAACCTTGGGCTTCATACAAGGCACCCAAACAATAAAACTCCCCAGTGAGTTCTTCATCATTCAGTAGCCACAACCTTGGGCTTTGTACAAGGCAGATAAACCATATTTTCATGTGTCAAAGATTCCTAACACTTAGGATCTTTTCCCCATAGAGTCATCCATACTCAGTTTAAAAAAGAGTCCGCCACAACCTTGGGCTTTGTACAAGGCAGAAAATAATGTTTCCCCTAACTAGAATCATAATCTAAAAAAAAACAATTTCCTCAGCAGTCAGCCACAACCTTGGGCTTTGTACAAGGCACACAAATAGAGTCTCCCTAAGTAGAGTCAGCCTCAATTCTGGGCTTTGTACAGAACACAAAAATACCCTGTAATTAATCCCCAGTGGAGTCATCTCCCAGAGTCAATAATATTAATTAATCAACCAAAAGCCTCAAGCTTGGGCCTCATACAAGCCAGCTAAAGTCAAATCTTTTATACAATAGATAGACATAACTTATCTCTATAGAGAGATATTTTTACTACTCTACCACATTCCAACAAACAAACATTTCATTTCAATTTTAATCAAGTCTCCCATTTAGGATTTTGAAAGGCATGAGCTGGCAGTAAAACCCAGACATGTGGTAACTTTCCCTAACTTGGATGAGCATCTTTCTTTCATTTAAGAGGCATTTGACTGGTATACTTGCACATACACAAGTAAGGTCCCCCTCTTGAATGAAATGAATTCAGTTATTCTGTCACTCCTTTAAATGTTTGTGGTAGAATAGTACAAATACCTCTCTGTAGAGATAATTTCATGTCTCTTTACTGTAAACAGAGATTTAATTCCAAGCTTCAACCTTGAGCTTCAAGCAAGGCACCAAAAATAATTAATTTCCCTAGTTAGTTCCCCGAACTACATTAAGCTCTGACTTCCACTAGGGATATGTAGGCATGAGGTTCACAAGGAATCTCAGCGAGCTAATAAAATACCAAAAATAGTCAGTTTGTCTGTCTGTCTGTCTTTTCAAATCAATTCAATTCCTTCTCCTAATACAAAGGAGAAACTTTCCCAATCATTAGCAATAAACACAAACACAATGACACAGAGAAGGTTCCTGTAGAGTACTACAGATATGTAGGGTGTTTAAACACTTCCCTATGTATAACCGACCTCCCGGACTCCAGAATTTCTAGTCTAGGTGAAATCCCCACACTTAGCAAACTCCTAGGGTTTAGTTGAGATCTTTTTTCCCCTTTCCTACTCGTAGGACAAATAAGAAAGTTCGTGTGATATCGTAGGAAGAACTGAAACAAAATTCATCCCACCACGGGCGCATTCTCCTTCCAAATTTCGCGTGAAGGGTTTAGCGTGCCGTCCTCCCAAGTGAAACGGGGAGGTAAAGAAAACGACCACCACAAGGAATAGCAGTGGTCTCGATCCTTTTCACATTTAGGGTTTCCAATTCATTTTCATTTTCGCTCAGTTCCTCATCTTCAGTCGCTCCATCAATCTGAGGATGATTCTCCGGTTGCCTTGGAGCAGAGCAGAGTTCTCCTTCACCGATGACGGTGGTGACGGTTGGTTCTCCGGGATCGACGGCGCCACTCTTGGTGGCCTACCTCTCCCCCGTTTCGCGCGCGAACTCGTTCCCATTCAAAAGTTTTCCTGAAAATATTTATTAACCGTATTAACGAAAAAAGAAAAATAATTTTGACACAAAATAAAAATTTATTGTTTTTTTTATATTCTAAAATGAACTTAAAACAAAAAAATATGAAAGCACAAAAATTCGTCAATAAACTTTTCATGAAAAAAAAATGATGTATCATAAAATAAATATAAATTAAAATTAAAGCTGGATTTAATGAGGACAACATCTTTCTATAAAATATTTTAAATTATAAACTTCATATCTACTCATTTTAATAATTGTTTAAATTTAAAGAAAAGTAATCCAAAATAAGGTATTGACTGAGTTCGTAACACGACTCTTACTAAAGAAAAAGTATTTGATATACAATCCAACTTATAAAAAAAGGATGTCACATCTTCGTCTTGAGGACTAGACTCATAAAGGTTCTAAACCGAGGGATAACTTAAAACACTTGTTGATGATTAGAGACCCTAATTACAGTGGATTAGCAAAAAAACAAAACAAACTTATAACTAAGACAAAAAAGACAACTAATATGAAATAAAGTGAATGGGAAGATGTGGTGGAAAATTAAGAAAAAACAAAATATAATGTAATTTTTTTTAAAAAAATGATATACAATGATCTAAGATCACAATGTGTGTTGAACAAGTAACAGGTTTGTTTGACTTCACACAGATTACCCGAAATATTGAGTATGTGCTACGTAATTTACGTATACCATGGGCAGATGCACATTTTGGTTATTTTGTTTAATTTTTTTACACTATATAACTAATACCATTGACATATAAATGACATGATCTCTCATACATATAATACTAATGAGAGACTACATACACTTTGAAGATAAGAGAAATTGTAGATAGAGAATTAAGTTTTTAATTTTACTTTCAGAATCATGCAAAGTGTACCGGTATAATTTTAGTGGACCTTGAGAATGAAGAGGTATCCCAAATTAGGTTATGAGGCCCCCCAATATAAGGACATGAGGCCGCCCAACACGGGACGATAGGTCACCCAAAACAAAGCCTTATGCCGCCCATAATGTAGGCCATGAGACCGCTCATTTGGGCTTGGCCACACATATTGAACCATTCAATCACCATATGTGACTGATGATGTGTCTAATCACTAACATGTTGTAGGAGTGAGTCAAAAGAGAAAATTGCTTCCCCTTTACTTGAGGAAAAATAAGCCTCAAACTACTCCCATAAACTAGACTCGAATGTGGTGGACCGTTGGGTTATTGGTATGTACGTTTATATATAGGGTATGTGATAATGTGACATTTCTCCATGATGTATGGGATTCAATTCATATCTTTATTAATACAAAAGGAAGATGTTAAAAATCTTTAGTATCATTTGTTACGTTTATCTATGGAGGAATTGAGTTTTGAGTTAAGTAACTAACTTCATGAAATTGTGGATTTTAGTAAGAATTGCACTAACATTGTTTATCTCACCCCATGTTGTTTTCTTTCATTTACACATGATCATGTGGCAGGCTGAGGAAAGAAGCAGGTTACTTCAAATTGGATATTTAATACCTTAGTTATTATTTCAATTTCTGTTGCACATTATATGTTGATGCATTAAGACTGTGTTTTATTTTGGTATAATTATGGTGTATTTTGTACTATTTTGACGTGACTAGTACATTTTCTATTTTACTTTCTAATTTCTGCACTTCCTTATAAATACATGATAATTTTTTCCATTTAAATGTTACATAGAACTTTGAAGTCGTAAACCTCTAAACCAGGATTCCAATATGTGCTAAACTTGAATCCTATATTAATTTATTAAATTTGTTATTTGAAAGTGAAACTTTTTACTATCTACAACCTCTAATTCTGAAAAACCAAAAATAAACCGACAATACTTCACTTCAAGTTTGTATGGTTGGTCTATAAATTCGCATTACATGATATTAGATTCAAACCATTATAATTCTGCTTGAAAATTCACTATCGAACTAGTTTTAAATTTTTTTTCAAAAATGTTAAAAACATGCATCAATTAATTCTTCTAAGAAATTGATATATGAATTCACTTAACAAGTTTTTAAGCATTTTTTCCTGTGTGATTCATATCAGCGCATATGGGATTCAAATAAATGGCTATATGGAAGTGGTGATTTGATTTAACTCTGAGGTGATTCAAATAACTTTAGTAAAACTCCAATTAAGAATATCACTACTACGGAAAGGTTATACCACAACAGTTGGAAAAGGGATGCCATAACTTCTGGCCAACCGTTATGAGGTAAGCGGTGATTGTATGTGTTATACCCCAAAATTTGCCCGCATCTTTTTTCAAGAAAAACTCCAATCTGGAAATTAAGAGTCTCATATAATCATGGATTTTTATTTCAACAAATATCCTGACATATGAAATACTTAGTTTTTAGAATTTTTCTTATACAGTAATTTGGCTTGCAGTTGAATTTATTCTTACGCAAACGCCAAATACTGTTTATTACTTCACACATGCTATTTATTTATTTACAGATAAATAGTACTGACACAATTGGTGCAGAGTTAAATCTTTTTGCAGGCGCAGAATCAGGAAACTCAGACTGTACTGGTAACAAGTAGATTATTATTATCTTTTGTTTCCCACTAATTTTGGTACTATATTCCATTATTTTCAAAAATCTTTTCAAATCTCTTTTTCAAAAATCAAATCTCTCTTTTTCCCAACACTATCTCCACTTTCTTTCAAATCTTATTTCCACTCAAATTTTCCTTTTGTACGGAATCACATCATTCCCCAACGTCTCTATCCTTCTTTCCATTCTATAAATACCTCCCATTTTCTTCCATAAAATCTCACATCAAATTCTAATTCATCTCTCAAATTTCTACTTCATAATCCATCCTTTCTTCTTCCCCGACAAAATGGCGAAACGGTGGGAAACGTGTCTTCTTATGATCATCACCATTGCTACAGTGATCATGTCTTTCTTCTGTCTACATAGCCCGGAACACTGTGGACCTGGGATGCTTATGCTCCCAATCATCTACATGTTACTATTTGTAGCATGGGTTATCAATCGTCATTCTTAAAATTTGCCGTATTTCTTATTTCTTAAATGTACCGGTTATTCGTCGTACTGTTCAATATAGTATGTAATATTTGTACTGTCAGTATTAAATGTTGTACTATTTGTCATAATATTGCTTAATTACTCAGATAATATTTTATGTGTTTTATGCCAGTCAAATATTCATTTTTCTGTGCATTAAATGATTTTCAGGGTTATTATCGGTAATTTTGCCCGCATACAGTAAATATTAGTTATTTATTATGTCTGTGTTTTTCTAACAAGTCATGTAAATAAACTTTCATTTTTCACATAAAACATAAAACAAAAACAACAAAAAAGAAAATTAACTTTGACTGTTGATTTTTCACTCTAACTGCTACGTCAATATCTGAACAGTCAGTCGACAGCCAAACTGCTGGCAGTACAATTCTCAGTGTTTTGTACCATCAATCAAATCAATCTTTCACAATTCAAAATTCCAAGATTTTTGTTCTAGAAGTCTTCTGAATATCACGCGATTAGCAGAGACTCAACACTGCACAAAAATCAGGTACGTTTAACTGTCTCCTACATAAACAGTCCCTGACTAGGGTTTTCTTGTTTTTACAGGAGAAACAAGTTTTTGAGAGCTCAAATGGATTTCATACACATCCATATATCTCAAAGTACCATCATACAAATTTTCAAACTTCAATTCACTCAGACGCACCGTCAGCAGCTCAAACAGTCAACAGACGACCCGTTTGACCAAAAAAGTCAACAGACAGTCAAAAATGAAATTTTTTGTCAAAGTCCATATTTTGTCAAAGGATTCATCATTTGATCATTGGATGATCATAATTCATCAAGGAAAGATCAAAAATCAACAAAACCCTAAGATTCAAAATTAGGGTTTTTGCCTGAAAAGTCAACTCAACTTTGACTGATCATAACTCTCTCATCCTTCATCCAAAAAATTCAAACCAAAGCTCATTTTGAAGGAAATTCAATTATCTTTCAAATGCCATTGAACCCATGGTCATTGGATTCACCATTTGAAAAATATGACCAAAGACATTACAGGTCATTTTCAAAGTCAACAAAAAGACACTTTTTTCAAAAGGACACACAAGGAGCATCAAAAATCATTTTGATATGAGACCAAAGGCATTGGTTAGAGGACTCTTTAAGGTTTCCAAAAATTGCAAGATCTCCTTCATATGACAAAAATTGAGGGATTTACACCTTGTTGAAGTTGGCTAAATTTTGGGAAAATGCATGAAACCAACATTGCTCAAAAATGTATTTTTTCCAAATGGGGCCAAGTTTTCATGGTTCAAACATCATTTCCATAATATTATGGGCCTCCCACGACCAAGACCAAGCCCATAACATTTTTCTCCATTTTTTGATTTAATTTTATCATTTAAGATTAAATTAAAAAGGAAAAAAGGAAGGATAAAGCATAGCTTATTTTCTAAGCTAAAGTCTCCACATGGGACTTAATTATTCAACAAGGAAGGTGCAAGGAAAGTCTATGGCAAGAGGTGTGGAAGAATTAAGCAAAGGTTGCTTAAACTTTAAGCTTGAAAGACAAAAATTCAACAAAGACAATTAAGGCTTCTTAGCTTAGTTTTTAAGCACTCCATGGCTTATAAATAGCTTATCATACTTCACAAACAAGGGAAGAACGAAATAGAAAAGGAAGCATAGCATAGAAACCTCAAAATTCTCACAAAAATCTCCAAACTATGTAATTTTCATTTTCATATTTCCAATCAATATCAATACAAAACAATCACTTCCAATCATCTCTTAAAGCAACATAGAGTAAGAATAAGCTCTTTGTTTGGTCCCATGAGAGTCGTAATAAGTGTATAAAGTTTTGCATGAACATCATACTCCCTCATGCATACCACACCTAATCAGGTATCCTTTTATATTTCTATTTTCTATTTTTATTTCTTTACAAAATTAATTTAAAATAGTTTTAAAAACCCAAAAAATACACAAAAAATATTTTTAGACTTCTAAAATAATATATTATTTTCTGAAATAAAAATATTTTATTTTCCTTCAAAATTTCAATATTTTGTATAATTAATTAGTATATATTTATATATTTGCTTTTTAATTATTCTAACCAATCAAAAAATCATAAAAAAAATTGTTCTTTATGTTAAATATTGTTTATATATTATAAACTAATTTTGTACATATTTTGAATAATTTTCTCTTTAAGTTTTAATTATTTGTATAATTATTTGCATAATTATGTTTTAATTAACTTAAATCAATTTCAAATCAAATTCCAAAAATTCCAAAAAAATTAGTTTTGTTTTAAAATTAATTGACAAATATTTTGTACATATTTTAAACTCAATTTCTAGGTTTAAATCTATTTTCATCTTTTTTCTTCATTTTAATTTAATTAATCATGCATTAATTATAATTAAAATAAATCATAAAAAATCCAAAAACATGCCCTTTTATTTTTCTTGCAGTTTAAATTCCTAGATAAATGTATAGGATGTCAAAATCATGTAAATAGGCTAGTTTACATTTCCTGCACAATCGATGTAATAGCGTAGATTTACTTTCCGCACTTTACATTTCCGCATTTTAATTTCCAGCAAATATAAACTGCGTGTATGTCAAAGATAAAATTGAACCGTTAGATCACTAACTTCAAAGATAAAATATCTGAATACAAACACAATCACACTTGCACCTCTTAAGGTAAATCCTTTCTCATTCTTTTCAAAATCAAAGTCAAAATTCTACTATTTTGAGTACAAAATCGAACCTTGCATTTATATCCGGTGAAAGGATAGATTTTTAAAGGAAATAGGATAAAGACCTTACAACTCAGGGTAGACCTCCTAGTTTGCTTGCTCAAATCAAAACAAACAAAATTCTCATACACTGTTGTTTTTTCAAAACTTTCCAAAAAAGACAATACTTTGTATACATCCAAACACGGATTATTACAAAGTTAACGTTCTTTTCAAAACATCTTTCGAAAGATAAACAAGCATTTTGTATACATCCACACACGGATCATTACAAAATTCAATTTACAAAAGTATTTGAAACCACATATGAGCAATTTCAGAGCAATTGAAAAGTGATCGAAAAACAAGTGAGCTAAGCAAACTTAAGAGCCCATGGATAACCATGGATACAAAGGGTGCTAATACCTTCCCTTTGTATAACCTACCCCCTTACCCAGAATTTCTTAAAGGTCTTTTTTCTGTTTCTTTTATAAACCTTTCCTTAATTGGATAAAATAAAAGGTCGGTGGCGACTCTGTGAATTTTCAAAAATGCGAAAGCATTAAGCGATAAAAAAGAGTCAGTTCACGTATCTCTACAGATCAGAGGTATGGCCCGGATTAAAAAACGGAGGTCCACAGAACTGGCGACTCTGCTGGGGATTTACTTTCAAAAACAAAATGTTTTCAAAAGGGGCTACCTTAAGAGAATAGATCACTTCGATGTTTTCAATTGATTGACTTGATTGCTCTATTTTTCAAAGGTTTGTTTGGGTATTTTGCTTGTGTGAAAGATTCTAACCCGAATCTCGAGATACCTTAAGTATATGACAATAGACCAAGGAAACTGTACGGCATGTACCGATACGGTTGATCTGGTAGTCATCATTAGTGCGATACTTTGGTTTATACTGATGTCCCTTGAAAACGATCAAGGAGTATATTAGGCTTCCGAAATGTCATTAAACACTAATTTGTCTTAGAACCTTTTTAGTTGAACTTGACTTGTGGCCTATTAAGTGGCTAGCTTTGAAATTGATCGAAGTTAGTTATCCTCGAGGAATATTTTGATCGGCCGCTCGAGCGCCGGGTTGAGATGTTACTTCCAAGGATCATAGAACCCGAATACTATTCTAGGACAGGTTTTAACCAACTCAACTTCAGTGGGGAGGGTATCACCTATCAGCTCCATGCAAGCCTTTAAACCTAAGGCTATTGTTTGATTTGTTTTTGTGTGCCACATGTTTGCATCATAAGCATATCATTTTTGCACCAAACACTTCAAGGATCAAAGAGTTTACCTTTGTTTTTGCAGGTAATGGCTCCCGCCACCAAAGATTACATCCGAATCAACATCTCAACGGTACCATCTGAACTAAAAGACTTAGTGTCAGAATTCCCCAGGAATGTTCAATTCACTGAAAGGCATGGTCACCTACTCCATTTGGTTACCTCAAAATTTGAAGAAGACATGATACGGGTCCTGTTCCAGTTCTTTGACCCTGAACATCATTGCTTTACCTTTCCTGATTACCAGTTGGTACCCACTTTGGAAGAATTCTCTGAACTAATGGGATTGCCTGTTCGAAATCAATTACCTTTCACTGGTTTAGAAAGGATTCCAAAGCCTGAAGTCATTGCTGCTGCTTTACATCTGCGGAAATCAGAAATCGAGTCCAATTGGGAAACAAAGAGTGGAGTTAAGGGTTTGCTTGCCAAGTTCTTGTTGGAAAAGGCTCGACTACTGCCAGAAAACAAAAGTTATCCAGCTTTTGAGGAAGTTATGGCACTTTTGATCTATGGGTTGGTTTTATTCCCTAATCCCGACCAGTTCATAAGTGTACACATCATCAACCTTTTCCTAATCCGTAACCCGGTACCAACCTTGTTGGGAGACATTCTACATTCTCTACACACTCGTACCATAAAGAAACGGGGAACTCTCATGTGCTGTATACCACTACTGGCTAGGTGGTTTACATTTCATCTTCCCCGATCAGTGTTGAGAAATGAACAAAGAATGCAATGGTCTCACAGGATTATGTCTTTGTCTCATTCAGATATCCGGTGGAACAACTTCTTTCAAAGAGACATTACTATCATTGATCATTGTGGAGAGTACCCTAATGTGCCACTCCTTGGCATCAAAGGAGGCATCACTTACAATCCCTCTTTAGCTCTACGCCAATTCGGATATTCAAGGAGCAACGGTCCTCATGACATGATTATCCATGGCATTGTGTTTGATTACGAGAATGATTCTCATAGACACCGACGAAGGTTCATACATGCATGGGGCAGTGTCTATAGAATAGAAAGCAAAACTCTGGGGCAATGGAATTCTATTCCTATGGAACCCTACCTCAGATGGGTCCGCACTCATGCTCAGAAGCTCCTTATGCCATATCCTGCTGTTCTACCTGTGACTATTGAACCAGAGGTCGAAGGATATGAACCTCAAGTTATTCTACACCCGGACATGCCAACTGACCTAGAAGAGTTGCAAAAATCTTGGGTTCAACTCAAAGAGGAAAGAGATACCTTCAAATCATACTGTCAAGACTATGAGAGAAGGATATTGGAGCTCACCGGACAGCTTCAAGAAGAACAGCAGATCAACACATTCCTGGGGGCAAAGAGAAAGCGTCCACGGGAGACCTGAAGGATCATTTATTTTATTTCTGTCTTGTAAGCCCAAATGAGGCAAAGAAAAAAAAGAAGCAAAAAAAAAAGAAGAGAAATAAATTGATTAACTAACGTTTGTTTCTTCTTTAACAAATCTAAACTCTAAGATCCTTGAAAAATTGCACACACATTTCACTTCATGCATTGCATATACATTTCATACATTGCATTCATATACATTGCACATACATTTCATACATTGCATACACATGGCATCCAGTCATACACATTGCATAACAGGTTCACATGACGGATTTCTCATCTCCTCGCTGTTTATTTCAGTTAGAAGAGATGGAATCCGAGACAAGCATCAAGAACCTCGAAGCACAGAATGCCCAAGTTCAAGTGGCAATTCTGGAACTGGCAAAGGGGCAACAAGAACTGAAAGCCCTGATAATCAAGAAGAAAAAGAAGCCCAAAGGATCTGTAGGCTTGAGTCACCTGAAAAGGAAGATCAAAATCCCAGTCAAAAAGTTCAAAAAGCCACCGATCCCTGAAACAGTCGGTGATGATGAACAAGAAGACAATCAAAGCAACCAGGGTTCTGCTAAACCCTCTCTCTCTTCAAATGAAGAAAATGATCATTCTGGGGACGAACCGGATGATGAAAAATACCAACAGCTGGAAGACCGTATGAAAGCTATGGAGATACAAAAAATACCTGGCTTAGATTTCAATGATCTAGGGCTCATCTCGGATGTTGTTATCCCTCCAAAATTCAAAGTTCCTGTCTTTGCAAAATATGATGGAGTTTCTTGCCCGAAACTACATCTGAGATCCTATGTGAGGAAGATACAACCTCATACAACAGATAACAAATTGTGGATTCACTTCTTCCAAGAAAGTCTGTCGGGTACACAACTCGAGTGGTACTACCAGCTGGAAAATACCAAGGTTCTTACTTGGGAAGAATTAGCTGCTGCTTTTTACAAACAGTACCAATACAATGCTGATCTTGCACCAACCCGTACTCAACTAAGGGGCATGTCTATGGGACCAAAAGAAAGTTTCAAAGGATATGCACAAAAGTGGAGAGATATGGCTGGAAGGGTTCAACCACCCTTATCTGATCGCGAACTAGTTGACATGTTCATGGGCACTTTAACTGGCCCTTTCTATAGCCATTTGCTGGGAAGCTCATCATCAGGTTTCACTGACCTGATACTGACCGGAGAACGTGTCGAAAGTGGCATTCAAAATGGAAAAATTCAAATAGGTTCCTCCTCTGGTACTACAAAAAGGCCCATCAGCGGGATAAATGAGGTCAATGCAACACAAATTCAGAAAAGTCGCAAAAGTGAGCAGCATCAATCTGTAGGGGCAGTTCTGATCTCCGCATCTGCACCTCAAAAAGATCAACAGCCAAAATATACGCATCGACCAGATGCACCAAGAAGAAATTTCACCAAAATCAACATGCCAATCTCTCAGGCATTGCAGCACTTGTTAAAAGCAGATCTGATCACATTAAAAGGTCCTCCAAAGAATGTCAACACTTCCTCTCCGAATTATCGCCCTGATGCGACATGTGCCTATCACTCAAACTGTCCAGGACATGACGCAGATCACTGCTGGGCCCTGAAAAATAAAATACAAGATATGATAGATGCTGGTGAAATTGAGTTCGATCCTCCAGAAACTCCAAATGTCATCACTGCACCTATGCCAAAGCATGACAAAACTGTTAACGCTATCCTGGACACTGTTTACATCTATGATGTGAACGAATTATCAACTCCACTCTGCAAAGTCAAAGGAAAGCTAATCCGAGCTGGTTACTTTCCAGGGTGTGACCCCGACTGCTTTTATTGCTCATGCCTGCCCAATGGTTGTGAAAATCTGAGGATGGGAATTCAAAAATGGATGGATCGCCGTATCATTATGTTTGAGAGGCTCCCTTCTATGGACGTGCTGTGCGAAGTCTTTGCAAACAGGATGAGAATAGAGGATGCCTCAGTGATCTCCAGCTTACCATTCAAAATCTCTGCCAAGGCTCCGTTCAAAATTTCTGCTACACTCAAAGTGGCATCAGTAGTCATTGCTAGTCCAACTCCATTTCCATACTCCTCAGACAAAGCTGTCCCATGGGGATATGACACTAATGTTTACGTTCATGGAGTTAAGCAGAGTACCTCGACTGAAGAGACCGCAAAGTTAACTACTCCAACTGTGAGTAATATTGTGGGTACCAGCAAGATCACGAGAAGTGGAAGAATCTTTTCACCAGAAATTTCTCCAAATGTTGCTGCTGGTCCAGTCCGAGTCCCAGTTCCTAATCAAAATGTCAACGCTCGAGGCAAAGAGCCACAAGTTGAACAAGTTCAAACCCCGGTAGAGATCACTGCTGAGGATCCATCAAAGCAAGAAATGGAGGAAATATTGAAAATCATCTGCAAGAGTGATTACAATATTATTGAGCAACTGGGGCACACCGCTTCAAAAATCTCAATGCTATCTCTGCTAAAATATTCAGAAGCTCATGCCAAAGCTCTGATGAAGTTCCTGAAAGCTGCGCATGTGCCTCAAGAGATCTCAGTCGACCAATTTGAGAATTGTGTTGCCAATCTAACCGTGAGCAATGGTCTTGGTTTCTCCGATGTGGATCTAACCCCTGCTGGGAAAAATCACAACAAAGCCTTACATATCTCCATTGAATGTAATGGCACCACTCTATCTCATGTGCTAGTAGATAACGGTTCTTCTCTGAACGTGTTACCAAAAACAGTACTAGAAAAGCTTGACTTCGAAGGAATTGTGTTACAGCCAAGTGATGTTGTGGTAAGAGCCTTTGACGGGTCAACCAGAACGGTATACGGAAAAGTGAATCTCCCAATCAGAGTGGGTTCTCAAATCTTTGATTCTATCTTTTACGTAATGGAAATTCACCCAGCCTACTCCTGTTTACTTGGACGCCCTTGGATACATGGGGCAAACGCTGTAACTTCTACCCTGCATCAGAAGTTAAAATATCCAGTAAAAGGAAAGATTGTCACAGTCTATGGCGAAGAGGAATATGTGGTTAGTCACCTAAGCAATTCCAAATATGTTGAGTTGGAGGACGAATTCATCGAAACTCCATGCCAATCATTTGAGGTGGTCTCCCCAGATGTCTCTACCACCAAGCATATTCCTGCTACTCCAACTACAACTACGGCTTCTCTCAAAGATGCCAAAGCCGTGATTGAACAGGGTGATTGCACAGTATGGGGACAACTTCCCGATATACCCTACAAGTCTGACAAACTAGGTCTTGGCTATGATAGTGAAAATCAAAAGAATGATCAAAGTCCTCGTTCTGAAGGATTGATGTCACACTTTGTCAGCCAATAAGTAAACGCTATTGAAGATGAAGGAGTGTTCATGAACCATGTCATTCAGCCATATCCAGATGAAATTCCACCCATTTCCATGGGAATGTGGGATGCTGTGGGAGAACCAAACGGCGGGTATAATTATCAGTATGCCGCACCTCAGAATTCTTATATTGCTATGGAGGACCTTACCCCGACTGGATGGGGTGATCAAATTGGAAATGACAAAAGTTTCACAAGTCCCGTCACTGAGCAATATCAAAATCCACCCAAAGAAGTATGGGACACGCTAGGAGAACCCAGCGGCAAATATGACTATGTGGTGAAATATTCCGCTCCTCCAAGCTCACAAATTGCTATGAAGGACATTGTCCCAACTGGATGGGATGAACATTACGATGACAATTTCGCTTTCGAAGAAGCCAGGGAAATACCAAATAACGAGGGTTGCTTTCTGTCAGCATACACTCCTCATCAGGATGCACAAGTCTCTATTCAAAACATCATCCCGACTGCATGGGACGGCCTTATCGAGCATCTCGCTCAGCCAACAGAGATATCTCAGCCTGGGCTCTCGTATCCAGCAGAGTATATCCCTTATCCCGAAGGATCACCGGCTCATTTTCCCACTAATGAAATCAATGCTGTGGAAGATGAAGAAGACAACTGCAACTGGAACAGCTGGGTACCCCCTGCTCACAACAGTGGATTGAACAACTGGAAAGCTGAGGATGTGATCTCCTTTGACCAGGAGTAAATGCCATTTCCTGTTTTCTTTGTGTATATTGTGCAAAGATAAAAGTGGTTCCTGAACAATCGAACCATGAGCTTGAAAGCCGTGTGCCTTAGCACACCGGTCCTTCTATAAGGGCTTATCATATCATGATCATGTGCATTCAATAAAATCATGGGACGCTTGCATATTTAAATTTTGTGATCCTTTTTCCTTCTTTCTTCGCTTTCAAATAGCTATGTTTTTCTTCACACACACTCACATAACTAACTTGCAGATTCACATACACTCTGGATCCAGTCAACAACGATTCTGCTATTGCCCGTCATGACTTTGAAAATCCGATCTACCAAACTGAGGACGAAAGTGAGGAAGATTGTGAAGTGCCAAGAGAACTTGCAAGGCTGCTAGAACAAGAAAACAAGGCCATACAGCCTCACGAGGAGCCAATTGAGATTATCAACTTGGGCAGCAACGAAGAAATGAAAGAAGTCAAAATAGGGGCTGATTTAGAACACAACGTCAAGCAAAGACTGATTCAAATGCTGCGAGACTACGTCGAGATATTCGCCTGGTCTTATGAGGATATGCCAGGCCTTGACACGGATATTGTAGTTCATCGCCTGCCAATCAAAGAAGGTAGCACTCCAGTCAAACAGAAACTACGAAGGAGTAGGCCTGATATGTCAAAAAAGATCAAAGACGAGGTTGAAAAACAGTTCAATGCCGGATTCCTAAAAGTTGTAAGTTATCCTCCTTAGATAGCTAACATCGTCCCTGTACCTAAAAAAGACGGGAAAGTCAGAATGTGCGTAGACTACAGAGATCTGAACCGGGCAAGCCCCAAAGATGATTTCCCTTTACCACACATCGATGTACTGGTTGACAATACCGCACAATGCAAGGTATTCTCCTTTATGGACGGATTCTCAGGGTACAATCAAATCAAGATGGCACCCGAAGACATGGAAAAAACAACCTTCACAACACCCTGGGGAACCTTTTGTTACAAAGTAATGCCCTTTGGTCTGAAAAACGCATGAGCAACCTATCAACGTGCAATGGTAGCGCTATTTCATGATATGATTCATCAAGAAATAGAGGTGTATGTCGATGACATGATTGCAAAATCCAACACCGAGGAAGAACATCTGGGTCATTTACACAAGTTGTTTGACAGACTCAAGAAATACAAGTTGCGACTGAACCCAAATAAGTGTACCTTTGGAGTAAGATCCGGCAAACTCTTAGGTTTCATCGTCAGCAGCAAAGGTATTGAGGTTGATCCCGCCAAGGTTAAAGCCATTCAAGAAATGCCTATACCTCGTACCGAGAAACAAGTCAGAGGATTCTTGGGACGTCTAAATTACATCGCCCGATTTATTGCCCACATGACTACTACTTGTGTGTCGATCTTCAAACTGTTGAAGAAAGATCAAGTGGAAAGGTGGAATGACAAATGCCAGTTAGCCTTTGACAAAATCAAAGAATATCTCCAAAAACCTCCAATCTTGTTGCCACCTGTGGAAGGCAGACCTCTGATAATGTACCTAACTGTGTTAGAAGACTCAATGGGGTGTGTACTAGGACAACATGACGAATCCGGCCGAAAGGAGCACGCAATCTACTATCTTAGCAAAAAGTTTACCGATTGTGAAACAAGATACTCACTACTCGAAAAAACTTGTTGTGCCTTAGCTTGGGCGGCTCGCCGACTAAGACAGTACATGCTAAATCACACCACTTTCCTAATCTCCAAGATGGATCCCATCAAATACGTGTTCGAAAAACCTGCTCTCTCTGGAAGAATAGCGAGATGGCAAATGATCTTAACAGAATATGACATTCAATACACTTCACAAAAAGCAATCAAAGGAAGTGTGGTAGCTGATCATCTGGCTCATCAAGCAGTGGATGATTATCAAGCATTGAACTTTGACTTCCCAGACGAAGACATTATGCTAGTCAATGACTACAAACAATCAGGACCAGAAGAAGGACCCGAGCCAGGATCCCGGTGGACTATGGTTTTTGACGGAGCTTCTAATGCACTTGGCAATGGCATCGGAGCTGTGATCATTTCCCCCGCAGAAAGTTACACACTGTTATACCCCAAAATTTGCCCACATATTTTTCAAGAAAACTCCAATCTGAAAATTAAGGGTCTCATATAATCATGGATTTTTATTTCAACAAATATCCTGATATATGAAACACTTAGTTTTCAGAATTTTTCTTATACAGTAATTTGGCCTGCAGTTGAATTCATTCTTACGCAAACGCCAAATACTGTTTATTACTTCACACATGCTATTTATTTATTTACAGATAAATAGTACTGATACAATTGGTACAGAGTTAAATCTTTTTGCAGGCGCAGAATCAGAAAACTCAGACTGTACTGGTAACAGTATATTAGTTATTTATTATGTCTGTGTTTTTCTAACAAGTCATATAAATAAACTTTCATTTTTTACATAAAACAAAAACAAAAAACAACAAAAAAGAAAATTAACTTTGACTGTTGATTTTTCACTCTAACTGCTACATCAATACCTGAACAGTCAGTTGACAGCCAAACTGCTGGCAGTACAATTCTCAGTGTTTTGTACCATCAATCAAATCAATCTTTCACAATTCAAAATTCCAAGATTTTTGTTCTAGAAGTCTTCTGAATATCACGCGATTAGCAGAGACTCAACACTGCACAAAAATCAGGTACGCTTAACTGTCTCCTACATAAACAGTCCCTGACTAGGGTTTTTCTTGTTTTTACAGGAGCAACAAGTTTTTGAGAGCTCAAATGGATTTCATACACATCCATATATCTCAAAGTACCATCATACAAATTTTCAAACTTCAAATCACTCAGACGCACCGTCAGCAGCTCAAACAGTCAACAGACGACCCGTTTGACCAAAAAAGTCAACAGACAGTCAAAAATGAAATTTTTTGTCAAAGTCCATATTTTGTCAAAGGATTCATCATTTGATCATTGGATGATCATAATTCATCAAGGAAAGATCAAAAATCAACAAAACCCTAAGATTCAAAATTAGGGTTTTTGCCTGAAAAGTCAACTCAACTTTGACTGATCATAACTCTCTCATCCTTCATCCAAAAAATTCAAACCAAAGCTTGTTTTGAAGGAAATTCAATTATCTTTCAAATGCCATTGATCCCATGGTCATTGGATTCACCATTTGAAAAATATGATCAAAGACATTACAGGTCATTTTCAAAGTCAACAAAAAGACACTTTTTTCAAAAGGACACACAAGGAGCTTCAAAAATAATTTTGATATGAGACCAAAGGCATTGGTTAGAGGACTCTTTGAGGTTTCCAAAAAGTGCAAGATCTCCTTCATATGACAAAAATTGAAGGATTTACACCTTGTTGAAGTTGGCTAAATTTTGGGAAAATACATGAAATCAACATTGTTCAAAATGGCATTTTTTCCAAATGGGGCCAAGTTTTCAGCATTCAAACATCATTTCCATGTTACTATGGGCCTCCCACGACCAAGACTAAGCCCATACCTCTTTTTATCCATTTTTGCATGATTTTATCTTACTTTAAGATTAAAATTAAAAGGAAAATGCATGGATAAAGGTTAGCTTACAAATCAAGCATGACTCACCTCAAAGAATCTTCATCTTTCTGCAGAGAATTGAAGGGCAAGGCAGGTGCATTGAAGGCAAGATGACTTGGTCAAGAATTCAAGCTTTTTTATATTAAAAAATGCAAAGTTTCAACAAAGGCAACTAAGACACATCTTAGCTTCAATTCTAAGCACACATAGCTTATAAATAAGCTATCATAGTTCAGCAAACAAAGAGAGACGAGTTCAGAAGCATCCATAAGCATATAGCATACTTGTAACCACTTGTAATTTTCAAAGAAACTTGAAATTCGAATTTTAAGTTTCAGTCCATTTCAATATAAAATAAACATTCAAACATCATCTCTGAGCTACACTGAAACAATTCCAATCATTTCCAAGTCCTAAACTTCACTGAATCGAGCTATATAAAGCCACGGTTTGTTCAAACTAAAACCAACTTATATCTCATAACTCACGCATATTTAACAAGATGTAGATGCATAATTGTGTTTGGTTTGAAGCTCTGGTCGTTTCTGGAGCTTCAATTGGACTTTAATGGCTGTTTGTAGCATATACCATTTTAGGGTTTGCTTAGTTCAAAATTAGGGTTCTTCATTAGGGCCAAAATTAAGCAAAATTAAGGACATGGTTAAGTTCAGTGGAACAAGACGAATCCAATGGTGCCATCGCGCCTGATTTTTATGCTTGTTTACCCCTATTCGTTATTTTGCAGATTTAGGGTTCACTTACTATAGCGCTTTTTTACAAAAGCGCTGTCAAAGGCCTTGTCTGAAGGTTGAAGACGATGAGGTGTCTCCACCTCATTGGTTCAGAAGCGCGCGCGTACTTTTTGAATTTTCTCTAATTCTGTGCCTTGCAGGTGTAACGTAAGCCATGTGCCTCAATTTCTGGACCACCTGATTTCATTTAATGGCTCATCCAACGCACCAGATCATGCGTGCATACCATACTCCCTCAATCAAACCACACAGGATCAGTATCCTTTTATTTTCTATTTTATTTTCTATTTTATTTTAATTTCTTTGTTAAATTAATTAAAAATAGTTTTAAAAATCCAAAAAATACACAAAAAATATTTTTATATTTCTAAAATAATATACTATTTTATGAAATAAAAATATTTTATTTTTCTTCAAAATTTCAATATTTTGCATAATTAATTAGTATATATTTATATATTTGCTTCTTAATTATTCTAACCAATCAAAAAATCCTAAAAAATTTTGTTCTTAATGTTAAAAATTATTTATATATTATAAACTAATTTTGTACATATTTTGAATAATTTTATCTTTAAGTTTTAATTATTTGTATAATTATTTGTATAATTATTTGCATAATTATGTTTTAATTAACTTAAATCAATTTCAAATCAATTTCAAAAATTCCAAAAAATTAGTTTTGTTTTAAAATTAATTGATAAATATTTTGTACATATTTTAAACTTAATTTCTAGGTTTAAATCAATTTTCATCTTTTTTCTCCATTTTAATTTAATTAATCATACATTAATTATAATTAAAAGAAATCATAAAAAACCAAAAAACATGCCTTTTACTTTTCTTGCAATTTAAATTCCTAGATAAATGTATAGGATGTCAAATTCATGTAAATAGGCTAGTTTACATTTCCTGCACAATCGATGTAATAGCGTAGATTTACTTTCCGCACTTTACATTTCCGCATTTTAATTTCCAGCACATATAAACTGCGTGTATGTCAAAGATAAAATTGAACCGTTAGATCACTAACTTCAAAGATAAATATCTGAATCCAATCACAATCACACTTGCACCTCTTAAGGTAATCCCTTCTCATTCCTTTCAAAATCAAAGTCAAAATTCCACTGTTTTGAGTACAAAATCGAACCTTGCTTTTATATCCGGTGAAAGGATAGATTTTTAAAGGAAATAGGATAAAGACCTTATAACTCAGGGTAGACCTCCTAGTTTGCTTGCTCAAATCAAAACAAACAAAATTCTCATACACTGTTGTTTTTCAAAACAAAACTTTCAAAAAAGACAATATTTTGTATACATCCAAACACGGATTATTACAAAGTTAACGTTCTTTTCAAAACATCTTTCGAAAGATAAACAAGCATTTTGTATACATCCACACACGGATCATTACAAAATTCAAATTACAAAGGTATTTGAAACCACATATGAGCAATTTCAGAGCAATTGAAGAGTGATCGAAAAACAAGTGAGCTAAGCAAACTTAAGAGCCCATGGATAACCATGGATACAAAGGGTGCTAACACCTTCCCTTTGTATAACCTACCCCCTTACCCAGAATTTCTTAGAGGTCTTTTTTCTGTTTCTTTTATAAACCTTTCCTTAATTGGATAAAATAAAAGGTCGGTGGCGACTCTGTGAATTTTCAAAAAAAAATGCGAAAGCATTAAGCGACAAAAAAGAGTCAGTTCACGTATCTCTACAGATCAGAGGTATGGCCCGGAATTAAAAAAATCGGAGGTCCACAGAACTGGCGATCGGAGGTCCACACACACCATTCACTGCCAGATTATGCTTCAATTGCACTAATGATAAGTGCAAAAATGTTGTTATTTTGAGTATATAATTGTGGCACTTATCGATTCTATTCATTCCGTTTTTGTAATAAAATCCCCACTTTTGTGTATATATTCACATTATTTAGTTTTCATATATTTTATATACCGTTTAATAGTTTTTCCTTTGTTTTTATAGGTATTCATGCTTATTGGAGCCTCGAGGAATAAAGTGTCGAAGGCACGGCTCCGATTGCGCGATTTTGGATCAAATAAGCAAGTTTTGTGCAGAGAGCGCCGCTGAGCGGCGTGTAAGCGCGCTTTCCAGGGGCGAGCCAATTTTCCCTGGCCGCTAAGCGGTGGTTCTGGCCGCTAAGCGGAGGCCTGTTTACTGTTGTAGATATTTTGTGAATACGTGTAGCCCGCTAAGCGAGATGCAGGCCGCTAAGCGGCCGTAGCAGAACTTGCCTTTATATTTCTTTCATTTGAACATTTCTAGGGTATGGTTTTGGAGAGTTTTTGATTCCAACTCCATCATTTTCATTCTTAGAGTAGGATTAGCTTAGAAAACAACACTGGGTCATGCACTTGGAAGATCGGAGGTGGATTTCTCATCAACCGGAGCTGACAACCCGCGAGATGTTTGGTTTATCTTCTCTATTCTCTGTGTATTTCTCTGTGTTGGGTTTGTTTGTATATTTACTCGAATATTATGTATATTTACCGATTTACCGGTTATAAAGTTATATTTAACTTGCTTTACAAATCTATGTTGATATTGTTCTGGATTTTTGCTCTGTGCTGGAGATTTGAGTTGCTTTAGAGATAAACTGCTTGAATCCTTATCTAGGATGATATTCTGTTGGTTCTGAACTCTAGAGATAGATTTAGAGCTAGCATTCACCGATTGTATCTGTACTTAATGCTTTCGTGTTTGAGCGGCGCGCGAGAGATCGCCGACGCGAGAATACGGATGTTCTCGTGACTTTGCGTTAGAGATAACCTTAGTTGTGAGATTATCTCGTTTGTGCTCCAGAGATGGACGCTTATGTGAGAGATACGTGATGACATAGATGAGTATCGTAGGTTGAGTATAACGGGTTGGTAAGTGTATGTTTGTGAAGAGTGAATATATTTACATTCCTGATAAGTTATTTCTCTTCTAAGAATGTGTTTATTCTTTTCATGTCCATATCTTTGTTTACTTTTGTCCATTCAAACCCAAGCTCGAAACCGTAGAAACTATTGAATGGCATCTCCATCTCTGTGGACGATAAATCCCGGATCAATATTTCCAAATCTTTTCTTTTGTTGCTTGCCCTATGCTGCATTCAACAAAAATGGCGCCGTTGCCGGGGATGGTTTTGATTGCATCGCAATAGTTTCCATGGTCTTGAGCTTTGTATATATCGTATATATTGTATATGTTTACTTGTATAGTTTCACTTGTATATATACTTACTTGTACATGTTTACTTGTTTATGTCCACCATATAGTTTTACTTGTATATGTTACATACAAGTATACTTTTGTTGGTGAATGTTTATGAAACAAGTTGAATTCGAATTAGCTCTTTAATTACAAATCTCACTTTTCAACTTGTGAATCCAACATTCACCAATTTTTCTCTTTGTGTATGTTAATAGTTATATGTGTTTCATGTTTGTATATATGTGTTTGTTTGTGTACATATTTTTATACTTGTGTTTTCTTTATGTTTGTGAAATTGTTATATATTTGTACTGTAACGTTTGTTGAGTGGTTGGTTAGGACAATTTCTTTAGGCTTGTGCGGTGAGACGTCACCATGGCATGACAAGAGGAAGCTACTTTCCAAACACCGAAACAATAAAGGCGTCGAGCTAACGACGTAAAACAAGCGCTTGTTGGGAGGCACCCCAACGGTTGTAAATGTTGTTTATATTTCTGTTTAAGAGGAATTTAGGTGAAGTGGAGGAAAATTGGAACAGCTGTTCTGTTCTGATTTTTCTGGTTTTTTCTGTCATCGCTAAGCGAGCCTAGCTCCGCTAAGCGATGACAGTAAAATTTTGTTTTCTTGCTTTGTATCAGTGGGATTCCCATTCCACTTGGTTCACTCATTTTTCCCACTTTCACCAAGGCTATTTAGTAGTAGATACTAGTTTTATTTTTCTAATTCTTTTATTGGTTGTTTGTACTTGAATTTTGTCGGTAATTCGAAGATCTTTGAGGTGATTTTCCAAAGCTTGAGTGTTTCAACTTGCGGATGTATGGTAGGATATTGTTTTTGAAGTTGTATCATTCAAGGTACTCATTTATCGCTTTCTATAGCATAACATGTTTAGGAAACTTTTCATTTGTACAATTACCATACCATTCATTCTTTTGCATTACTTGCTTGTTGATTGAATCACTTTAGTTCCCAAACCATAAATGTGAGGAAGCTTTCCATTGTTTACATATGCTGGAGGCCACAATCTTTGTTTTAACTGGATTTTATTATGCTTAATCTTTTGTTTATGTTGATTTTATGAAAGCATGAAAAGGATCAAGGCATTTTGTTTCATTTTGAGCACAACTACCAAAACCAAATAGTCAATTCACCCTGTGAGTGTGTGATCATTTGTTAACCCTTTTGAGCCTTTTTGTCAATATCCATGTTGTTTTTGCTAAATGCTTATCTTAGAGTGTTTAGTTCTCATTTTTGCATGGATGATTGATTCTTTGTTTTCTTGAACCCTCAACCATGATTTTTGGTATGAATTTTTACCTTGCCTTAGAAAGTAGGGAGTATTCATATGATGGTGTGGTTGAATTCAAGTTGGGGAGAAAATGGTTTCTACTTATTTGGTTGTTGCTATGAGGTTGAAAAGAAGAAAAAAAGGAAAAAAAAATGTGAAAAGAAAAGAAAAAGAAAGAAAAGAGGAGAAAAAGTTTTGAAAAACAAAAAGAAAAGAGAAGTGAATAATTGTGCTAATAAGTATCGTGATTGGTTTGAGAAACTTGTGGTTAAGGAGTAAGTTTAATCGAGATTTTGTTGTTTGAATCTTTGGTGGATTGATCACTCCCTTAGGTTTAGGCAAATTTTTGTTTCGATTAGCCTTAGGACATATCCCTTGTTTGTTAACCAAGCCACATTACAACCTTTAAAAGTCCTTGTGATTCTTGCTTTTGTATCTTCAATGTGATTTTTAGATGACTGCATAATTTAATCTTTTGTTTGCAAGATTGTTGGATGAGTGTTAAAAGTCCCTCACCTCTGTGTGTTCTTCATCCATTGATGAAATTTTGCTAGGTGTGATTCATGAGATAGCATGTATTGTGTTAGAATGTTTTGTATGCTTTTTGTACTTAGGATTAGTTTCATTTACATGTTGTCGTTGTAGTATAGTGGTAAGTATTTACTTTGTTTATACGTTTTTGTATTGAACCATACATTTGTTTTTGGTTTTCAAAACTTGTTGATTCACGATTCTTTGGTTTATTACTTTTGATTCTTTGATTTATTTGACATTGTTTGAGGACAAACAAAGTTTTAAGTTGGGGAGAGTTTGATAAGTGCAAAAATGTTGTTATTTTGAGTATATAATTGTGGCACTTATCGATTCTATTCATTCCGTTTTTGTAATAAAATCCCCACTTTTGTGTATATATTCACATTATTTAGTTTTCATATATTTTATATACCGTTTAATAGTTTTTCCTTTGTTTTTATAGGTATTCATGCTTATTGGAGCCTCGAGGAATAAAGTGTCGAAGGCACGGCTCCGATTGCGCGATTTTGGATCAAATAAGCAAGTTTTGTGCAGAGAGCGCCGCTGAGCGGCGTGTAAGCGCGCTTTCCAGGGGCGAGCCAATTTTCCCTGGCCGCTAAGCGGTGGTTCTGGCCGCTAAGCGGAGGCCTGTTTACTGTTGTAGATATTTTGTGAATACGTGTAGCCCGCTAAGCGAGATGCAGGCCGCTAAGCGGCCGTAGCAGAACTTGCCTTTATATTTCTTTCATTTGAACATTTCTAGGGTATGGTTTTGGAGAGTTTTTGATTCCAACTCCATCATTTTCATTCTTAGAGTAGGATTAGCTTAGAAAACAACACTGGGTCATGCACTTGGAAGATCGGAGGTGGATTTCTCATCAACCGGAGCTGACAACCCGCGAGATGTTTGGTTTATCTTCTCTATTCTCTGTGTATTTCTCTGTGTTGGGTTTGTTTGTATATTTACTCGAATCTTATGTATATTTACCGATTTACCGATTATAAAGTTATATTTAACTTGCTTTACAAATCTATGTTGATATTGTTCTGGATTTTTGCTCTGTGCTGGAGATTTGAGTTGCTTTAGAGATAAACTGCTTGAATCCTTATCTAGGATGATATTCTGTTGGTTCTGAACTCTAGAGATAGATTTAGAGCTAGCATTCACCGATTGTATCTGTACTTAATGCTTTCGTGTTTGAGCGGCGCGCGAGAGATCGCCGACGCGAGAATACGGATGTTCTCGTGACTTTGCGTTAGAGATAACCTTAGTTGTGAGATTATCTCGTTTGTGCTCCAGAGATGGACGCTTATGTGAGAGATACGTGATGACATAGATGAGTATCGTAGGTTGAGTATAACGGGTTGGTAAGTGTATGTTTGTGAAGAGTGAATATATTTACATTCCTGATAAGTTATTTCTCTTCTAAGAATGTGTTTATTCTTTTCATGTCCATATCTTTGTTTACTTTTGTCCATTCAAACCCAAGCTCGAAACCGTAGAAACTATTGAATGGCATCTCCATCTCTGTGGACGATAAATCCCGGATCAATATTTCCAAATCTTTTCTTTTGTTGCTTGCCCTATGCTGCATTCAACAACTAACAATATAGCCGAATACGAAGCATGTATTCTGGGCCTTAAAGCTGCAATCGATCTAAGAATCGAATTCCTGGAAGTCTACGGAGACTCGGCCTTGGTAATCTACCAAGTCAAAGGGGAATGGGACACGAAGCACCCGAATCTAATTCCTTACAAAGAATATGTGCTGAGTTTGATTCTTTACTTCGAAGAAATCACTTTCGAACACATCCCACGCGAGGAAAATCAACTAGCTGATGCTTTAGCTACCATGTCATCCATGTTCAAAGTCAGGTGGGACAACGAGGCGCCTATGATCACCATTTACAGGCAAGATGAACCATCCTATTGCAATGAGATCAATACCGAAGGAACCGAGGAAAAACCATGGTTCCATGAAGTAAAAAGATATCTCGAAGCTCAGGAGTACCCTGAAGGGGCATCCATTAACGAAAGAAAGTTTCTAAGGAGATTTGCTGCCAAATTCTTTCTAAGCAATGGAACCCTATACAAACGCAACCATGACTCGACTTTACTTCGCTGTGTAAACAAGAAGGAAGCAGAACAGATCATGGAAGAAATACACAATGGTGCCTTCGGTACTCATTCCAGTCGACATACAATGGCTAAAAAGATCCTGAGAGCAGGTTATTACTGGTCTACCATGGAAACAGACTGCCATCATCACTCCCGAACATGTCACAAATGCCAGATATACGCTGACAAAGTACATGTACCTCCAGTTCCATTAAGCGTCCTGACGGCTCCTTGGCCTTTTGCAATGTGGGGTATTGATATGATTGGAGAAATCAAACCTACTGCCTCCAACGGACATCGCTTTATCCTGGTCGCTATTGACTACTTCACAAAGTGGGTAGAAGCAGCGTCATTTGCTTCTGTTACCAAGAATGTGGTGGCCCGGTTCATCAAATACAATCTCATTTGTCGGTACGGCATCCCTGAACGGATTATCACGGACAATGGCACAAATCTAAACAACAGAATGATTACTGAACTTTGCACACAGTTCAAGATCAAACATCATAATTCTTCTCCATATCGACCAAAGATGAACGGTGCGGTGGAAGCTGCCAACAAGAACATCAAGAAAATCATACAAAAAATGACAGTAACCTACAAAGACTGGCATGAGATGTTGCCTTTTGCTCTTCATGGTTATCGCACATCTGCGCGTACTTCAACAGGGGCAACTCCATTCTCCTTAGTCTATGGTATGGAGGCAGTTCTTCCAATTAAAATTCAGATTCCTTCCCTAAGGATTATGAAAGAAGCCAATCTAGATGAAGACGATTGGATTCAAACACAGTTGGACCAGATAAACTTGATTGATGAGAAAAGGCTCGCAGCTATTTGTCATGGTCAGCTATACCAAAAGCGTATGATCAAAGCCTTCAACAAAAAAGTCAAAAGTCGAGCATACCAAACTGGTGGCTTGGTTATCAAACGCATCATCTTACCACAAGGTGATCCCAGAGGCAAATGGACCCCCACCTACGAGGGACCATTCATAATCAAGAAAATATTCTCTGGCGGCGCCATGTTGCTTACCACCATGGATGGCGAGGATTTCCCACATCCTGTGAATGCTGACATAGTCAAAAAAATACTTCTCTTAAAAAGAAAAAAAACAGCTCGCTAAGTTGAAAACCTGAAAGGGCAACTTAGGCAAAAAATGAGCGTCTCGGTGGATTGAAAACCCGAAAGGGCGGTCCAGGCAAAAGTTAGAGACTAAACAAATACTATCCCGGTAGGCTGAAAACCTGAAAGGGCAGCCTAGGCAAAAGTTAGGGAATGAAGCATACAACTGTGTTCCGTTCAGCTGCCTACTCACCATCAAGATTCAACACCTCAAAGACACCGATCAGTCCAATCACTTTCTTCCAACAAGTGAGGGATGAGATGCTCGAAGACAGATTGGCAATAGCAGAGTTGAAACTTGACTGGATCGTTTTCACATAGCTATTTATCTCTATAAATATTTTCCAAAACTTTCTGACAGTTTCCTACTTCTAGGATTGTTGTCTCCCTGTGCTAACCAGCCTATCATGGCTCTTTTTCAAAAAAATCAATGCAGCTTAGGCTCAAAAATCACCATTTTCACTTTTTCTGTTTAAATACGTAAGCGTCCCAATGATAATTTTGAATGAGCATGTGCATTTGAATATGATTGATGTTTACCAGGAAAAACAGGAATGGCGTTCAGGAAATGTCCCAATTATCTGGACATCATCCCATCAGAAGAAAACCACCAAGAGAAACGCATTTCTCAACAAATTCCTCAAAAAGATTTTCTCTTCAAAAGAAGTCTTATCCCCCAGCAGGTTTGTTCCAGATTACTATCTTCAGAAGGTGTGATCCCCGCACCCGGACTTGGTCAGATAGTGCATCGGAGGATTATGCATCTTCCTCATTCCCATTTGAAAGGGTATCAGAACTTCCAGCTACCTTTCATTCCCAAGAGATATTCAAAGATCCTTCAACAGAATACAAGGGTTCTCAAAGAATTTCCCCAGCCAAGGGTACTCAAACAAGACAAAAGATCATCAACGATCAAAATATAGTCATATCCAGATGACTGGCGGAAATTTATTTTCCCAAATAGAAGCTCGACATCTCACATTCATACATCACATATTCACATTCATACATCACATATTCATATTCATACATCATATTCATACATCATACATCATGCATCATGCGCATATTCATACACAACATCACATGCATATTTCTCCGGGAATATCTCACATTTACATGCATTATAAACATTGCATATCACTAACTTGATTTTTCAGGTAGACGGATATCTTCAACAAAGATGTTCTCAATCACATGCAGTGTTCACCTGAATTCCATGAACGGTTCTCTCAGATATAATCAAGCCGAAGATTCATTCTGATCACTTACCAACTCAAAAACAGACATTACAGATCTAAAGCGATACCTCAGACGGTTCCAAAACGATCTAGCATCACAGATCTAAAGCGATACCTCAGAAGGTTCCAGAACGATCTAGCATCACAGATCAAAGTCGATACCTCAGACGGTTCCAGAACGATCTAGCATCACAGATCAAAGTCGATACCTCAGACGGTTCCAGAACGATCTAGCATCAAAGATCTAAAGCGATACCTCAGACGGTTCCAGAACGATCTAACATTGCAGATCTAAAGCGATACCTCAGACGGTTCCACAATGATCAACTTTCAAAATCTAAAGCGGAAAAACTTTGGACCAGTTCCGTAACGATTATCTTCCAGGACTTAAAGCGGTAACCTTGGACGGTTCCGAAACAGTCAACACAAAGACTTTCAAATCCTTCATCAAGATATAATCAATGGATTCATTCTGATGAACAAACCATCAACACATTTACCAGGTGGCATCTGAAAGCCCATCTCAAGTAATGTTCCAATCTGCCAACAACATTTCGCAGACGACATTCAAATGCAACTTCCAACATCTCTTCTGATCAAGCTAAGTGCAAATTTTCAGGGCATCTAAATATTCAATCATCTTCTACCTTCAGATTTCAGACAATCTCTTCAGGTTTAAGAAGATTGAATAGGGGCAACTGTTATACCCCAAAATTTGCCCGCATCTTTTTTCAAGAAAAACTCCAATCTGGAAATTAAGAGTCTCATATAATCATGGATTTTTATTTCAACAAATATCCTGACATATGAAATACTTAGTTTTTAGAATTTTTCTTATACAGTAATTTGGCTTGCAGTTGAATTTATTCTTACGCAAACGCCAAATACTGTTTATTACTTCACACATGCTATTTATTTATTTACAGATAAATAGTACTGACACAATTGGTGCAGAGTTAAATCTTTTTGCAGGCGCAGAATCAGGAAACTCAGACTGTATTGGTAACAAGTAGATTATTATTATCTTTTGTTTCCCACTAATTTTGGTACTATATTCCATTATTTTCAAAAATATTTTCAAATCTCTTTTTCAAAAATCAAATCTCTCTTTTTCCCAACACTATCTCCACTTTCTTTCAAATCTTATTTCCACTCAAATTTTCCTTTTGTACGGAATCACATCATTCCCCAACGTCTCTATCCTTCTTTCCATTCTATAAATACCTCCCATTTTCTTCCATAAAATCTCACATCAAATTCTAATTCATCTCTCAAATTTCTACTTCATAATCCATCCTTTCTTCTTCCCCGACAAAATGGCGAAGCGGTGGGAAACGTGTCTTCTTATGATCATCACCATTGCTACGGTGATCATGTCTTTCTTCTGTCTACATAGCCCGGAACACTGTGGACCTGGGATGCTTATGCTCCCAATCATCTACATGTTACTATTTGTAGCATGGGTTATCAATCGTCATTCTTAAAATTTGCCGTATTTCTTATTTCTTAAATGTACCGTTTATTCGTCGTACTGTTCAATATAGTATGTAATATTTGTACTGTCAGTATTAAATGTTGTACTATTTGTCATAATATTGCTTAATTACTCAGATAATATTTTATGTGTTTTCTGCCAGTCAAATATTCATTTTTCTGTGCATTAAATGATTTTCAGGGTTATTATCGGTAATTTTGCCCGCATACAGTAAATATTAGTTATTTATTATGTCTGTGTTTTTCTAACAAGTCATGTAAATAAACTTTCATTTTTCACATAAAACATAAAACAAAAACAACAAAAAATAAAATTAACTTTGACTGTTGATTTTTCACTCTAACTGCTACGTCAATATCTGAACAGTCAGTCGACAGCCAAACTGCTGGCAGTACAATTCTCAGTGTTTTGTACCATCAATCAAATCAATCTTTCACAATTCAAAATTCCAAGATTTTTGTTCTAGAAGTCTTCTGAATATCACGCGATTAGCAGAGACTCAACACTGCACAAAAATCAGGTACGCTTAACTGTCTCCTACATAAACAGTCCCTGACTAGGGTTTTCCTGTTTTTACAGGAGAAACAAGTTTTTGAGAGCTCAAATGGATTTCATACACATCCATATATCTCAAAGTACCATCATACAAATTTTCAAACTTCAATTCACTCAGACGCACCGTCAGCAGCTCAAACAGTCAACAGACGACCCGTTTGACCAAAAAAGTCAACAGACAGTCAAAAATGAAATTTTTTGTCAAAGTCCATATTTTGTCAAATGATTCATCATTTGATCATTGGATGATCATAATTCATCAAGGAAAGATCAAAAATCAACAAAACCCTAAGATTCAAAATTAGGATTTTTGCCTGAAAAGTCAACTCAACTTTGACTGATCATAACTCTCTCATCCTTCATCCAAAAAATTCAAACCAAAGCTCATTTTGAAGGAAATTCAATTATCTTTCAAATGCCATTGATCCCATGGTCATTGGATTCACCATTTGAAAAATATGACCAAATACATTACAGGTCATTTTCAAAGTCAACAAAAAGACACTTTTTTCAAAAGGACACACAAGGAGCATCAAAAATCATTTTGATATGAGACCAAAGGCATTGGTTAGAGGACTCTTGGAGGTTTCCAAAAAGTGCAAGATCTCCTTCATATGACAAAAATTGAGGGATTTACACCTTGTTGAAGTTGGCTAAATTTTGGGAAAATGCATGAAACCAACATTGCTCAAAAATGTATTTTTTCCAAATGGGGCCAAGTTTTCATGGTTCAAACATCATTTCCATAATATTATGGGCCTCCCACGACCAAGACCAAGCCCATAACATTTTTCTCCATTTTTTGATTTAATTTTATCATTTAAGATTAAATTAAAAAGGAAAAAAGGAAGGATAAAGCATAGCTTATTTTCTAAGCTAAAGTCTCCACATGGGACTTAATTATTCAACAAGGAAGGTGCAAGGAAAGTCTATGGAAAGAGGTGTGGAAGAATTAAGCAAAGGTTGCTTAAATTTTAAGCGTGAAAGACAAAAATTCAACAAAGACAATTAAGGCTTCTTAGCTTAGTTTTTAAGCACTCCATGGCTTATAAATAGCTTATCATACTTCACAAACAAGGGAAGAACGAAATAGAAAAGGAAGCATAGCATAGAAACCTCAAAATTCTCACAAAAATCTCCAAACTATGTAATTTTCATTTTCATATTTCCAATTAATATCAATACAAAACAATCACTTCCAATCATCTCTTAAAGCAACATAGAGTAAGAATAAGCTCTTTGTTTGGTCCCATGAGAGTCGTAATAAGTGTATAAAGTTTTGCATGAACATCATACTCCCTCATGCATACCACACCTAATCAGGTATCCTTTTATATTTCTATTTTCTATTTTTATTTCTTTACAAAATTAATTTAAAATAGTTTTAAAAACCCAAAAAATACACAAAAAATATTTTTAGACTTCTAAAATAATATATTATTTTCTGAAATAAAAATATTTTATTTTCCTTCAAAATTTCAATATTTTGTATAATTAATTAGTATATATTTATATATTTGCTTTTTAATTATTCTAACCAATCAAAAAATCATAAAAAAAATTGTTCTTTATGTTAAATATTGTTTATATATTATAAACTAATTTTGTACATATTTTGAATAATTTTCTCTTTAAGTTTTAATTATTTGTATAATTATTTGCATAATTATGTTTTAATTAACTTAAATCAATTTCAAATCAAATTCCAAAAATTCCAAAAAAATTAGTTTTGTTTTAAAATTAATTGACAAATATTTTGTACATATTTTAAACTCAATTTCTAGGTTTAAATCTATTTTCATCTTTTTTCTTCATTTTAATTTAATTAATCATGCATTAATTATAATTAAAATAAATCATAAAAAATCCAAAAACATGCCCTTTTATTTTTCTTGCAGTTTAAATTCCTAGATAAATGTATAGGATGTCAAAATCATGTAAATAGGCTAGTTTACATTTCCTGCACAATCGATGTAATAGCGTAGATTTACTTTCCGCACTTTACATTTCCGCATTTTAATTTCCAGCAAATATAAACTGCGTGTATGTCAAAGATAAAATTGAACCGTTAGATCACTAACTTCGAAGATAAAATATCTGAATACAAACACAATCACACTTGCACCTCTTAAGGTAAATCCTTTCTCATTCTTTTCAAAATCAAAGTCAAAATTCTACTATTTTGAGTACAAAATCGAACCTTGCATTTATATCCGGTGAAAGGATAGATTTTTAAAGGAAATAGGATAAAGACCTTACAACTCAGGGTAGACCTCCTAGTTTGCTTGCTCAAATCAAAACAAACAAAATTCTCATACACTGTTGTTTTTTCAAAACTTTCCAAAAAAGACAATACTTTGTATACATCCAAACACGGGTTATTACAAAGTTAACGATCTTTTCAAAACATCATTCGAAAGATAAACATGCATTTTGTATACATCCACACACGGATCATTACAAAATTCAATTTACAAAAGTATTTGAAACCACATATGAGCAATTTCAGAGCAATTGAAAAGTGATCGAAAAACAAGTGAGCTAAGCAAACGTAAGAGCCCATGGATAACCATGGATACAAAGAGTGCTAATACCTTCCCTTTGTATAACCTACCCCCTTACCCAGAATTTCTTAAAGGTCTTTTTTCTGTTTCTTTTATAAACCTTTCCTTAATTGGATAAAATAAAAGGTCGGTGGCGACTCTGTGAATTTTCAAAAATGTGAAAGCATTAAGCGATAAAAAAGAGTCAGTTCACGTATCTCTACAGATCAGAGGTATGGCCCGGATTAAAAAACGGAGGTCCACAGTATGTCAAGTGCTTTCCACCACGGTCGCAAAAATGTGATTATAAGTCAGGACGTGCGCTATACATCACAACGGTTACGCTTATCAACAACAATTTATTTGGAATATAAATAACATTTCATCACAGTTACAATAGATAATTATTGGGGAAAGTACCCATAGTTTATTTTATAATATGTAGATTGCTTGTTTTTTCATGCACATCACTAAAGAAATACAATCATTCAAATTGATGAGGTATATAATCTGAAAATTAAACTATTCTTAAAAAATAACTTAAACAAACCACTGAATTTCAAAGTGTATGCATGTCACAACTTATATCTTGCTCTTTAACATTTAGAACATGGTTCAATGGTCTAAGTCATTCATGGCATCGATTCCTTAGCTTCTAGTTTAATTTGAATAACATCAATTTATTGCCAAGTCCACCTCATCATTGTCACTTATCATAATTATTGTGACAATGACTTATCATCATAACAATCATGATGATAAGTGACAACTATGGGGTAGACTTAGAAAATAAATTTATATTATTCAAATTAAACTATATGATAAGATATCAATGTAATGAAGGAACCAGGTTATTGAATCACATTTTATATGTTAAAGAGTGTGATATGAATTATGAGATGTATGCAATTCAGAAAAAATTAATTGATATAAGTTGTTTTTCAAATACAACTTAGTTTTTAGATTATAAGTTTCTATGTCAATTTAAATGAATTTATTTTCAATGAAGGTTTAGTCAAACAAACAATCTACATACAATATAATAAATTCAACTTGATCTTCTGTCAATCTGCATAAGAATTTAAATAACAAAACATTGTTAAGTCACAAGAAAGCCTCTTTTTTGTGACTTAGAAATGTTTCATTCTTGTTCTGAGAACATTAATCAACAACAATAACATACATCAACATTTATCAACAACACAAAAATAACATACACAAAACATTGACAACATACACAACATACAACAGCATATAACAACACAGCATATAATAAAATGTTTCAAGAACGCAAATTTTAATGAAAATAATCGTGGAACTGGAATTAATGATGAAGTTCATCTAATTTATGGTGTTATGAAAAAGAAATACAAGGTGGATGAAATTTACACAATAGCTTCATACTTCTTGTATTGTTTTTCTTAGCAACACAAACCATGTGTACCATAGTAAAAGTATGTGCATTTTTAAGGTAGTATTCTTCATTCACTATCCCTATAAGAAAAATAATAAACACCATGACATTAATAGTATTACATAATAAAGAAAATATCATAATTATTTAAGAAATTTTAATCTTATTAAATGGATGGGCAATTAGTATTATGCTCTATTAATATTAATGTTTGCTGTCAAAAGAGGACTTGGGCCCATTTTAGTTTACCAAAAAACCTAGTTATCTATATTTTAAGTTTCAAGTTGTATGGGTTAATAAAATGTAAGAAGTTTGTTTTATTTCATTTTTTTCCAACTTAGATTTACTTGTTAATCTTGGCATTCATCTATCGTATATAGTCTCTCATTAGTATTATCTATACGAGAGATCGGGTTATTTATATGTCAATAGTATTATTTATTTATAGTAAAAATTTAAATAAAATAGGAAAAAATTGCATTCACCCATGATATATGTAAACTACAAGTAAATTTAGATTCACTTGTTAACCCTAGAATTCATATATCGTATATAGCCTCTCATTGATATGTCGATATTATTATTTATTTATAGTATAAAAATTTAAATAAAATAGGAAAAATTGCATTCACCCATGGTATACGTAAACTACATAGTGCAGACTCAATATTTGGGGTTATCTGCGTGAAGTTAAACATGTTACCTCTCAACTTATATTACGATCTTAGGTCATTGTATATAAATTCTTATTTTTTGAATTTACATCATATTTTCTTTTTTCTTGATTTCCCACCACATGATCCAGATTATTTTATTTCATATTATTTGTTTTTTTTGTTATACTTATAAGTTTATTTTATTTTTTGCTATCCACTATAAATAGAATCTATAAACTGTAGTAGGTGGTTTACGTTATCCTACGATTTAGACTCTATATGAATCTATTCCTCGAGATGAGGATGATGGAAATATTTGTTTTATATGAATTGGGTTGTCTATCAAATATTATTTTTGAATAAGAGACGTGTTGCAAACTCACTCAACACCTTATTTATGAACTACTTTTTCATTAAGTTTTAACAATTATTTAATGAGTATATATAAAGTTTATAATTTAGAGTATTTGGTAGAAAAATGTTGTTCTTACATTATTAAATTCAATTTTACTTATATATTTATATATATATATATATATATATATATATATATATATATATATATATATATATATATATATATATATATATATATATATATATATATATATATATATATATATATATATATATAGATATATATATTTTGTACGGTACACCGTCTTTCTGTTGATGAGAAATTTATTGACGATTCTTTGTTCCTTCGTATCTTTTGTTTTAAGTTCATTTTAGAATATTAAGAAAACTTATACAAATTTATTTTCTGTTAGAATTAGTTATCTATTCTCAATAATACGATTAATATATATTTATTATTTCATTTATTTAATAAGAGTATTGTTGATAAAATAATGATTAATGTTAAATTGAACTTTGAAAACCACAAGTAAATATGAACTATTTAAAAACGATACTTTAAATGAAATGGCTGGAGTATATATTAATTCAAAATAAAATGCTAAATTAACATGTTAAAGAATTTATTTCCAAACTATTTTTGGGGGAAAAGAATTTTTTTTAATTAATTAAAATAATATTAATATTCATTGTACAAATGTCTCGTAGACGATTTAAACTATGTTTTGTAAGGTTACAAAGTTAACTTTTTTTCCATTGAGTTTTTTTAATAACAATGAGGGCCGACGCCCGAAAACGACAAGAACTACAAACATACTAATCTAAAGGTGGAAACACCTATAGTATCCTCATCAAGCAAGCTCGCTCTAAAGTCAGGAGCTACATCAAAGTAAACTATGTCAGGTATAATCCTACAACCGACAGTAGCTAGCATATCCGCACATTTATTTGCCTTTTTGTAGAAATGACAAACAATCACCTCTTCAAAATTATCCATTATCCTTCGAATTTAATTAATAATCGTCAAACTCTTTATCTTACTGGAACACCTTTTATCAATCGCTTGGATCACCATGGAAGAATCATAATTAACCTCAACTTTCATAAAACCTCGATATAATGTTAACTTGAGGCCTTCATACAAACCCCACAATTCCGACACGAAGACATTGCAACAGCCAAGGAACTTTGGAAAACCACAAACCCTATAACACCCCAATTTTTATTAAACTATTTTAATTGAGTTATTTATGAATTTTGTGATTTATATGTGATTTATTTAATTGTTGTGTGTGAATAATTAGATAAATAGGAGGGTAGGGGTGAATCTCCTATAGATAGAGGTGTAGAGAATAAGTTATGACTTATTGGAGTTGATAGAAATTATTTAGAATCTTAATAATTAGAATAAAGAGTACTTTTATTAAATTATTTGAATAAATAAGTGTGATATGGTGTGTGACCTTGAGAGGAGAGTGTGGGGAGTAATTAGAAGTTGGTAGATTTATTTAAAATTATTTTATTAATTAAAATAATATTTTAGTTTATTATTTAAATGAAATAGAAAATAAAGGAGAAATGTTAATATTGGATTTTTGTGAGTAAGTGAAGGGCATGGGAGTAAAATAAATTAAGGGAATTGTTTTAGGGTGAATAAATAGAATAATATGGAAAATTAGTTTACTGATACATAGAATTTCTTAGAGAATAGAGAAAAAGAAAGTTAGGGCAAGAGAAAGAGCAAGAGAAGACTTAGGAGAGAAAAGTTCAAGGATCGATCAATTTTGCTAGAAAATTTAGGTAGGGGAGAATTATTCAATTAAGGGAGCCTAAATCATGAAAGGGTATAGAGGTTTCTCTTAACCTCCAATAGGACTTATGTTTTATCTATTGTCTAATGATGAATGTGATGAATGAATGATTTGAATTCTACTTTGACATGAATTGATGTGGTAATTGTTGTAGTGTTATTGTTGAATGTGTTTTCTCATGTATTAATGGTTGTTAGTGGAGTTGTGTCAAAATTAGAGACTGTAGGACATAATTATACGAATGCCTAATAGTGTTTCTTGGATCATGAAAAAGATGATGAGCTATAGAGAGGATCTGGAATAGAGTGCTTATTGGCATACTGTTGTTCAAACTGGAAAATACTCAACAAAGCATATGTATCAAGAACTCAGAGGTGAGAAAACCAATACTCCTTGGTATAAACTTTTCTTTCATAATGCTGCAGGGACGAGGGCGAAATTCACCTTATGGATGGCTCTTTGGAATAGACTACCAACAACGAGCAGATTGGCACGTTTTGGAATTACATCTGATGGAAAATGCAGCTTTGTAGTAGTGAGGAACAATGAGAAGGAGTGGGCTGCTAAAGAAGCTTCAAAAAAAGGTTGGAAAAGGCTCATCCTCAAGGCTGCTATTACGGAAACAATATATGCTATCTGGAATTCTCGCAAAGCTATTATCTTCAAGGAACAAAGCATGGAGGACGACATACATCACAGGATCAAAACTAATATTGCTCTTAAATGTAGTGTGATCCCTAAGCTATCTCATCATATAAATTTAGAGGAGCTTAGCATTAGATAACCTAGTTCTTTTGACTATGTGGTTTGTTTAGTGATTTGGAATACCTGGATCCCATAGGATCGATTATGTAACACTGTTTTTGGTTTAGTAATAAAGTTTACTTCTATTCAAAAAAAAATTATACGAATTAAATCATGATATAAATTATATAAAGTTGATATTTTGAGGATAATTGATGTTATAGTTATGTTAGAGGGTGATTTTATAGAGTTTGAATAATTTTAATTGGACATATTTGTGGTATGAAGGATATTGGAAGGAAGAAGATGAACATGCAGAAAATTGGAATTTTCGGATTTTAGAGTCGGTGCAATCGATTGCATAATGCAGGATATTGAATAGTTACAGGTAAATGATTTGCGTGAGATAAGATAATCATGAAACTTTGACCAATGTACCTAGCAGCTCGGACTGTTTGTTGACCATAATTCATGAAACCAGTTACCATAAGGAACATATCATAAATATCTATGAATAATTTTGTTTTTTTTTGTTCCTATTCTTACTTTTTGTGCTATGAAAAAGGGACTTAAAAATTTTGAAAGGATTTTTTCATTCCTGATAGTCATTTATTGAATGAGTGGATGGAAGCATACTCTGGATCGGGGTTGTGGGGAATACTGTTTTCTTTTTTCTACCAACTTAAAGCCCGAATTAGTATTCTTTTTATATTCTGCGTAAAGTAAATTGTCTTTTGGATAATTTACAAAATATGTGTTACTAATCATTTATGTATCTTGGTGTTTCTAACCATCCATTCATTTTTATTAATCCCTCTTCTTTATTTTAATATATGTATGATAATTCATAAAAATGGTAACTAAAACTAAATAAGGTTAGTCTTTTGAGCCCGCTTCAGAACAGAATGACAAATTATCCTATTTTGCGTTAAATGGCCTCTTTTGTTTATAATTTTATTTCATTCTTATACATAGAAAATGAGACTCAATATTTTTAGTGCCATTTAAAATCATCATAATATCTATTAACTACAAGTAATATAGTATTCTGAAATTCGATTCAATATAAGCTGTTTTATTTCACTCATATAACTATCTAATTTAGTTCTTCAATCGGAATTGTGAAAAAGAAAATAAAGATAATGAAGTTTCTATTCAATTTATTCGCCTCCTTTCCTAGTCTAAATGCGATTTTTGAACTGGAAGTAGCGAAATAGGTTGTAGTGCAGTCAATTACACTCCTAGTGCAATCGATTGATGTTGTGTGATTTTTGAAAAAAATTCATGTTTTACCCTTGTCGCATTGTCCGACAATTTTGGCCATAAATTTTGATTCGTAAGTCCCCCGTTTAAAGCATTAAAAAGATAACGCCTAGATCTATAACATGGAAGTGCTTGGTGAAATAATTAAGTGATATTGAGGTGTCTAACAAAGGAATGTTTATGATGGTTATATGATCGATTAGATAACCGTTAAGTTATCAAAAATGAAATGTTGATGTTATAATGAATTGGCATAATTGAATGTATATGATTATGTAATTGTTGAGTTGATGTTGTGGATATTGTTGTTCAATTTTTGTAACATTAATCAATGGTTGCGTATGATGATAATGATGATGTTGTGTTGAACAATTATGAGTTGTGATAAGTATGTGTTGCCGTTTGAGCATGATGTTGATGATGATCATGAAGTTGTTGAGTATGATGTTAATGATGATTATGATGTTGTTGTGTATGATGTTGATGATGACTATGATGTTGTTGTGTTATGATTTATGTTGCTTTTGTGATTGGTGAATAATAGTTCGGGTAGGGAGGACTATTATTGTTTGGCCAATGCATGCTTATTGTTGCAAGAGGACTTTAAACATTATGTTTTTTTGTTGCATTGACGTGTTTTGATATGCATTCATGGTATCGTTGTTGTTGATGAAAAAGACAAGTTGCAATCCGAGCAAGGTGGATTCAGGGTTCGAGTAGGGCGAACCTTGTTTGCTAAGGAACCTTTTGATGATATGGTACCTTATGCATGTTAACTTGAGTTGTTGTCATGAGGTGCATTACATGAATAAAATATATGAATGGGTTTTAGTGCATGATGATGAGTTGTGGGTATGATTATACGTAAGTTTGTATGAATTGTATGAGTTTGATTGCATTGTGGGTGAGATTTGAATACATGATATCGAGGTTCATGTTAAATTGTATATGACTTTGTAGTGTATGAATCTATCCTGATTATTATATGCATCATTTATTATTTTAATGTATTCTCACCGTGTTTTCTTTGATGTTGTCCCCCATGGACATCTTGCAGATACTCAGGAGTAGCATTTGCTGAAGTAAGTGGAAGATATATCTTAGAGTGGTTTCCATTAGTTTGTCGTTTTATTAGTAGGGTCTTGCTATGATCATGTAACATCGAGATAGGAACATTTGCCTTCACTTGTTTTGTTTTGTTAAAGTTTACTATTTATGTTTTGTTGAGATCTCAAAGTTTTTAAGAGTAGAATAATACAACTCCTCTTTTTTAAGTTATGAAATTAAAGTTATAAGACTAAATGTCATGAAAAGAAATGTTTTATTCAAGTGATTTGATGTTGATTTCTATGCAATGATACCCTAAGTGAAGGTGAGCATGTGATGACAGATTTTAAATGTGTTGATTTAACCCGTATTACAGAGCATGATATATTTTGTTGTGTGTGACACCATGAGTGATCGGTATTTTATAATTAAATTCTTGATAAATACGTCGGGTTTAGGGTGTTACAAACCCGATGACCCTTGTCATCTCTAATCACTCCCCCACACCCCGATAGGGAACCATCCTTACAAGTTCTGTCAGCATTCAACTTAATCCAATTTATTCGTGGAGGGGACTAAGCAATACTCTACACTACTTTATTCTTCTCCATGACCACTTTGTTCAACTTCATTGTATCAACATACTCATGAAATCCTTAGCCAATATACGCTCCTATATCAAATGGCCTATTATAATCATGGATATGCTCCTCTTTGTTGTGCCAAGTCCATATCAAGTGGCAACCAATAGCCCCAAAACATTTCCAATTTAATCCTATCCTAGTTCTTGTTGTGATATTAAAATCAATCCACGACTTCAAATCTAAGCTAAAGAAGAGCTGGATAGTTATTTGGCATAATATTAATCCACACCTGCATGGCTTTAGGGCAGTCACGCATCACATGAATTGTGGTTTCGCACACATGACCACATAACTTACAAGTCGTAGAACCTAAACCAATCTTGCTTTTGTTAAGGTTGGTCATCAACTGGTCATGATTCAATGACAAGAGAAAGCTTCTGACCCACTCAAGGGCATTAACCTTTCATCAATACAAGTTTTTGGCAGGAAATTCATCATCATTGGATATGTTGGTATAGCTTCGATCACACTTTTCACCGGAGTAACACGACCTGCAAAAGATAACACGTTTGTTTTCCAATTTGCAAGCCTAGCTACAACTTGATCCACCAATACTGATAGTCTACTTTCTTTAAAGCTTTGCCACTATGCGGAACACTAAGATACTTTCCAAACTGATTCGTCTCTTTGAAACCAAACATTTGAGTCAGCTTCACCTTCACACTTCTGCTAACGTTCTTGGAGAAAATAATGTTAGATTTATCAGCACTGACTTCTTGGCCGGACATACTACAAAAATTGTGTAGAGTATTCATAACACTATGTATTTGTTATTCAAAAGCTTCACCAAAGAGAAGCAGATCATCAACAAAAATTAGATGATAAATGCTAGGCCCATGTTTTCCCATCTACATAGCATGCCAATTATGTTCCATAACTTCTTGTTCAATAAGATGTGACAACTTATCCATGCACAAGACAAAGAGATAGGGAGAAATGGGGTCCCCTTGTTTAATGCCTCGCTCTGGCCGAAAAATGCTCACTTCTAGCACCATTCTAGTTAACATTCCATTCCACACTAGTAATTGAATGGATGATAATGTTGGACATGGAGATAGGGATCCTTATTTCCAACAAAACTTTCCAAATGAAATCCTAATTGAGTTTGTCGTAAGCTTTCAAAAGATCGATCTTGATAGCAAATAAACCATTCTTTTGAAGGATAGAAAAACACTTAGAAAAGGGGGATTGAATAAGTGTATCTCAAACACTTAGAAGATAAAAACAATCAACACAATGATTTTTATTCTGGTTCGTTGTTAACCAAACTACTCCAGTCCACCCCCTTAGAGTGATTTACCTCAACTGAGGATTTAATCCACTAATCCAACTGATTACAATGGTTATCCACTTAGAAACACTCTAAGTCTTCTAGAGTATCCTGATCACAACTTGATCACTCTAGGAATCCTTTTACAATCAATGTAAAAATAAAGTTTACAAGAGTTTAAATGCTTCTAATAAAGCTGTAATCACAACTATGATATTTCTCTTAAGTTCTATACTTAACACTCACTAAATATTACAAGCGTTTGTGAGGTTGAAGATGAAGTTCGTAAGCTTTTGAATTTGACAGCAATTTTGTATATTTGCGCAAGTGTTCTTATTTTGCTTCTGATCAGAACTTCTATTTACAGGCGCTGAGAGGAAATGACCGTTGGGAGCATTTAATGCTTTGCGTGAATAGTACAACGCTGCATTTAATATTTCACACTTTTGTCAACTACCTCGAGCCTTGCTTTTGCTGCTTTTACTGACTTTGCCTTTTGTAGCTTCTAATGTTCCTTTTGTCAGTCAGAGATTAGACGTTTTAGCCTTTCATCTTGTACTTTCTTCTGGACTCAGATTTTGTAGATAACAACGTTTGAATATCAGAGTTAACAGCTTTGATGCAGAGCATCTTCTGTCTTCTGACTTTGAAGACCTTGAGCGTGATACCATCAAAACTTCAGAGCTTGTTCTTCTGACTTTCATTCTTATGATGCTTTCCAGTTCATGTTCTGATTCTGCATGACCATCTTCTGATGTCTTGCCAGAGCATGTTCTAATGAAGCCATCCAGAACTTTCTAAGTCAGTTGCTTCTGAGCGCTGATTTGTGCATACTCTTTATATATTTCCTGAAATGGAAAATGCAAAGGATTAGAGTAGCACATTGTCTTATACAAAATTCATATATAATGTTATCATCAAAACACATAATATTGATCAGAACATTTCTTGTTCTAACATCTTCCCCTTCTTTTTCTACATAATATTCATAATTTCCTTTGCTATAATGATGTTGTCGTGAATGGATCTCCTTGACGCAAAGTCGGATTGATACGAAGAAACTAACTTAGCAATGCAGTTCTTCAATCTATCCAACACCACCTTGCTGACAACTTTGTAAATGGTATTACAGAAAGATATCGAGCGGAACTGGGCAACAATTTGAGGATTATGTACTTTTCGTATCAGAAAAATATTTGTCTGGTTTACCTCAGCAATAATATCGGGACTGCACCAAATCTTCTTAATTAGGCCGCACACACTTCACCCAATCATATCCCAATTTTTTTGATAAATCCTTGTCGAAAATCCATCCGGACTAGAGGCTTTCCATGAATTCGTAGCAAATAAGACATTATTCACTTCTCCATTAGAGATAAGAGCCTCTAACAAGATCATATCAATCTTATATAAACTTGGATAAGTGACCTCAATGTGTTCTGAGATGCTCCAATTATTATTCATTGAAAAGAGTTTATGATATGAAAATTTCTTTACCCACCTCCCTATGGGGGTCACCCCCAGCGGAAAACCAAAACTACCCCTGCTTCGGAGATTCATCTCCGATGTTTTTTTTTTATTTTTTGTTGACTTCGGAAATGCATCTCCGAAAACACCAATTTTTTGGTGTTTTCGGAGATGCATTTCCGAAGTAAAAAAAAATTCAAAATCCGTGCATATTTTCGGAAGTTCATTTCCGAAACTATTGCTGCATATACAAATTTCCCTCCTTCACTATTTCATCATTTTTCTCCAAAACTTCTCAAACCCCTCTCTAAAACCCAATCAATCTCCATCCATTTTTCGCCCTAAAATCAAGTTTCAAACCGTTGATCACGTTAAAGGGAGCATAGAAAGCATCAATTTCAGGTAAACATCACTCATTTCATCCCCTATTTCACTATATTGATTGATAAATTTTATGCTGAAAACTGATATGGTTCGGAAGTTCATTTCCGAAATATATGTTACCTAATATATTTCAGAAATGAACTTCCGAAATATGCCCTGGCAGTTAAAAAAAACAGTTTTGGCCAATTTTTCTAATTTATTCATTTGTTAGGTATGGTGCATCCGGACAACATTGTACAAGATGATGGAGTATTAGTTCTGGAAATTGTCAACGTTAATAACGATCCGGTTATTGACGTTACTCTCATGATCAATGCGGTCGATGTTCGGCAACATTTTACAAATGATCGGAGTTTCGGTAGTCGCGAACAATTGATTGATTGGGTTCGGAAGGAAGCTAACAAACATGGATTTGGAATTGTTATTTTAAGGTCGGACAACGGAAATAGTAGGCGGAAAGCTTTCATTGTTTTGAATTGCGAACGGGGTGGTAGATATGTACAATCAAACCGGGTGCTAAAACACGAGGACACGGGGTCGAGAAAGTGCGAGTGTCCGTTTAAGTTGCGTGCCACTCGGAGGATTGATGATTTGTGGCGGTTAACCGTAAGTTGCGTGCCATCTACGGCCGACTATATGAAAATCAAGAAAAGTTTGCAAAAATTCATGATGCACTTGTTCCATCACTTACCGGTATCGCTCCGGTTTCGAAGTGGATGTCATTCCCCGAGATGGGTCATCTAATATCAAGTGCATATGATATGGTGTGCGTTGATTTGACGAGGTTTGGACTAAGTGAGAATTTCTTTCCACTTCATAGTCGATCGCTGTTGGACGCGTCGGGCCGCATCATATGGACGGCACATCATTCAAATGAGGCGGAGACTTGGCCAGATCCGTTCGTTTCGAGGATGGCGGAGTTTGAAGAAATGATGAGCAAAGAGCGCGAGCAAAATAGAGAGCGGTCGAAGAACGTGCCTATTTTGGACTTAGGATCCACCGATTGGTTCGGTGAATTTTAGTTCGTTCCGGATCGTTTTTGTTTGTAACGATCATTTTTTGTATGTGTTGTTGTTTATCATGTAAAATCGGACCGATTCAATACATATATAATATAAGTATGTTTTATGTCATCTTTGTCTAATTTATGTTTAATGTCAATTCCATTTGTTCAATTTACACAACACACTAAGCAATCAACAAAATGTAAACTTTATGTCTGTTTCTGCATAATTCGGAAATGAACTTCCGAAATATACATGTCTGCCTCCTATTTTCGGAAGTTCATTTCCGAAATGTCCCCTGAGGCAGGATAAGATTTGTTGGGCCATCAATGCTCCAATAAGTCTATAAATACTACACACTCTTCTTCATCCTCTTCACACCACAAAACACAAATGACACAAACCTACCCCCACCTAGCATTCGTCTACTTTGAAACCAGCTACCCGATGTCGTTCCAATTTCGCTTCTCGCGCGACACGCCGTTTGCGGAGTTGATACCGTCGCTCAACACGCTTTTGCGCTATCCCGAGAATCGAAAGGTTGTCAAGCTCGAGTACCGCTCGCCATCGCTTAACGACGAGGAAGGCATTAAGTTCACACCTTTTGAGATCAAGAACGACGAAGATTTAGCGGTTTTATGGACAACCTTCGACCGATTTTCTTTGAAAGGCCCGATCGAGTTGGACGTGAAACTTCAAAGATCGGCGGACGACGTAATCAAAATGTTGACTCATCCCCACCTAACCGTGTTCAACAATATGTAACTTTAATTTTCAGTAATATTATCGTTGTAATCTTCACCTGTTGTGAAAAACGATACCAATAACAAAGTATAATAGGGAATTAGAGAGGAGAAGAAGAATACAAGAATTGGTTGTAACTGCTATTCTTTCACTTTCTCTTAAAACAAGATTACAAGTTTACAAGAATAACAAATAACCTCTCTCACCCTAAATTAGGATTTGCAGCTTAGCAGTGATGAGAGACTAGTATGCTATTTATAATAAAACTTAACATACTAACTAATGGGCTTTTTCCACAAGGCCCATTACACAAGCCAACTTAATAAACAAGCTAACTTAACAAATTAGGGTTTAAACACTAAAACCTAATTTAACATGCTAACAACCCTAGCATCTTCGACACAAGCATGTGAACAACCTTCGACATCATGCTTAACCCTGTCGAACCAAGAAGCTACCCTTCGGCAATACTAGAGTTCGATCCAATATCTCACAAATCTCCACCTTGGATCTAACTCTACAACATCAAGGGAACAAACTAGCTTTCTTCATGCAGCTTTAGCAACTGCATACAGGTGAAAAACTTGCAACTCGGTAATGTCTTGGTGATCATATCAGCAGCATTGTCTTTAGTTGAAACCTTCAGCACTTGGACTTCTCCACGCTCGATTACTCCTCTGACGAAATGCAGCCTCACATCAATGTGCTTAGTTCGCTCATGATAGGCTGAATTCTTCGACAGGTGTATTGCACTTTGACTATCACATTTAACAGTGATACCTCAACCTTGAAGTTTCAGCTCCTTCGCAAAACCTTCAAGCCACAATGCTTCTTTCACAGCTTCAGTTAATGCAATATACTCCGCTTCAGTGGTTGATAGAGCAACAACCTTTTGAAGTGTTGCTTTCCAACTAATTGTTGTGCCAAACATAGTGAAAACATATCTAGAAATAGATTTTCTGGAATCCATACAACCTGCATAATCAGAGTCGACATATCCTCCAATTGCTGCTTTACCATCTTCACCCAAGGCTCCACCATAAATTAAGACTCTTTTCAGAGACCCATTTATGTACCTTAAAATCCACTTCAATGCTTGCCAGTGAGCCTTTCCAGGATTCGCCATGTACCTGCTTACAAGACTTACTGCGTATGCTATGTCGGGTCTAGTACAGACCATAGCATACATCAAAGAACCAACTATATTAGCATATGGGATGCTATTCATATAGGCTCTTTCCACATCAGTACTGGGACACTGATCAATACTCAGCTTGAATTGAGGGTTTGTTGGAGTCACAACTGGTTTCGAATTCGACATACCAAACTTTTCAAGAATCTTCCGTAGGTATGCATCTTGAGATAAACATAACTTAGACTTCTTTCTATCTCTTCGAATGTCAATTCCAAGAATTCTGGAAGCAGCTCCCAGATCCTTCATATCGAACTCCTTATTGAGTTCAGCCTTCACCCTCGTCACATCTTCAACATTGTTGCTTGCTATGAGAATATCATCCACATAAAGCAACAAAATAACAAATGAATTACCAGGTCAAAATCTGAAGTAAACGCAGTGGTCGAACTGACTTCTAATGAAACTTATGCGTGCCATGAACTTGTTGAATCTCCTATTCCACTGTCGAGGAGATTGTTTCACCCCATACAAAGATCTCTTTAACTTGCACACATAATCTTCCTTCCCCTTTTCGACATACCCTTCAGGTTGCCTCATCAGGATCGTTTCATCTAGGTCACCATACAAGAACGCAGTCTTCACATCCATCTGTTCTAATTCAAGATCGAACTGTGCTACCATGGCAAGTAACATTCGAATGGACCTATGCTTCACAACAGGAGAAAACACATCATTGAAGTCGACACCTTCTTTCTGAGTGAAACCCCTTGCAACTAACCTTGCCTTGTATCTTTTTGACGTCACTCCTTCAATTCCTTCCTTAACTTTGAAAATCCATTTACAGCTGACTAACCTTGCCCCAACAGGTTTCTTGATCATTTCCGAAGTATGATTATCATGAAGAGATTTCATCTCATCATCCATGGCCTTCAGCCATTCAGTCTTATTTCGACTCTTCATAACTTCCTTGTAGTCTCTAGGTTCTTCGTCTAGAACCTCACTTGCAGAGATTAAGGCATAAGTTATAAGATCTGCATACCCAAGCCTCTGAGGTGCCTTTATGACTCTTCTCGACCTATCTCTTGACAATAGGTAGTCATCGTCAGTTTCCTCAACTTCCTCAGCATCTTCTGCTTCTTCTTTGACTTCATCAGGGATATGCAATTCAGTATCAACATGCTCCACCTCAACAGGAATCTCTACCTGTTCCAGCTCTTCGTCAGATGTTTCTGTACTTCGACCAACATCATCAGTTTCTTAAAAGCCATTTCAGCTTCATTGAAAATAACATCTCGACTGGTGATACACCTCCTGTGACCTGGCTCTAGGCACCATAGCCTATCAGCTTTGACTCCTTCTGGGTATCCCATGAACATGCATTTCAGAGCTCTAGGTTCGACCTTGTCTTGCCTAATGTGAGCATAGGCTACGCATCCAAATACTCTCAGTTTGTCGAGATCTGGTGGATGTCCCGACCAAACTTCTTCAGGTGTCTTCATATCTAACGCTGTCGAAGGACATCTGTTTATCAGATATGTTGCTGTCGAAACAGCCTCAGCCCAGAACACCTTCGTTAACCCCGCACTAGTCAACATGCATCTGACTCTCTCCAAAATAGTTCGATTAAACCTTTCAGCCAAACCATTTTGTTGTGGAGTACCTGCAGTAGTTCTATGCCTTGCAATACCAGAGGCAACACAAAAACTGTCGAATGCCTCATTGCAAAATTCAAGGCCATTGTCGGTTCTCAACCTCTTGACCTTTCTGCCAGTCTGATTTTCAACCAGAGTCTTCCAACTTTTGAAATTCTCAAAAGTTTCATCCTTAGTCTTCTGGGTGAATACCCATAATTTTCTGGAATAATCATCTACTATGGATAGAAAATACCTTGCTCCTGAATGTGATGGACACCTTGCAGGCCCCCAAAGATCAACATGGATGTAATCAAGGGATCCATGTGTTCTTTGTTTGCCTTTGTTGAACTTCACTCTGCAAGATTTTCCAAGTACACATGGTTCACAAAACTTCAGCTTTTCGACTTTGTCTCCACCAAGCAGATTTTGTTTCCCTAATTCGACCAGACCCCTTTCACTGACATGGCCCAATCTCATGTGCCAGATTTCTGTTTTCGACAAAGGTTTCGTGGATGCAACATTTGTCGAACCACTTACAACTTCAGCCTCAAGGGTATACAAGCCTTATTTCTTCACTCCTCTCAAGACTTCCTTCGAACCCTTCATGACTCTTAGGATACTTTTCTCTCCTTGGAAAACATATCCTTTCTTGTCGAATTCACCAAGAGAAAGCAGATTTCTCTTCAAATCAGGAACATACCTGACTTCAGTCAACAACCTTATTGACTCATCATGGAGCTTGAATCTCACAGATCTAACACCTGCAATCTTGCAAGCCTTGTTGTTTCCCAGCAATAGTGATCCACCTTCTTGATCACATAATTCCTCGAACAAGTCTTTGTTTGGAGTCATGTGCCAAGTGCAACCTGAATCCATAATCCACTCTTTTCTCGAGTCACTGCTTGAAACCACAAGAACATCAGATGATTCGAAATCATCTTGAACAATGGCTGCATTGCCATTATCCTTACCTCCATGATCTTTCAGGCGTTCAGGGCACACCTTTCTTGTGTGACCCTCCTTCTTACAATGATAGCATCGAATGCCAGATGCTTCGCAACTGTAAGACTTTGACTGGCTTTTGCCCTTCTTGTCGAACTTACCATTCTCTCGCAAGAATTTTCCTTTAACGGCCAAACCTTCACCAACAGTCGAAGGTTTATGCTCCTTTCGTTCATTCAAGTCCTTAGAATACAAGGCTGGTTGAACTTCTTCAAACGTCAGGGACTCCCTTCCATACAAGAGAGTTTCTTTGAAGTGAGCATGTGATCGAGGCAAAGCGCACAATTGTAACAGCGCTTGATCTTCATCATTAATCTTTACATCGATATTTTCAAGATCAAGAATCAGCTTGTTGAACATATCCAACTGCTCAGCTAACACTTTGTCTTCAACCATCTTGAATGAATACAAAGCTTGCTTCAGGTAGAGTCGATTTACCAGCGATTTGGTCATATATAAACTTTCAAGTTTCACCCATAACCCTGATGCCGTCGTCTCCTTTGATACCTGCCGGAGAACCTTATCACCAAGGCTCAACAAAATTGCGCTGTGTGCTTTCTCGATCATATTTGTCTTCTCCGCTGCCGTTAATGCAGCATTCATGGCTGCCTCTCCCTTCAACGCTTCCAAACAACCCTGCTGAACCAGTAGGGCTTTCATCTTCAAGCGCCACAGACCGAAATCATTCACTCCGGTGAACTTTTCAATCTCATACTTTGTTGAAGGCATCTTCTCCACGCTCACCGCACCAATTTGTTGTGAAAAACGATACCAATAACAAAGTATAATAGGGAATTAGAGAGGAGAAGAAGAACACAAGAATTGGTTGTAACTGCTATTCTTTCACTTTCTCTTAAAACAAGATTACAAGTTTACAAGAATAACAAATAACCTCTCTCACCCTAAATTAGGATTTGCAGCTTAGCAATGATGAGAGACTAGTATGCTATTTATAATAAAACTTAACATACTAACTAATGGGCTTTTTCCACAAGGCACATTACACAAGCCAACTTAATAAACAAGCTAACTTAACAAATTAGGGTTTAAACACTAAAACCTAATTTAACATGCTAACAACTCTAGCATCTTCGACACAAGCATGTGAACAACCTTCGACATCATGCTTAACCCTGTCGAACCAAGAAGCTACCCTTCGGCAATACTAGAGTTCGATCCAATATCTCACATCACCCGATTAAATAAAGTGAATCGTTGTTGTTTTTCATTTTTCTTCTGTCCAGACATAAATTCGGAGGTTCATTTCCGAATTCCCTCAAGGGGGGTGCGTTCGGAGATGAACTTCCGAAAACACCACGTTTTCTGAAAAACAACTTTATTTCGGAAATGCATCTCCGAAATCAATATTTTATATTTAAAAAAAACACGTTTTCGGAGATACATTTCCGAAAACACCTTTTTTTCAAAAAAATACCTTTTCGGAAATGAACTTCCGAAACAAGAGGTAGTGTTGTAAATTCACCAGGGGTGAGCAAGAAGGTTAGGAGGTGAGTGAAGAAATTTTCTATGATATATGTGCAATATATGTGTTATTGAATTTTCATGTAACTCTAAAGTGGGTTATTATGCAAAGACTCACAACATAAAAGTTATAATTGAGTATTAATTTTCATAAAATTTGAAAGAAAAATTCACATCTCATGTACTGATCTATCTCGATTGTCGGTGGGGATAGCTTCTTTTCAAATAAGTTTCTTATTTTTTATTTGTCTTATCTAATTTATGAATTTGATTTGATAAATTAATTATTAAATAGGTTGAAATAGCATGGGCATGAATTTAATTCTACAATATGGTGTCAATTGCAAATCGTTAAAAATAACATTCACCCTAATCTTGATATATCGTAAAGCAATAATAATGCAGTAGCAACTATTTGACGATAAAACCATGTTAATTCGAATTTTTCTTGCACATGCCAAATATTTTTGGATCCACTTTTTAATGTTTTTCCTTTTAAAAGTAAAACACCTTTGTAATTTTGCGTTTAGAAATGGCTCTATTAGAAAATAGTTTGCTTATTTTTATTTTCATAGTCAATTTTATTAAAGTGATAGGAGTACTATTCATGTGAAAAAATTTAAAATAAAAGAATTAAGGCTTTACTATTTTTTAAGATAGGAGAATTTCAAATATAGTAAGCACTTCTACTATTTAAGAATCAAAACTGTGTATTTTAATTAGGGTCATGCTAACATCTGCCCTAAGGGCACATGTTAAAGATACTATAATTAGAAAAAGTTAAATATAATTAAATACAATAAAGTTATATTTAAAGTTTTGATACACTGAATACACAAGTTCCAAGAAAAAATTTCTATAAATATCTCATTAACTTATGTCTTTGGGGCACATGTTAAGTATATATCTTCCACGATATACTTTTCTTATGAGAGGGTTTTTTTACCAACATGCCACTATTATGAAAACATAATACCACACCACAATGCCATGAAATGAAAAAAAAATACCCAAATGTCACACTTTTCTTACATGTCCGTTCAGGGGTTGGCCGGATTAGTGAACATTTTTTTTCTTCAGTTGGGGTCCGGCCAGGGGTTGGCCGGACTCTAACTGGGCCTTTTTTTTTTGTTTTTTTTTTGTTTTAATTGATTTAAATGATTTCTTAATTACAATAATTGTTTTTTATTATATTTAATAATTAAAATATAATAAAAAGTTAAAAAAATAATTATTTGGCAATATTTTTTTTATTCAAGACATAAACGTGTACAAGAAAAAAAAAATCTATTTTTTTTTTGGTTGAACCATAATAAAAAATAATTATTATAATTAATAAATCATTTAAATCAATTAAAACAAAAAAAAAACCAAAAAAAAGGCCTAGTTAGAGTCCGGTCAACCTCTGGCCGGACCCCAATTGAAGAAAAAAAATGTTCACTGGTCCGGTCAACTTCTGGACAGACATGTAAGAAAAGTGTGGCATTTGGGCATTTTTTTTCATTTCATAGCATTGTGGTATTATGTTTTTATAATAGTGGCAGGTTGGTAAAAAATTCTCTTATGAGAACCAAAAAGTATTGGATTTGTTACTATACTTAATCAGTGCAGAAAACATGACATGGTGCTTGAAGTACTCGAAATTTCACTTTCTACAATAAACAATCAACATTCCATTCCGCTGACACCCTCTTTATGTGTGCACATCTAGATTTGTACCTCAATAATTTTCGACCAACTTTGTACTTTTCCATAATTATTTTACTCAGATACTTGTAGTAGATCAATGTCATGCATTCTTCAAGGCTTTTACTACTATTTTTGTAGAATGAACTCATCCCATAGTCATAGAGATTAGTAATCCAATTATAGATCAAATTATACAGGGGCACATGTTAATATTATTCTAAAATATATTATCTTTCGTTCTATTTATAAGAAAGAATTCACTTTTCAAACAATAATTATATAAATTCAATTGTATTCTAATAAAAAAGAAATAAAATAGATCAGTAAAACAAGAATGATATATAATTAATTAAGTGTTGATTAAAATAAAATATGTATTGTGCTACTGCTAATAGTGACCCGTGAAATAGAAAGTTTATTTGATATAATATAAAATGTATTTGTATATATATATATATATATATATATATATATATATATATATATATATATATATATATATATCAAATGAGAACTTTGGTTATTATGAGAACTGAAAACTTTTAATAACAACTGTACGATTTAAAATCAATGTTCAAATATGCACTTATGTGATATATATTTAAGTCAGAATCTATCTATTAATTATTATCTCTTAAAATTTGAGTGAAATCTGAGGCATTCATTTTAAATCGTACGGTTATTATTAAAAGTTTTCAGTTCTCATAATAATCAAAATCCTCATTTGATACATCCCCATATAAAGTCAATTATATTAAATAATCATGCAAAAAGAAAAAAAATAACTCGTGAGATTAAGAAATAAATAAATGAAATTTTGATAATTTGAAAGAAGGATTTTGTCTTTTCAAATCAAGACCAATTATCTATCATATAAGAAAAGTCTACCATTTGAGACTTTCTTAGGCTATCCACATCAGCAACTCTTCTCTCAGTGATCCACATCAGCTTTGGTGGTTACTACAGAATTTTTGATCCTTCAACTGCATGGTGGGCTGCGGCAGTTATGGCTGTGGAAGTTTCACCCTCACAGCTTCTCATGTTGCTGCAGTTATGTAAGTACCATTACTCTTTGCCTCTCCACGTTCCAAACTGCACAATTGCAGTAATTATGTGTTTAAATGGCTTGCCTATTTATCAGTGATTTCATTCTTCTCTTTCCATGCTTGCTAACTTCTACGGTAATCATTCAGTGCAGTGTGAATTTGCATTATCATGTCAAGGCCTGTTGAGAGAATAGCAGAGATCAATGATGGAAAAGAGCTTTGGAAGATTGTTGTTAGGATTCACCACCGATGGAAAGTTGTGTCCAACAGCAAGGAACATTTTGAAATGATCTTTGTTGACAAATTGGTGATTACCCTGTTTATGTTTCAGTATGTTTATCATTTACCTATGTTTGTATAGTTTGAATCATTTTTTGGTTTCTGCTGCAGGGAGATGATATTCATGCTGTTGTTCCAGCACCGCATGTGTCGGTTTTCACCGAAAAATGCTTATTAGGCCATACTTATACTGTATCTAATTTTAAGGTGGTGCCTTATGTTCTGGCCTTCAGGGCATCGGGACACAGATATATGATAAAGTTTACTGCTGGAACGTCTGTTCTTGATGAAGACAAACATGAGATACCCCCGAAATCGATTTTATTTACAAGTTTTTCAGACATCATAACAGGGAGGTTTGACAAACATGTTCTGATTCGTGAGTATGGTTTTTGGTTTTTTTATTGTCTCATGTTTTGATGCATTATAGCCGTGTGAAATTAATAAATTTATTTCAGATGTCGTTGGAATGGTGGATAGTATTGGTTATGCGCAGACTGAGTCAGGTGCAAAGAAGCAGCAAATTAGCATGATGTTGCGTGATCACAGGTTTGTTTTTTTATACATTAGACTGCCTCATATATGAATCATGTTATATAGATTAATGTGTTGTGATCATGGTTTAGCAACAACATGTTGAACTGTACTCTGTGGGAATCATACGCGGATCAGTTCATCAAGTTTAACAAAGTTAGGGTTGCTGCATCACTACCTACAGTTGTGTTGCTTCAGTATGCCAAAGTGAAGGAAGAAGGTTATTCCATGACTTATTTTTTAAATTAATACTAAAACAACAAAATCTGTGATAAATATATTGACAAGGTGTAATTTGAATTTGCAGGAAAGTATCCTCTGTCTGTGACAAACACCTACAATGTGACCCTTTTATGTGTTGATGCTGATTTTCCGATCATGAAAGACTTTATTGATAGGTATGTTGATAGTGTCATCCATTTTATGCAATTATTTTTTTCATGTATGAATTTGATAATGATCCATGCTCTGCAGAATGCCTGAGGAGAGCAAGGTAACCCTGTCTGACCAACTTGGAGGGAATTCCCAATATTCCTCCCAAAGTTCTGAAAATCAACAGCTCACTCCTGTGCAAAAATTGTTCTCAAAGGCTGTTGTTTTGCCTATTGCTGAGATTATTCAACTTACGGATGTATGTCTTTCTATTTTCCTATATTATCGTAATTATAACCTCATTGTTTAGTGTGTCACATGTTTCTCATTTTGGCGGCTATTTGTCCAGGTTAGATTTTGCGCTACTGTCGCTACAACAAAATTATTAGTAGCATCTCCGTTTGGATGGTTCTATCGTGCCTGCCATATGTGTCAATCTATAGCGCGCGGGGACAGCCCCCCCTTTGAGTGTGAAGCTGGTCATGAAACCATGGCTGAAGTCCTTAGGTTTTAGTTGTTCTCACCTAATAGATGTTGTTTCTGTCATGTTTTTGATGTTTCTATGTTGTCGGCTTTTTTAACGGAACGACTTCTTATGATGTTCAGGTATAAGATTGAAATTGAGGTTACTCACGGGGGCCAAAGCTGCAATTTTGTCTTCTGGAACAGAGAATGTGAAATGTTGTTGGGTTTATCTGCATCGCAACTTCGTAACACTATGATTCAGGTTATATTTATGTTGTGCAGACGAATTAGAATGTACTTTTCAATACTCTGTGTACACTAATATGGCCAGTTGTTTTAATAGGCTGGAATTACTGATCCATTGGACTTTCCGTTAGCACTTGATCAGTTGTTGAAGTTGGAAATGGCTATGAAGGTTAAGTGGCATCCACGCTGGAAGAACTGTTCTGTCGTTATGATTATAAAAAATGATCCTATTATCCAGCAACTTAAGGAAAAATAGGGAACAGATGAGGTCAGCTCTAATAAACTGACATTTGTTTTATAAAAGAGGACTTCATATTATAACAATTTTTGGCCTGATTTTGTTTTTCTTTGGTAAATTCTCAAGGAACCTATTCCAATCCAAACTGTCGTACCTGATACTCTGGAGGTAGAAATTTTAAACTGTGTATGCATTTTTTTTGCTTTTCCTGTGATTATGTTATATTGAAAACTGTGTTTAACAATATATAGATTAAAGAGAGTGTTGATGAAGCTAAAACAGATGCCAATGAAGACTGTGAATTGGTTACAGTAAGTCTCACTGCAACACACTTACCTACTTACATTTATATCAATATTACTAACACTTACCGACTTACATTTATATCAATATTCCTAACTAATAGTCTTCATCGTGGCATTGCAGGACCTGGAAATTACATCTGAACACAAGCCTGATGCTGTCACACCTGGTGGTAAGAGACATCTTCCTGCTGCATCAAGTGAATCTATTGATTTGGACGGATTACATGATGGGGAACTGTCATCAAACAAGCTGAAGAAGATAATTAAAATGGAGAAGATTGATTAGGAATATTTTTATTTTCTGTGTGTTTTGCTTAGGTGTTTGTTATAAAAACTGAATGTTAGTTTCCTTTGCTTTTAATCATGTGTGTGATTTCATTTTCTGTAATAATTAGTGCATGAATACTGGCTATGTGCTTCTGTTATGTTCAATTTGATTTAAGAATTATCAATGGTTTCTTTGGCTTAATATACTTCACCCCCCGCCAATATTTCAAGATTCGGTTTGGCCCCCTTGAATGTTTTTTTTTTTACCAAACGCACCTTATAAACCCCAAAACATGAATTTACCACTCCCTGTTACCACACTTGCTGACTGGTCAGTCTGATAGTGGACACGGTGGCGCTGACTGGGATCCCTATTTCTCCACCCTCATAAAATAAGGGTTCATCTTTCTCTCTTTCTCCACCGTGAATCATTCCTCTCCTTCTCTTTCTCATCGCCTTTGATCCATCATCGTCCTTCCTCCATCTTCGTCACACCCAGATTCATCTTCTTCATTCATGGCCGAAAGCAACTCGTATGGTAGCAGTGTAAATTTGTTTCCAGATTTACCCAGATGTGGTTGTGACAGACCAATGAAGATGTTGGTGGCCAACACGGTTCAAAATCGCAATAGAAAGTTCTGGAAATGCCGCAATGCCGGGGTAAGTATGCTTCTGTGTTATCTGGAAAATTGTTCAATTTCATGTAGAAAGTTCAATTTCATGTATTTCATGTTATCTGGAAATTTATTTATTATTAAACAATTCTTCATTGAGTTTTGTAGTCTGGAAATAGCTGTGAATTGTTCTTGTGGGATGATGAAATCAGAGACCATATCAATGGGCATAGGATGAATCTACCAGAATGTAAAAGTTGTGATATACTAGCAGTGAAGTTGGAGACATCAACAAACAAAATTGAGAAGTTGAAGAAGAAGATTGCAAGTCTGACAAGTGCTAATATGAGGCTGAAGAAGACAACATTGATTCTCTGTTTTTTGGTTATTGGCATATTGTATTTCTTAGTTTAACATCTCCTTGTTTGACATTATGTATTTGGGTAGCATTTGGATGTAAAACCTTGTTGATTTTATGTCAATAAAATGAGTTATTTTTATGTCCAATTATTCTAGTGTATTTTATCTCAATGAAAAGAATATTTTCATTGTAACCTTTCTGTTAAGTAAAGTGAAATATAAAAGGTGTTGCAAGATTAAATGAACTAAAGCTCAACTGTTACATAACAAGTGCACCAAAACATGGGCATAATTCAAAATACATTACAAAATAAGCATATCTTAGCAGAAAGTATTACATAACAAGTGCACCAAATCATGGGCATAATTTAAAACACACTACAAAATAAGTGCACCAAATCATGGGCATAATTCATAACACTACTAAAACTGTCTTAGCAGTCAGCATAAGTATTACATAAGTGCACCACACATGTGCTACTCAAAATAAACAAAGAGGTCTAAAAACAGTATTAAACACATAAGGTAAATTCAATTCTTCTTTTTCGGAGTTCCCTTCTTTGGAGTAGTCTTCTTTGGAGTACCCTTTAATGCCTTCTTTGGAGTACCCTTTTATACCTTCTTTGGAGGAATCTTTGATGCCTTCTTTGGAGTATTCTTTGAAGATTCCTCTTCTTCAATGTCCATACAAATAGGCTGCTCAGGGTCAGAACCTGGACCAGTGAATGGTTTAGGTTTCTTGAACCAGTTCTCCTTTATCCTCTCACTTACCCTTCTCCTTACAATTGGCTTGTAAAACATCTTTCCTCTTCCCTTGATACTATTACTTGTTGAGGTAACCTTCTTCTTGCTCCTTCTTCTCCACTTTCCCTTATTCTTAGCTTCCTAGGCCTATCAGGTCCCTTTTTATAATTAGGAGGTAACAGTTCTTCACTTTCAACCTCAGGCCACGTGTCTGTGTCATTAATTGGACTAATAGCAAATCCATAGCACATGGCATACCCGTCTCTAGTGTAATACTCATGAACAAATTCCTCTGGGTTCTGCTGTCTAAACCCTAATGCAGCAACAACATGTCTACATGGAATACCTACTAGATCCCAAAAATTACATGTGCAATTCTTTTTAGCAATGTCAACTATGAACTCTTGTCTGTTATAAGCATGAGTGACCTGAAATTTCTCTTCCATAGCCCATGTTGGCAACCAATGTCCACTCATAGCTACCTCATTGTCTAATCTTTTCCTGGGAATAAGCATCACTTTGTGTGGCCACTTGTCTAGTTTCAAAGTAGAATTACTACACCTACTCATCAGATATTTTCTAATCCATTTGAATATGGTCAATATAGGTTTATCTGTAGCATTCAAAGTAGTGGCATTGAATGACTCAGCTATGTTATTCATAAGTACATCACACTTAGGATAGAATGAAAATGCATGCTTACACCAAGACTTTGTAGGAACTGCCATAAGCCATGCCCAAGCCTTTGGATCTACAGCCTTCAACTCATTCATCTTCAATGTCCATGCTTGTTGGTAGGTTGCCTTGGTTGCTCCTATCATCAAGTCTCTTATCAATGCTCCTCCACCAAACTTCTTCTTAAAATTCGCATATAAGTGCCTCAAGCATAACCTATGTTCAATTCTTTCAAACAATTCTTCAAAAACTACAACCAGACCCTGAAACAAATGAAGAAACAACCATTAGAAACAAGGATTTAAAGAGAATGACATATAATGATGGATAAATAAACTCTACCTTTTACTGATCTGAAATAAAGACAATTCTTCTGTCTTTACCAATATCTTCCATTAACAATTGTATAAACCACCTCCATGATTCCTTAGTTTTTGTTTCCACCACTCCAAAGGCCAAAGGGAAGTATTGGTCATTTAGGTCTCTTCCAACAACAATCAATAGTTGACCTCCATACTTTGTTTTCAAGTGACATCCATCTACCCCAATGAAGGGTCTACAACCATTTGTAAAACCTTTTTTACATCCATCAAAACAGAAATAAAAAGATCCAAACCTTGGTTGGATTGTAGGTAAAGGCCTCTCTATATTTATCTTCACAGTGTTTACAGGATTGACCCTATGCAACTCAGCTGCATACCTCCACAAATTGGCATACTCCTTGTCTGCATCTCCTTCAATGATATTTTTGGCAATCAACTTTGCTTTCCATGCCCTACACACAGTGATCCCAACAGAATAATTTTGCCTCATGTCTTGGATTATGTCACATATCCTTACCTTGTCAGATGTTCTCATCTTTTTGACCACAGCCTTAGCCACCCACTTAGAACTTGCACTTTTGTTATCCAAAACCTTTGCACATGTGTGGGTATCTTTTATAGTCTTTATGGCATAATTGTGCTTATGGCCCACCTTAGAGCAAAGCATTAAAAAACCACATTTAGCCTTGCATTCAACCCTCACTCTATAACTCTCATTTTTTACGAAGGTAATTTCCCTGCCATTTAGTACTGTCCACTCACGGATGGCCTCTCTAAAATCATCTAAGCTATTGAATTCCATACCCCATTTAAATTTGAAATCCTTATTAAGCTCCTCCTTCTTAAACTTATCAAACCTAGGCTCTTTTTCTTCCTTTGAGGCATCAGGATCAGAACTTAGTAAATCCTCACTCAAATATTCATCATCCTCACCTTTATTTTCACTCTCACCTTTACTCTTACTAGGATAAGTCAACAAACCAGCTACAACAGGCCCCTCACTAACTGGTAAAGTAACATCAACCTCTCCAAAACCATCATCAAGAGCTCTGGCCCTCTCATCCTCACTATCATTCATCCCTTTTACATGCTCTTCATCACTTACCTCTAACTCTATCCTTTCATTCACACACCTAGGTTTCTTACTGTGTTTATCTGCACCGTGTTCAACAAACAATTTCCCATCTACTCTCATCGAACGGGCAAACGCAGCTAAATCATAAGCATCATAATCACTCTTAATCTCGAAAAAGTTAGGATCTATTTCAGGAATTTTTTTCCATAACCTAAATGACCCAACTCCATAACCCCACCCACTTACTACCTTTTGAATGTGACTCTGAGTCCAGGTTTCAATGTGTACCCCAGTAATAAGCGTCGTAACCCCTCCTCTGTAAATCATCTCACCGTCGCGAGGCTTCATAAATTCTCCTCCATGGTGAAACAAACAATCAAACCTAACATTCAACTGCAAACAAAACGTGATGTAAGAAGAAAGAAAACACGCAGTACCGGTGAAGAACAAGAAATGAGCACTTACCTCAACCGATTCCACCGTTTCGCCGCCGTCTTCAGCCATCGTTTGTCCGTCTTCTCCTTCTCGTTTCCAAATTTGTCAAAAACCCTAATCTGGAAATGTATGTTTGGGGGGGGGGGGGGGTAAACATAACCTAATCACTAAATTCTTTTCAAAATTTCCAACTCAGCCATAACAAAGCGCCATCGTGTCCACTATCAGACTGACCAGTCAACAAGTATGGTAATAGGGAGTGGTAAATCCATGTTTTGAGTTTTATAAGGTGCGTTTGGTAAAAAAAACATTCAAGGGGGCCAAACTGAATCTCGCTATATTGGTAGGGGGTGAAGTATATTAAACCCTATATTTAATTACAAAACATCACATATACGGCTAATCACAAAACATCACATATAAGTCACACCAGACATATTCTGTTAATTGTATTCACAAACATCGATATCATCATACTATTCGCAAAATCATCAATTCACATATTCACATACTTCCATCATTTAACAAGTCACGATATGCAATCACGATATAGTCACAAAATGTCACAACTATGAATCACATAAGACACATGAGATATGACTCATGTATATGCATGTGGTACCAATCGGAGCATCAGCCCCCGTCATCAATTGCCAGAATCTGAGGCATAAGGCATAAGCCTTCGTCACTAATTTTCCAATCCAGGCTGTCACAAAGTATGCATATGAAATGTGACTCGACAAACAAGACATACAGAACATACTCATCACAATCACACATCATCACTAGGCATACGCCCATGTCACTTATAATTACCAATTATTAGAGGTAATTCAACGTCACAATTAATCATTCATCTTCACTTAGTCACAAAGTTATCATCACAAATATATACAACATCACATATTATCAATCATCACAAACATTGTCATGTTTCGACACATCATCGCAGTTATACAACTTCCCATATAAACAAGATCATCACAATTATCATCATGTTCGGCACGTCATCATCACAAATACACACTTCATCAGGACTATCACAACTATCGTCGTAATCGACTAAACTAACGACAACTCGCTAGGGTTCATGCCATAAGGCTAATCACATATGATGCACATTAATAACCATATTGGAAATCACAACATTATTCGCAACAAAGGCATTCAAACCGAAATCACAATTTTCGTTCAGTTCGTAGAGTAATCTCAACATGCTAATTTATCAAGTAAACCGAATCAACTTCCAATTAACATTTAACTAAATTAGATATCAAGTTAAGTATCAAAACGACAACGTCGTCATGCTTCGGTATATCACAAAAATTCGACTTATTTAGTCAATTCAAATTAGTCTCATAATCCTCTATAAATTAGTCTTCTAATTAACTCACTAATCCACTATCAACTAACTAAAATTAATCACAAAGCACACTTCAATTAATTGTGCAAATTCTGCATCGCTACCGGTTATCTAATTTTCGGTTATATTGTTAATATTCACGACTTTATGAGTCTTCGGGTTACACTTCCAAGTCACCAAAAACACAACTCAATCGGTTGACCCGGATACAATTATATCCTTTACCGGTTATTCGATTCGTTCGGTTAAATTCTCAATATATCATAATTTACCGATAAACCGAATAGTTAATCTAAGTTCAAGTTTATTCCAATTAAATAGGCTTATTAAAAGAATTAATTCAACTATTAATTTAATCGACCGATTAGTATCACAATTTCGACAAAATATCACCACCACATTAACCTACTAATTAAACTTAACTACCACGTAAATTTTCATCAAATTCCGAACAACTAATTATACCGTTTAATTCAACTATTTCGATCATTGAAACTGTTTTGAACTATATTAGTCCTATCCTACTGTTTTTAATTTATTTCCTTTCATAAATGGGGTTCCATTTTCAATATATCTTTCAATATATATATATATATATATATATATATATATATATATATATATATATATATATATATATATATATATATATATATATATATATATATATATATATATATATATATATATATATATATATATATATATATATATAAAGTGATAGTATGAGGTATGGAAAACATACCAACATATAAATAACAGCAGAAGAAAACGAAACAAAAGAAACTACATTATGAATGGACAATTTTTAAAAGCACATGATGGATAACATTCTCAAAGTGTAATAAGAGTTTGTCTTAAAATATCAACTAATATGAATGCATTTCAATTAAATACTTTCTTTAATCAAGTTTAAAGTGTCAACCACTATGAATAGATGTGAAAGTGAAGCATAAAGAGAGTGCCGCCAGTTAGATTAGTAACACGAACACTAACGGAAGACTTTCAATTTCCAGAACCAACTAGCACGGCAATTGCAAACATTCAGCTATGAACATATTCAATATAGCAAGCAAAACCTAAATCCCTAATCCCAACATACAATTGCTCATAAACCCCATTATAGGAAGAGAATCTCACACTTACCTTGTCAAATGAAGCAACTCAATGGGTCTCCAATTGCATCTCCAAGCTTGTTCCTCTTGGTTTGCCTCCTTCTCTTCAAACTTTGTTTTCTCCAAATGACAACACTACACTTCATATCTCTAAAACCCTAATTTTATTATTCCAATTGGGCTTAGCATATAACAACTCTTCTTTATCATACTCCACAAACCAATTTAGGCCCAATAAGATAAATAACTCCAATTAAATCAAAATATCATTTTTATTAATATTCCAACAATATAATAAATTCCGACTTGTAAATAATATTATTCTTAATATTATTTTTCGACCGTCCGACTAAAATCCGACTTTTAACTTAATAAATTCAAATACGCTTCTTAAAATAACACTGACAATCTAAATTCAATCAATATATCATATTTCCGGTCTAATCTTAATTACTCGAAAAATTCCCAAAACTTCAAATATTATTCCAATAATATTTCTAATACTGAAAATATCAAAACTCTTGATTAAATATCGATCCACTATCCCGAACTAATACCGACTAAATCGTCTCAAAATACGAAAACTTCACTAAACACTCCGAACGTCTAGATTAAGCGAATAATCGAATTTCCGGGCGTAACAGCTTTATATCCTCTTAAAATTGGGTTGTGTAATAATGGTTGTGCATCTTTTGATGTTGATTTTGGTGGTTTTTCTCATGTTCTGGTTGTGCATGTACTAACATACTAACCTTGCATGACTGACCTTGTGCATGCTAACTTCTATGCATGTTGACTTCTTTGAAGAATTATCTATTTGACAAATTATGACAGAAAAAGGGAGTGATGGTGAGAAGTGGTGTATCTGCTGTGTGCAGGTAAACCTGGTGATTCTTTAATATTGATTGTTGAGGAAGTACTAATGTTGTTAGTTAGTAGGATTGTATGCTACTCACTATATACTAACTAAGTTAATGCATGACTAAGTTTATGAATGATTGCATGATGGATTGGATTGTCTATTTTTTTGGAGCAACTAAATGGATCATGTGGAAGCATCTGAATGTTCATACATGATTATACTATTTGCTGCTGCTTTGCTTACCCCTGATAAACTGGAAGAATGTTGCTGCTAGTGACTAAATGCTCTAATGAAGACCAATGACTCTACTGGTTGATTAAGTCCAATGATTCTACTGGTTGCCACTTGTTCTGATCTGGAAAATTGCTATATCTTGAAGTTTTTAACAAAGTGTTATATCTTGAAGAGTTGTTTTGCCACAATTTTCCAAAGGGGGTAAATTGAAGTTCTTTTTGAAATGGTCCTTTGAATTGGATGCATTTTGCAAAACAACAACATGAATAAGTGTTCAAGTTGATCTAGCTTGATTAAGCGTATGGAACTGCATAACTGACACATGCTGGACATGATGTCTCAGCATGTCGTACGATATTTGGGCCTTTGCTCAACAGGCTAGACTATTATATTTTGGAGTATATTTTGTAAAAGATTTGTTAAAGATTTTATTGTTATTAATTTAAGAATATGATTAAGTGATTTATTTGACAGCTCGATAAAGATTAATTCAGATTTAAATTTGAATTTAAATTGAAATAAATCATATCTTGTTGGAGAAATTTAAGGAACAAATAATATCCAACAGATTCTGCATCTATTCATGACAAAATCAAATCAAATATCCGTGAAGAAAATCCCATAATGATTATGCTATATAAGGATCTCACAGCCTGCATTAGAACTCAAGAGTTAACATTAAAGATTTTAGAGTGTTAGGTTTACAAGGAGTCCTTGTTGTTTTATGTACATCACACTATGTTTCAGTAACTTGGCATAGTTGTAGGTTTGTCTAGTTGAGTTATAAGATTCAACATCACTCATAGTTGTGATTGAGGTTGATCACTAGGGTTCAGTGATTGAAAATCTAGTGTTTGAGAGAAAGTGAGAAGGGTTCTCATATACAGGGGTGATCTAAATAGAAAGTCAATGGATGGTGTTAGGAAAAGGCATATGACAACATATGGTTTGTTTTTCTTGTAAGACTAAATGTACTAAGCTACTAATAATGAATTTCCTTTCATGGGTTGGAAGCCAACCCTCTAGACGTAGGTGCAAGTTGCATCAAACTGGGTTATCAATTATCTATGTTGTTTATTGATTTTCTCCTCCATCATCTTGTATAAGTTAATTCTGGCGACTCTGATTTAACTTGTTGAACAAGTTGCTAGGACATCGCGTGCGACATCTGTCCCATGAAGAAAAAAAATTCAAAAACTATTTTAAGCATGGACAGAATCATGCTTAAGGCAGGGCAAATGGCAAACCACTTTTTGGGGTGAAGCTACTTTTGTTGATGTCTACATCATCAATAGATGTCCAACAAAGAAGTTGAACAATAAGACACCTTATAAAGCTTGGTCAAGTCTAAAACCAAGTGTTGGTCACTTCAATATTTTTGGCTCATTTTGTTACACACATGTACCTAAGAAAATCATAATGAAGCTTGATGATAGGGGACAAACCATGGTTTTAGTTTGCTACAATTCCACAAGTGCCTACAAGTTGTTCTCACCAATTGAAAACAAGGCAGTTATTAGTAGAGATGTGAAATTTGATGAAATTAAATGATGAAACTGGCTCAAATCAATGCAGGAGAGTGATAGTTCACGCCACATTACAACCACTCTTCAAGATGATGAATAAGAAGTAGAAGCTGAGACTGAACCTACACAACCTTAGGAGGTGAGATGACTAACAAGAGCCGAAACTTAATCGGTTCGACTGAATGATTATGATAGTTTTCTAGATCACCCAATAAGAGGAAATGGTGACCTAGTTTAAAAAGACATGATAGTTGAATCAGAGCCAATAGATCATGTTTAAGTCATGAAATTTGAGAATTGGCAAGGTGCAACGAATGAAAAGAATTGTTGTAGCCATTGCAGTAGATAGATGTTGGAAGATGCACCAACTTGATGTAAAATCAACCTTCTTCAACGAACCTTTACAAGAATAAAGTTTATGTGAACCGTCCATGTGATTTTGAGGTGAAAGGGCAAGAAAAGATGGTGTACATGTTGAGAAAAGCTTTGTATGGATTAGAGCAATCACTTAGGGCCTAAAACAAGAGGATTGGTAACTTCTTGATCAAGCTAGGTTTCAATAAGTGTACATCAGAACATGGAATGTATGTGAAAGTAAGATTATCTCATCTACTTGAAGTAAAGAGAATCCTAAGGTACAATTGACCATGGAGTACTCATGCCATATAAACTAAAGCCAGGGCGTATGATTATTCTAATTCAGATCGGTGTGGTGATCAAGATAATAGACAAGCATGAATAATTATTTGTTCATGCTTGGATTAGCACCAATCTCATAGATTTAAAAGAATCAAGGAATTGTGGCTTTGTCTTCATGTGAGGAAGAGTATGTTGAAGCCTCCTATGCTGCATGATTGGAGATGTTGCTTGAAGAGTTAAATATGCGCAAGTGGGAAATTAGTCAACAATTGATTTGACAAACCATCATATGAATCATGGTACAAATCTATTTTTGTATGTATAATTTAATTCCACTCTAAAACTTTCTCTCTCATAGTTATTCTCAATTCTCTCTTAATTTTTTCAATTTTCAATTTTCAATTTAACTTTTATATATATATATATATATATATATATATATATATATATATATATATATATATATATATATATATATATATATATATATATATATATATATATATATATATATATATATATATATGAGGAGGGATATTCTTACTTCAAGAGTAAGTGTAGAAGAGTTACTGCAAATCTTAACTATTGATATTCATTAATTTAAGAGTGAAGACCCATTTTGGTCCCTCACAAAAATCACATAACCCAAATTAGTCCCTCACAAAAAAAAGGACTCGATTTAATCCCTTACAAAATTTAATCGTACCATATTAGTCCTTCTGTTAATATTTTTTTCAAATTAGTTTTTTTCATACTTTTAAACCGTGACTGGACTGCCACGTTGCTTTTATTTTTTATTTTTTAAATACTAATTATAATTTCATTTTTAAACAATTCTGAATTAATAATATAAAAAAAGCCAAAAAAATTTTTTACATGAAATTGAACCTATGACCTTTAACCAATTTCTTAAGTCCTTACCACTAGTTCTATGTACAAATAATTCCTATAATTTTTAGAAATATTAAATAATTCTGAATTTAAAACAAAAAAATTATAACTTGTACCAACGGGATCTCAAATTCAAATTTGTTTAAGTTAAATGATAGTCACTTCACAATTAGACAAATCAATTTATACTGATAATATTGTTAATAATGAATACTTAAGTTAATAATTCATAACAAATATTTACTTATTTCAAATAAAAAAAATAAATATTTACTAATTTTCAATAATACAAAAATTTAAAAATAAAATTAACAAAATATAAATCCTAAATAAAATTAATCAAATAAAAATAAATTAATTAATATTTAATTGAATTACTATTAAATTAATTGATCACTATTTAGTTTGAATTAGCTAAATAATTTTAAAAATTAATTAATTATCTAATTTAAATTGATTAAACATTTTAATAATTAGTTGAATTACTATTAAATTAACTAATTATTATTTAATTTGAATTAGTTGGAAATAAGTAAATATTTATTTGTGTGTTATTTAATTTTAATTACATATAATTTAATTTATTTTTAATTGATTAAATATATTGAGGTTTTACATTTAATAAATTTTATTTTTAAATTGGTGTATTATTTGAAATTAGTAAATCAATGAGGTTAGAAACCCCATTGATATAAATTTTATAATTTTTGTTGTAAATTCATAATTATTTAATATTATTAAAAATCTTAGAAACTATTTGTCGTGAATGCATATTGGCCTAGTGGTAAAGACTTAAGATATTGTTTAAAAGTCTCGAATTAATTTAGTATTTAAAAAATGAAAAATAAAAAATAAAAGCCAACGTGGTAGTTCAGTCACGGCTTAAAAGTATGAAAAAACTAATTTGATAAAAATATTAACAGAAGGACTAATATGGTCCGGTAAAATTTTATAATTAGTATTTAAAAAATGAAAAATAATAAATAAAAGTCAACATGGCAGTCCAGTCATGGTTTAAAAGTATGAAAAAACCGATTTGATAAAAATATAAACAGAAGGACTAATATGGTCCGGTTAAATTTTGTTAGGGATTAAATCGAGTCCTTTTTTTTGTGAGGGACTAATTTGGATTGTGTGATTTTTGTGAGGGACCAAAATGGGTCTTCACTCTTAATTTAATTACTTTTAAAAATATTTTTCTATATTAAAATTTAATTAAAGCCGTTAGATTAATGATAATAAATCTTTAAGATTTAGAATAACTCTTCTACACTTAAGTAAATATATCTTTTTTTTTTTATATATATATATATATATATATATATATATATATATATATATATATATATATAATTTTTGTATTGAATTAACTTGCTTACACAAAAATAATTTTTGAATTTATATCAACTTGCTTAAAAAAAAATATATATCAGACATCTGTATTTGTACGTAATTGAGTTAAAATGGCAAATTTGATGTTGCCGTCATTCATCAACTCCTTTTTTTTTTTTTTAAAAAATTTTATATTAAATTTTCTCTCTTTACATAACGCGTTCAAATACTATAAAATAATAGACTCTGAATTGGCAATTTGGCCAACAATAATAACACACTTCACGTGTTGAGTCAGTGCACAAATTAATCATAAAATACAAACTACTTGCAATATAAAATATTAGGGGACAACTTCTCTACCCATCACAAAAAGTTGGGTAATGTACCTTCAACCAATCATATGATTCCATCTCATTTAACACATTTAATTATTTATTAAAATACTACAAATATTTGTTGTTTTCAAAACTTTTTATAAAGGAGGTAACCTTACCCAACTTTTTGAGTTGGGTAGATAAGAATTCACCAAAATATTATTGTTCCTAAACTATTATTATTATCATTACTTTTATATTAGCCGTCAAGATATTCATTGTTCATAGAAAGCTTTTTGTCAAAAAATGTTCATACGAAACATGTACGTAGTATTGACCCGACAAATATTAGGCATGCATGTCACGCCAGACATATCTTACTATTATTTGTTATTATATAATAATGCTTTTATTAACTTTAATTTGAAAAATGAAGAGTGTATAGTATTTCAAATATTGTGTTTATACCACCAAACTCTTGTTTAGAGACAACTAAATACAACTTTATGTAAAGATCAGTCGTCAAGTATCCCATTCTTTAGTTTTTCTTTTAACGTCACTACTATTTTGGTCAAAAATATCTTTTGAATAAAGACAAACATAACATAAAATAAATATTAGCCAGTTGGTAAGGTTGGTGAAGCATCATGTATGGTTTTCAATGTAATTTAATGTTTAAAAATGCTTAAAAAATTGAACAAATCATTCCTGTTTTCGGATTCGAAGCTTAAAAAATTGAACAACTCACTCTCGTTTTCCGATTCAAAATTGTGAATATATATATATATATATATATATATATATATATATGATTTTAAAATATTTATTTACTTAAAATAAAATTTGTTAAAATATGTTTTAAAATCTCATCGAGTAGTATATAGAAAGAAAACATAATTTAAGATGGTAGAAATCAAATTCTGCTTGAAAGTCGACGAAAAACACAGAGTCGACCATATGCATGTGCAGAGAGAGTCAAAACACATTGTCTCAATAAATTTTGGGTCTAATTTTATTTTAAACTTTATAAAATTTAATAAAATAAATAATATTTAATTCTGTTTTTGAAAATAAACAATATTTTGCATGTAGCTTAGTGGTTATTAAGGGTTTTAGTGGCTAATAGGCAGTCGATTCAACTATATCTAACAGATATTTCTATAATTAATTTTTAAAAAGGGCCACGTTTTATTATATTTGCCTCGGGCCTCTGTATGTGTTGGCCGACCATGGAAAACGACATAATGTATAGTGAGGCTTGTGGTAGAGCCGATGTAACACCCAAAGTCAACAAGAGTAGATAGTGGTTGTCAGTGCACGAAGCATGGCAATGAGGCACTTTCGAGGTCGAAGAGGGCGAAAAGTGGTCGGCGAATTCACATTGGAATAAGAGAGATCCTGAGCATGTGCAGGTATGAGACTGCATGGTTAAAGGAAGACTTATAAGGATTGATTTGTATTACTTATACCAACAAGATGCGTCTTCTTTTCGGTAGCCTAACAGATACGAACTCCACAGTTAAACGTGCTTGACTTAGAGTAGTATTTGGATGAGCAATCTTATAAAAAGTTTCCTGGAATACATGTGACTGAGGACAAAACATGTTGAAAAGACTCGTGTTGGTTTGTGGGGTCAGTCGGTAATCCTAAAAGTAGCCTGAGGTGTTACAGCCGACATAGCGGAAGGCTAGCAGCATAACTGAAGATGGCAACACGACATCGATTATGAGTTTGACATGCGGTTCAAAATCAAATGACATCAAAGTGTCAAACTTAATATTATGGCATTTTCGATTTCGATAACTCTACTGCATATTCGTATAATAAAATCAATTGTTGGATTGAACGCTACTATCATATAGATCATGTTTATAATATTTAAGATCGAAAATTATTTGACATGTCAATGAGATGCATAAAAACTAACGTCTTACAAAATTTTTTCAAAACTATTAATTTTGATCCACGTCTTTAACATATCAATGATTTTCGTTTGATGTTAATTTTATAGGCATGATCTATATGATAAAACTTTCAATCTAACCGTGAAATTTGTTTTACATATATGCAACAAAGAGTTATCAAAGGTGTCATAATATTAAATTTGACATCTTGGTGTCATTTGATCTTGATATATATATATATATATATATATATATATATATATATATATATATATATATATATATATATATATATATATATATATATATATATATATATATATATTTCATGATCATTAATGATTATAATTTTCAATCTAACGGTGAATTTTGTTATACGTATATGCAACAAAGAGTTATCGAAGATGTCATAATATTAAATTTGACATCTTGGTGTCATTTGATCTTGATATTATATATATATATATATATATATATATATATATATATATATATATATATATATATATATATATATATATATATATATATATATATATATAGTTTAATGTTAATTTTATAGACATGATCTTTATGATAATAATTTTTAATCTAACGGTGAACTTTGTTATACGTATATGCAGAGTTATCGAAGGTGTCATAATACTAAATTTGACATCTTGGTGTCATTTGATCTTGATCTTTTATATATATATATATATATATATATATATATATATATATATATATATATATATATATATATATATAACAAATTTGTTCTTTAAAATTTGGGCGATTATTTTCTTCTAACTTATTCGTAATCTTTTATAAGAACTCTTGGTAGTATAGTGAACCAGAGAGCTCATATCTCCTTCACAGTATGTCATTTTATCAAATTGGATAAACAAATTATTGTGTTTATTGTCTTTACTTTATCTTCCAATGACAAATTAAATTAAGTTAAATTGATGTCTTATTACATAGAGAGTTATTTTTACTGAAGACAATTTATTTTTGTTGTCATTGTTCTTTGTCCTTACACATCAAATTTTTTGGTGTGATTTAACTCAGAACGATTCTTCTTAAGTTCTTTTAATTTTTCTATCTAACACCCGTCGTAGGGGAAAGAGGTTTTGTTTACAAGTGAGTAAAATGGATTCTAAATGACAGATGAAGAGTTTTTTTCAAAGACAATGATTTTGAGTTATGAAAAGTGAATATACAAGAAATTTTAACTCAAGAGAAGTGTATTGAAGCATGGAAAAGTGAGATATCGATGTCTGCATACTTGACCGAACACTACTATAAATAATACATTTCATGACAAAACTTTCACCAAACCCAACAAAAAACCGAGGCACTTCATGTTTTATTTGTTTTTAAAATAAAAACCACATATTCCCTCGGTTTGAGATTATAACCGAGGGAAAAAAACAATTCAGGACATGGTTTGAATCCCAACTAATGTAGTTTATGTTTTTATTTCTTTAAAAGGTATGCCTTTATTTTTATATATAAACTAAATGATCTATTCATTCGATTTCCTTAATAACCGAGGATTAACAGATTTTACCATAAACCTAACTTATATGTAGTTACCTCAAATTCGTACACATCATTCTTTGGGATGAATTACATGACAGAAAAATCTTCAATATTATATGTTCTTCCATATTAAACAAAATATTTTTCGGCTCTTGTAATCTATATCATATAGTATTGTTGTTGTTGTTGTTGTATTTTTGGAATAACCTTCATATGTTATCAATTAAAGAAAATAACATTGCTTTCCTCGGTTGACAACATTGAAAAATTTATTTCTAAACATGTTGTAAATTGCAAGCACAAAAAAATGGTGAATGGTAAAAAATTAAAATGAAAATATGACATGTACTTTCAATTTTTTAACATTCACCATTTTTATGCTTGAAACATAATACAACGGTTTTTTAATGAAACTAAGGGGTTTCCTTATTTTATTTTATTTTTTTAATTAAAAAAAGAAAAAAACCTTCTCCTGATTTTAAAATAGAATCGAGGGGTTTTGTTCCGCAACTACAATAACGAGTATATGCCCTACATTCATAAACAACAGTTATGAAATTGCCAAGACATCAATCCACAACGAATATATGCCCTACATCTACCATTATATATCTTGTTCTCTTTCTTGTGAAAACAGTTGCCATGAAAATATTTGCTTAAGATAATGAAATCTTGGAACTTAAAGAAACTTGGAAAAATTCTCTAGGATGGACTACAAGTGCAGAAAATTCATTTTTCAATGGTTGGAACAAATTACTTATTAGAAGTTGGATGCATGCAATTCATTGAACTTTAAAAGAATGTTCACAAATGGTATACAACAAAATCTACATAACAACAAAGATTTGTTGTTCTCCAAAAATAACAACGACGATGATGAATCAAATTAGTCAAAATCTAGATTTCCTGTAAATAATATATTTTAATATTATATATAAACAACGTAATTTTAAAAAAAGCTTTTCCTTTCAGTTCCGCCCCCCTAAGTTTGTAACAAAAACTAAGAGGATGTGGCGCTTGGGATGAAACATATTTGACTGTATTTTTTTTATTTAAAATGTAACACATTTTACCTCGGTATTGATTCATAACTGAGGGGGATATATAAACGTGTTTATTGAGTATCCTCATCATCCATAAATAAATCTTTATCGTCAATTTAATGAGTATTAACGCTCAAGAAACTGCCATTAATGATCTGCGTGAAACCTAAAAGACATCCATTTTAAAAACATTTTGAATATAAAAAATTGATAATAAAATATTTGACATAAAAACTTTGAAACCTAAAGAAACGTGATAAAGTTCTCTATTATGGATTGCAAGAACAGAAAATTATTTGGGTTCAAGGTTTGTGTTCTTCAATAGTCATATGACTGAATATTTATTTTATTTATCTAAACCTTTTTTGTTTTATATCAGAAATAAATAATTATAAAATTATAGCAATCATTGAAAATATATTTGCATTCAGCATTTGATCTTTCTCAAAATTTATATTAAACGATGATCCAACATTTATTCTTCACTGATAGTTTATTTTTACTTTATTCTGTATAAATAATGTAATATTATGTGTAAATAATGTAGTTTGTAAGCAAATTGTTTAATTAATATTCTGTGTAAATAATGTGGTTTCTAAACAAATTATTTTATTAATATTCTATGTAACAATGTAATAATGTAATGAGTATTTTTTTAAAAGAATATATATTTCTCCCTCGGTTTTGGTCATAAATCGAGATGCTAGTGGCGCTAGGTTTGAAAATCCAAAAAATAAATTTGCTGGTAATTGAACCTATGATCATTTCAACTATTCCATCGGTTATTAAAAATCCGAGGGGTTAAGTAGCAAATTATTATAACGCCATTTGTTACCTCGTCTTTGTAACCGATGTTAAATCAACTTCACGTCCGAAGTTAAATGTGTGTTTTATAGTAGTGGAATCTTAGAAAAGCGGGATTGTGGATAAGAGAAAAAATAACATTATCTTGTGTCTCAGGGATAAAGTTCTAAAGAAAGTTGCTAAGAAGAAATTGCAACTTCAATGTGAGAAAAAGTTGAATAATTTATATGATAGAGTTTTGATTCATAGGTTGTGTCCGAAACAACAACTCCATTTATTCCAAATGATAGAAAAAAATTCATATAGTGGATCAGTTGATAGTATTTCACAAGATTATTGTTGATATCTTGAGAATATTGAGGTGAAAATTGACAATGAAGACAAATCTTTACTCTTGTTGAGCTTATTACTCATATCTTTAAGCTCTTTTAAAGATGCTCTTCTTTATAGTATATAAAATACTATTACTTTTGATGAAGTTGAAACATTTGAGATTCAATTTTTTTAAAATAAAAGATTTAAAGATTAACCAGACTTGAATATATCAAAATAAAAAATGAAAATAAAGAAAGTTTAAATCATAGAAATTTAACAAACTAAAGCTAAAATTATTTAATAGTCTGAAACTCCTGTAAGTTGATAAAATATTTCACAAATGTTCATTTATAAGAATAAAATTTACTATGTTTTGAAATTCTCTGTAAATAAATTGTAAAAAACTTATTTTAATTTTATTAAATAAAATTTTAAACGTATTTGACGTGTTGAAAAGTGAATTCAAACTTTCAATTTATTTTTTTAATCAAACTAACATCAATGGTCATTCAACTAAATACATATTGAAAAGTGAATTCAAACTTCCAATATCCATCTTATCAAATGGAGACCATCAAGCCACATTTCTGGTCACCATGCTTAAATCTCACTTTTTCCATACAAATCAATTATTTATTTAATAAAGTAATTTTATAAAACCAAGATATTTCAAAAGTTAAAAATCATAATCAGTGTGAACAAACAAGCAGACGTTTAAGTGTTTCTTTTCTTTTCCAGTCAGTTTCGGTCAGCCTGCCCGAATTCGCGGTGGGCAGGTTCAAACTCCAACGCATCCATACATTCATCCAATACATAACTGATTCTCTCTATACTTAATCAACCCAACTCAACAACCAACAGACTCACCATAACACCGCCGTGCAAGGCGGCGCGTGAGGAAGTTTCCGGCAATCAGGAGAAGAAATGGGTCAGAATCAGTCTGGCTGTGGGATGGGGAAGAGAGAGAATGATTTGTTTGCTTCTGCTGTTGTCAATGGTGAGATGGAGGTTGTTGAAGCTATGGTTGATGAAGATGTGAATGTGTTGGATAGAACTATTGGTCGTGCTAAGTTGTCTCCTCTTCATTTAGCAGCTGCTAATGGCCGGATCGAGGTAGTTCTTGTTCCTATATATGTTACACAGGTGTCTGAGTGGGAGTCAGACACCTGCGTCGACACTTGTAATTACGTTTAATTTATTATTACTTTTTCAAATTATTAGCAGTGACGCCGTGTCAGTGTCGAGTCGTGTTTGGGGTACTTGTGTTTCAAGGTTGTATTCACTCTAGATTTCTTACATGTTGATTTTGTGTAGTTGGTTTGTTAATTGGGACTTTTATGATTAAATTTGGATTAGTGTTGAGTGTTTTTAGTTGAATAAATGTTTTTTTTTTCAATATTAATTGGAAAAATGTGTTCATGGAATTTTGAAGAGTTTAGGAAGAAGTTAAAGGAGATGGTTTGTGAAGAAATTGAGTTGACTAAAGGGGATTTTAGTCATTGTTGGTTGATTTCAAGTTTTGTTTTCAAGTGTTGGTTGAATTTTTTGTCCGAGTGGTTTAGAGCTGGATAGTTTTATGATAATTGATTCCTGAGTTCATTCAAAGTGGCTATAAGCTCTGTAGCACCGACACCTCCAAAAATAGATATGTCAGTGTCGGTGTCTGAAACCGACATCAATACTTGTGATTACGTTTAATTTTCATTTTTTCAAATTATTAATCGTGTCGACATGTCAATGTTAGTGTTGTATTTCTGGTGTACGTGCTTCATAGGCTATAGGTGCATGTTTGTGTTGGCGGTGAGTTTGGTCGAATCACGGTATGACACTTTGATTTTAACAAAAACTACACTTTAGAATTTCAACAAAATTATAGGGCTACCATGAATTCGTCTCTTACCGTCAATCCAAGTGTGTGTCTTGTTTCCCGTTGGAAACTATTAGAAATGTTTCGTGTCTTCCGGTTTAGATTTTAGTAAAAATCTGTAGTTTATTGGTTTTGGGATCTTTAAAATGGAAGAGTCTGAAAAATTGAGTTGAGGTGTGTTGTGTAAGCTAATTCCGATTTATTCATGAATTTGTTATTATAAAGATTCCTAGGTTTTGTTTGATATTTCAACTTTTCTTTTGTTTGTTCAGATGTTAACTCAATGTAGCTCTAAGTGAGTTGAAGTTAGAGCTTTTTGTAATAAGTGATTAATGCAACATCATTTGTCCCCTCTTGCATCTCTCATGTTGTTTTTCTTTGTCTTGAACTCTTGGTTAGGTGCTTTCCATGTTGTTGGAGCAGAATGTTAAAGTTGATGTATTGAATCGCCACAAACAGGTGCGTGTCTCTGTCAGAGTTTCCAAACACATTTGTAATTTCTGCACTTTCTTGTATTTAATAAACTTGGTTGTACTATCTATTCTGATTCTTGCCGCGTTCTTTTTCTTTTTGGGTCTCTAGACGCCGTTAATGTTGGCCGTGATGCATGGAAAGACCGGATGCATGGAAAAGCTTATTCAAGCTGGAGCTAATGTATGTTATGCTTTCTTCTTTTTCTTTTTATGCTCAAGCTCGTTGAAGTTTAAGGGAAAAAACCAATGACATGTTTGGATTGACTTATTTGAGTTTATCTACCAGCATAAGCTTTTTTGAGCTTATAGCTTGTACAAAACAAATTGGCTTTATTTTAAATTTTGCTATAGAAATAGTTTATGCATAAACACTTATATGATAAGCGCGTATAAACATTTAAAGGTGAATGTGTTGATCATTGGTTACTCAATTAGGAGATTGATATGACACGATCTTGTAATATTTCAGATATTAATGTTTGATTCTATTCGTCGAAGAACATGCTTGCACTATGCTGCGTATTATGGTCATGTAGATTGCCTAAAGGCTATTCTTTCAACTGCTCATTCCACGCCGGTTGCAGATTCTTGGTTAGACTCTCTTTCTTCTTAGCACAAACAAATATGAATGAATCATGTAGAAAGTAATAGCATAGTACTTTCATATTATATTACTATAGTCTAAATCCAAATTGTTCAATGGTATTGCCAGGGGATTTGCCAGATTTGTGAACATAAGAGACGGAAACGGTGCCACGCCACTACACCTTGCTGCTCGTCATAGACGGCTTGAATGTCTTCATTCCCTTTTAGACAACGGGGCTCTTGTTTGTGCTTCAACCGGTGGATCTGGGTAATAATTGTGTTCTACGTTTTATTAGTCTTATTAGATGAAAATCGTTGGTTTTTCCTATTAGAACTGATCAAAATACATTCTGCAGATTTCCTGGAAGAACGCCACTACATATGGCTGCCCGCGGTGGTTCTGTGGACTGTGTCCGGATGTTGCTTGCTTGGGGAGCAGATCGCCTTCAATTAGATTCCTCGGGGTAAGTAAATCTACGCTCATCACTTCAAGAAACTAATTTAAAGATGTAATTATAGATTCAAGATTAATGGCCATGTGATTGATTCTTTGCAGGAGAATACCATTCACAGTTGCTCTTAAGCATAGACATAGGGCATGTGCGGCCCTACTCGATCCTTCATCAGCAGCTCCACTTGTTTGGCCGTCTCCGCTAAAGTTCATCAGTGAGCTCAACCAGGAGGCCAAAGCCTTATTGGAGAACGCCTTACTAGAAGCTAACAGGGAGAGAGAAAAAACCCTATTAAAGGAGATTGACACATCTTCATCTCCACTTCGTTCCGATAGCAAAGACGATGACATTGTCTCAGATTCCGACGTACAAAGTCTTCCTCTCTTGATTGCTTTCGACTTCTATGTTTTAGTATATTATAATCTGTTATAGGTCTAGATAATTTTCATGCAAGATCGAGTGTTTTCTACAAAACTATGAGTTGCTTATTTGCTTGTTATTTCTCCTCGTGTAGGAAAGCAATATGGAGTTATGTTGCATATGCTTTGATCAAGTCTGCACTATTGAGGTCAAACCTTGTGGTCATCAAATGTGTGCTCATTGCACCCTAGCACTATGCTGTCTCAAGAAGCCCAATCCCGCAACTGGTTGCACCACCGGACCAGCCTGTCCATTTTGCCGAGGTGCCATTCTTCAGTTAATTGTTGCTCAGATCAAGACTTGCAGCGATACAGAAATGGAATCAAATCCAACAAAACCAAGGAGGTCAAGAAAATCAAATGTCAGCGAAGGGAGCAGCAGCTTCAAGAGTTTGTCAGCCATTAGCTCATTTGGAAGGATCACTGGTCACAATTCAGGAAAAATTGATACCGAAAAGCAATGAGGGATTTCTCAAGTCTTGATGATTGCTGGCGGATTCTTTACTTCCATTGACATATGAGTGGTGATTTTACGCTTGCTGTGGAATAGCTACCTATAGTAGTAAGCATGTTATTTGAATTCAATTTTTTCTCATTGTCCGTAAGATCACTAAGATCATTCAAGACAAAAGACGAACTAGATTCTTATATTGTCTGTTTGAGTCATTGTAATACGATTATCGGTTGAACTTTGACAGACGGTTGCATTTTTATTTTACCAATTATAAAATGTAATTATAGATGAAACATTCGATTCTCTTGAGTGTAGTACTCGGTTTTCGCCTTCATCCAAGCTGTGTGAGTATCTGATGACATGTAGCTTGGAGTTTATTCAATTCAACGCTTTTTGCGCTAGGACTCATTTGCAACTCGGAACTTGTCAATATTCAACTGAAGAATTGGTATTTTGAATTTAAGTGGTTAGTTTTCTCATTCTCTGTACTCTCAATCTTGTTGCTTAGAACTCTGCACAAGTCAATTGTAACTGTGGCTGAGTAATGATAGGTAAATATTGTAAAGCTTCAAATGTTTTGTTTGGGGCATTCTTTTATCCCTGTGACTTGGAAAATATATTTTGTTTCATTTTTACTTTCAATATTTTGAATTATAGGTTTGAATATACTTTTGGTTCCTGTAATATATGTAGAAATGTAGTGTAAAATAGAATATCCAAACTGAAAAATGAATAACTAATTATGAGAGATAAAATGAGATTATGATTGAGAAAAGTGTTTGTTCTCACAGTGGCACTGTGGTGATACTGAAGCTTGAATTTCTAGCTTCTTAAAATTGCAGTGTAATCGACATTAGGACATGAGAGTCACAAACTGAACAAGTGCTAAAATGAGTGACATAAGGTTGTCACTTTTTGACTCATCGCCATAACGAAGAGAATGGTGTTGGTGTTCCATATCTATTGCTCTGCCGCAATGCTGTATTGGCATCTCTTCCATTATCTTCATTCGATGAAACTGGTGAACTACGAGCAGCCTGGCTACCAACAAATGGTGAATTTGACTCTTGAACCGGAGAGAAAACATTATGCCCGTCAACAGAAGCACATTGATTCCTTCTGTAAGTACGTCTAGCACGTCTAGCTCTTCTCTCTGCTACAAGGTACTGACCAAGAGAAGGAACATTGTTCGGACTGACTGCATCGGTAGTTAGCTTTGTACAGAGTGAGAACAACCAAGGTTTCAGCTTGTGATTCTTTTTGTCTTCCTTTGAGGGTTCCATCTCTCTTCCCCTGATTGATCTCCTTGACAATTCTAGGAAGCTAGAAACACCTAAGAGGCTTCCAAGTGTGATGCTCTTGTCATGGAAAAGTGATCCTGTGGACTAAACCAAGGTATACAGAAGTTAGCAAGATAGCATTGGCACATAATAACCAAAACTCTGCCGTACCGGCGCTTTACGATACTGTTATAGCGGAAAAAAAATTGTCATGTATATTAGCCGCCGTTATTTGATAACACTGGAATGGAAGACTAAAATTTGAATCCAACATTATTGTTGAATTAAGCTCTAATTCAATGACGGATTAAAGCAAAATAAATGCCAAATTCTGATAAAGCATGGTATTCTAAGTCATGTTGTGGACCACATAGAGAGTGACATGAAGAAAGAAAGCATGTTTATTACATGAGATTCCTTTTTTTGAAAGATAAAAAGCTTCATCTTCATGAGACAGATGATCAAAAAGTAAATAGTCAAAGGCAATGGTTTAAACCAAAAAGAAAGAGAAAAATATCTCAAAATTAAAATGGGGACTATACTCTTGTTTTTATTTTTATGATACATAGATATGACTAATGTTTAATTTTAATCAAAAATAGGACTAATGTTAATTTGTTATTATTAGAATAACTTGTACTAAGTATGAAGGAATATATTTTTTTTATATAAAAAAAAGTATTAACATACATAAAACATATATATAAAATATTTAAGCACTGTCTATTCCTAAAGCCGTCTCAATTTTTTGGAGGTTCTGTGTAGATTAATCATAATTTAATCAAGAAAAAACAAATAGAGATCATATCTGACCATCGTTTAACTATTATAAACATTTTATGAGATCTTATTTAGCCACAGGTTAACTGAGACAAATTTGAGATTAAGCCGCCTTGCACGCTCTCAAACACGACTCTGACTATTTCTGTTTAAGAAGCGTGTATATCCCAAACATGACAACAACATTGACATGACGATATCGGTAATAATTTTTAGAATGAATAAATTACACATAATCGCAAGTATCGATATAAGTGTTCGACTCAAATATATATACATTTTTTCTCAAAGAGTTGTCGGTGTTATATATATTCTTTCCTGTGACAATAGTTATTTCAATCAATAATTAAACACTGTCATCTAAGTTGTACCAAAAAATATACTGTCATGTTAATTATTGTTGTAAGAATGCAAAAGGAATAACCATCATAGCATAAGGATAGATAATTTTGATTTCGTACCCTTATTTATGATACATATCTTTTTCTTTGTCTCCCTTCTTTTTCTGTTGTATCACAGTTCATGTTTTGTTGCTTTTTCTTTTTACAGAAGAACACATGTTAATAATTCAGCTCATATTCTAGTAAGACATTAGTTTAATTCATATAAGTCTCTATGACAAAGAAGCACCGAAACTTCGAATATGATTCTGACACTGATACAACAACGCCAATAATTATTTGAAAAAATAATTAAATTGAATATAATCATAAATGTTTGACAGCGACACAAACACAAACATGATTTTTTTTAGAGGTGTCGGTGTTACATAATACTTTAACACTTTCTGCGACTCTTATGAGTCCTTGAGATTTAATTCACCTAAACTTATACATTAAAACTACTAACCTCTGTATCAAAATATGAGGAAGAATCAGTTGAGCGGATGGAAGAACTTGTGAAGAAAGTGGTGAAGGAGATCGATCCAGAGAATTCACCGTTTCTTACTAAAACATTTCTTGGATTCAATAAATTCAGCCCAAAAGGCCACCCTTCTTCCTACATCAACATTGCAACCATTATTACCATCGCAAACCATTTCATAAAACCTAAAACCTTAAAGGCACATTTACAAATACCACATTGCCTAACGCATTATCATTGTTTTTGTCATCTTATCTTCATACCTTACAACTAATCTGTTTCGATTGACTTATTTAAACTTATTTACTATTTTGAGAGTTTGAAAAACTTATAAAAACAACTTATGACGCGAAAAGTTGTTTTTAACTTATTTTTAGAAGTTTTTAATAATAACTTCTGAAATGACTTATACCGTATATGAAATGAAAAAGAAATGTAGTTAAAGATGATACCTCTTGAGCCATGATAGACTTGAGTGAATGATATGATTGAAGAGAAGAATGAATGAATGATAAAGGAAATGAAAGACTAGGAAGAGTCCAATCCTAAGATGTCACTTCATAGAAGAACAAAACAAAAAAGAATAATTAATGTTATGGATGGATAGCATTGTTTCCTCTGACCAAGGTAACAGTGAAATGAGGAAAATAGAGAAAGGAACAAAATAAAGGAAGTTGTGATGTACATAGGTGACAAAATGGTGGAATAGATATGGACATGAGAGAGAAAGAGAGGACAGAATAGGGAATAATCTGCCAAAGGGAATTTAACTGTATTGTCTGTGAGAGTCAAAAATGTGTGTGAGAGAGAGAAAGAGTGAGACAAAGAAGGTGTGAAGTGAGAGTGACTTGTTAGAAGCTTTTTCTGTAATGTATGACTTATGGTTTGGGAAACATAACAGATGTTGGAGTAGCATCTCATTTAAGTGTAATCTAGTTTATTTTATAAGATTTCTAATTTTCAAATTACAAGCTTATCAATCTACTAAGGTTGAACAATCCATCGGTTCAGATCGGTTTTGGATCAAAAATTTAAAATTTAAATCCGATGCAAACTACAATTTTATTTTTAAGATTCAATTTCGATCGATAAAATTTTAATTTTTGGTGGGTTTGATTAAATCAATTTGAAGGATAAATCGGGTCGGTATTGTTGGTTTAATATTTATTGAAATAAATTCATAAAAACATCTCGTTTTTTTATAAAGTTCACAAATATTTATTTTTAAAAAAATCTATCAAAATTTTAGAATAGCATAAGGAGGAATTATTTTTTTATTATTGAAATAAAAGTTATTATTTTGTGATAATATTTTCAATATCATTTGATATTAATATGATTAGGGCTGGAAATGAGTCGAGTCGAGTCGAACTCGCTTCAGTTCAGATCGACTCGTTAAGAATTGACCGAGTTCGAGTTCAAGTTCGAGTTCATGACGAATTTTTTTTTCGGCTCAAACTCGACTCGTTAAGAATTGACCGAGTTTGAATTCGAGTTCGAGTTTATCTCGAACTTTTTTTTCAGGTCAAACTCGATTTGTTAGAAGTTCACGAACATCTCGATTCAACTCGTTAGGTTTATCTTGTTAGGTTCAACTCGCTTATTTCACGGACTTAAAATTAATTATATATATATATATATATATATATATATATTTGACTTTTTAAATTAATATTTTTTAAATTAATATTTTTTAAATAAAATTTATAAGATTGGAATTTATACGATTTAATTTTATCTGTATAATTATTTGTTGAAATATTTTGCTCACTAGAGAATATAAATTATCAATTAAAACCGTAAAATTAAAATAAAATATGATACTAAGATTTAGAGCAAATATTTAAACCTACTCTTAAAGACAATCTAATCGATCTCATATATAATCGAGTTGCCTCATGAACCTAACGAGTCGAACTATGTATAGTTCAAGTTCAGCTCATTTAGTTAACGAACCCAGTTTTTAGCTCATACTCAGCTCATTTGGTTCATGAACCTAGTTCAACGATTTAATTTTCGAATCGAGTTTCGAACTATTTTCGAGTTAGTTTGGTTCATTGCCAGCCCTAAATATGATGATTATCATATTTAAACCACAAATTAAATAATACTCATAATTTAATATTACATGTTTTGTAATTTGTAAGTAACCTATATTAAATTATTGAAATGTAATAACTTAGAACATTATGAACCCCATTTTTATGATGAGTCAACCTTATACTACTAAAAATAAATATGATGAGTCAACCTTATACTAATAAAAATAAATAAATTGACTTTGACAGGATTCGGTTTTTGACGGGTTTAAAATAATCATATGAATTAGGGGTGTTCACTGGTTCAGATAAATCCGAACCAACATAGTGTTTGAGTTGAACTTTTTTTAGTTCGGGCAAGAACTAAACCAAACCAATGAAATCTAATGATAATTGTTTCGGGCATCAAATTTTCAATTTTTTACCCGTAAGCCCAACCCAAACCAACCATACTTAATTATCATAAAAATTACTACCAAGCATTCAACTTCTGGAAGAAAAAAGTAAAACATCTTATGTTGACAAGTTATGCTATTTATATTTGTCTTTAGAAAATTGTTAGTGTAATGTGGTAATTTAACATAGATTTATTTATGAAACACATTTATTATCATATTAACTCAAGTGACTAGTTATAGATTCAAAAGCCTTTATGTTAAATATTTTTTTTTGTTAGATATTTTTGAATCTATTAGGGAAAAATTAATACTATTTTTTTATTATTAAGAAAAATTTATTTTTGTAGATAAGTTATTTTTTTCAAATATTTTTTACATTTTTTTATCTACCCGATCAAACCAACCTGTTGTTTCTCGGTTCGGTTCGGACTTTATCGCAAAAAATTGCAAATCCAATCCATCTAATTTTAATCAGTTTGAATATCGGATTCTCTCAAAACTGAACCAAACTGACCCGTGAATACCCCTAATCTGAGGCGACCGAAGCAACCCTATAGTACCCAAATTAAGGAGGATTCTACATGCAACCTCCGTATTATATATGGCATCCCCCAAAACAAGTGAAAAGTCAAATATATCCCTATTCAAATTTTCCACCATTTCACAAATTTGTAGTTGAAAATTGAAAATTTTGAAACTCCCAAGGAGATATAGAAAATTTCACAGTAATATCGAAAATTCTTTGCAAATAGAAAGTGCCATACCGGAAATTTCTCAATCATATCAGAAACTCTTTGGAAAAAAATTTGGCGATACTGGGAATTTCAAAATTTTCGGAAGAATTTCCCAGAAATTTTAGAATATTAGAATTTTGAAAATTCTGGTAATGCCTTCCTTTTAATTTCTTGTCAGTGAGTACCAAAGGAAAGGGTGATAAGTGCCAAAATGTAGTTATTTTGTGTATGTAAATAGTGACACTTATCGATACTTTTTGTTAATACCGTTTGAATAATTCCCCGTTTTGTGTATATTTGTATCGTTTGTGTTTTATTACATTTTTTTTATGTAAATATGTACCGTTTGATAGTTTTGTTGTCTTTTTGCAAGTATTTTTGCGTTTTCGGAGCCTCGAGGAATAAAGTGTCAAAGACACGACTGCAGACGCGTTTTGAAGAAATAAAGTTGTTGTTCTAGTGTAGCTCGCGTCGCGCGCTGTAGGAGAAAAAAAGAAATAATTCAGGCAGAAGCTAGGGCGCGTCGCGCGCTCTAGGGCGGTTTAGTACATTTAGTGATAGGGCGCGTCGCGCGCTCTGCGATTTTTTCAGTTTTTGTATAAATAGCTTAGAACAAAATTTTGTAGGTTTTTATCATCCATTTCCCTTTTGGAGTGACTCTGATCCATTTTTGATAGTTTAGAGGCTTAGGAAACACCATTGGGTGCTACATCATGTGGATTGACTATGAATTTGTCTCGATTGTCTCAATTGCCAATGGTGGGTTTTGTATGTATATTTCTACTCTTATTGTATGTACATTTGTTGATCTTGGGATTGTTTATATATTTACTTTACAAATTATCATTGTTGTTGTTCTTGATCTTTTTGCTTAAATGCTTCGGATTTGTGTTGTTGTAGAAATAGACATCATAGATCTTGATTAGGAATGATAACTATTAGATTTTGAATTGTAGAAATAAATTTGGGGCTAATAATCGTAGTGGGTGTCGAGTCTAATGCCTCCGTGTTGTTTGTGTCGGTTGAGACATTGCTGATGTGAATAGTAACGGTTGAGCTTTCGTCGGTGTTGCAGAAATGGACACTGATGTGGCGTCTCGATTCATGTCTGGTGATTTTGATGCGTATTGTGAGTGAGTTGCGATAAGATCTTCCGATTTAAGTATTCGACGGGTAGAACGAAATGCAATTCCATAACTATTTCTCTTAGACTATTGAGATTGTTTATTTGCTTTTATTTACTTTTCTCGCATTTACCTTTCCGCATCCAAATCATGAAACTTAGAACACGAGATAGCCGAACGGCAGTTTTTCTTACCCATCTCTGTGAACTACGATACGAGATAACCTATATCACCCGGTAATAAATAATACCTATTACTTTTTGCTTGCCGCTTTACCGCTTCAACAAAATGGCGTTGTTGCCGGGGATTGGACAAGATTAATCGCATTACGATGGTTTCTTGTTTTAAGTTTCATAAATATGTGAATATCATATATTTTGTGTATAGACTCATATTTGTATATTTTTGTATAGTTATACTTGTTTCGTTTTGTTTGGTAAACTGACTAAACAAGTTGAACTCGGATTAGCTCTTAAATTACATATCTTCACTTTTCAACTTGTTTAGTCATATTCACCATTCCGTTGTAAATTGTGTTTTTCTTATTGTTTCAGTATTTGCACATACGTGTTGTTTATGTTTTGTTGTAAATTATATTATTTCGTAACGTTTGTTCAAGCGTGTGGTTAGGTCATTTCTTTAGGTTGCGTTTGAGGCGAAAGCATTGGCGTACCGCGGGGAAGTTACTTACCATTCACGAAACAATAAAGGCGTCGAGCTAACGACGTAAAAAAGAGCGCTTGTTGGGAGGCACCCCAATGGTTGTATTTTTCTGTTTTAATTTTCTGTAAATGAGATTTGTAGGTGTTAAGTGGAGGCTACACTGGAAATGCGGTCTCTGGACTGGTTTTTCATTTTCTGGTGTAGCGCGCGTCGCGCGCTGTGTTGCTTTTGACCAGTGAATTCTTTTTAATTGTTCGCTTGTATCCCCTTTTTCCACTTACCCTAAGGCTTTATAGTATAGTATTTTATAGTTTTATTTTTTAATTCTTTTCTTTGTATTTCGATTCAAATTTTGGCCTGTTCGCTTGTGGTCGCATTTGGTAATTCTCCGATTTTGATTGTTTCAACATGCCGGTTGTGCGGTAACGATTGATCGAATTCGTACATAGCAAGGTACTCGTTTATCGCTTTCTATAACATAACATGTTTAAGAGACTTTTCATTTGTAAAATTTTCATATTACTCATTTTTTTTTCATAACTTGCTCATGACTTGAATCACAATTAGTTTTCCCTTTTTACCATAAATGTGAGGTGGATTTTCATTGTATATATATATATATATATATATATATATATATATATATATATATAAGAAACCGACAATTCTTGTTTTAACTGGATATTATTATGTTTAATCTTTCGTTTGTATTGATTTTGTGAATGCACGAAAGTGATCAAGGCACTTGTTTGATTTTGAGCACAACTACCATAGCCAAATATCAATTCACCTTGTGAGTGTGTGACCATTAGTAACCACTTTTGAGCCTTTTTTATCAATATCCATATTGTTTTTGCTTAATGCTTGTCTATGAGCGTTTTGTTTTCATTTGTGTATGGATGTTTGATTCTTTGTTTTCTTGACCTTCACCTATGATGTTTGGTTGGATTTTCACCTTGCCTTAGAAAGTAGGCAGTATTCACTTGATGTTGTGGTTGAATTCAAGTTGGGGATAGGATGTTTGCTTCTTTATGATGTGATTGGTATGAGGTTGTGGAAAGAAAAGAAAAAAAAAGAGAAAAAAAGAATGTGAGAAAGAAAGAATAGAAAAAGAAAAAGAAAATAGAAAAAGTTTAAAAAAGAAAATAACAAAAATAGTTGAATAAGATTTGTGCTAATAAGTATTGTGTTTGGTGTGAAACTTGTGATGAAGAGAAAAGTTGGATTAAAATTCCTTTGTTTGAAACTTTTTGGAAGTAATTACTCCCTTAGGTTTAAGCAAGTTTTTGTTTCGATTAGCTTTAGGACTTATCACTTGTTTGTTAACCGAGCCGCATTACAACCTTTAAAACCCTTGTGATTCGTGCCGTTGCATTTTCGATACTATTTGTGTATGAATGCATAATTTTGTCTTTTGTTTGCAAGTTTGTCGGGTGTGTGTCAAAGTCCTCACCTTTCAGTGTTTTTCATCTACCGATGAATTTTTGCTAGGCGTTGTCGCGGGGAAAAATCGTTTGTCCTTTTTCGGGATGAGACACCTGATGCCTTCTTTGGGCTCGAGTGCTCAAAAAATGATTTTTCTTTTGTACGGACCAAACTTTTTATTGTTTCCAAAAGAGGAAAAGGAAAAAAGTTGCAATAACCTTAAAAGTGGGGGAGAGATCTTGGGTAAGAGGGTTGGTTATACGAAGGGAAGGTATTAGCACCCAACGTATCTATAGTACTCTATAGGTTTCTTTGTTTTGTTTATTCCATTCTTGTTATGGTGAGGTTCTTGTGAAATAGGTGGGACCTAAGGTGTTTGTTTGATTATGCTCGCAAAGATCATCGCGATCCTCTGCATACATATCCCCTAGAGGGAATCAGAGCATCTGTAGCTCGGGGTCTACGGGTGCTAAGGTTTGAGTGGTTTTTTTTGTTTTATTTTGCTCGCCAAGGATCGACCTTGTGCCTACGTATTCTCAAAGGGATGTTGAGAAAGTCAGAGCAATCGTAGTTCCCACTTATGCTAGTGGAAGCAAAGGAAAATAGACAAATGTCGTCTAAATGCTAGATGTATCTAATCTATATCATCACATACATCTGTTTGATTTTTGTTTGAAAATCTTTTCATTATAAGCCCTGGGCTGTGCCACTTATGGCGCTTAGAATGATAAAGATGTTTTTGTTTAACCAGCCTTGTGGCAAAAGTTTCCATGAAGTCAGCCTTGTGACAAAAACTTTGATTAATCAGCCAGCCTTGTGGCAAAAGTTTCAATGAAGTCAGCCTTGTGACAAAAACTTTGATTAATCATCCAGTACGGTGGTAAAACAATTTGATTGATTAGCCAGCCTTGTGGCAAAAAAGTTTGATTGATTGATTGATTGATTGATTGATTGATTGATTGTTTGTGATGATATAGAAGAGATACTCCTATCATAGAGATGATAAATGTCTAATCTCCTAGGGTTTTTTGATTTGGATATTGGGGATGCTTATAAGAAGCCCGTGGGTCCTTGTACGAAGCCCAAGAGGAGGCTATCCGAGGGTCCTTGCATTGTAAGCCCAAGAGGAGGCTATGGGAGGGACAATCCAGGGTCCTTGCATTGTAAGCCCAAGAGGAGGCTATGGGAGGGTCACTCGTTTGTACAAAGCCCAAGGGGAGGCATGGTATAGTTGGTCTGAGCTCTTAGAGCGATTTCACCGGGAAACCATACTCTATGTCCTAACCTAAACTAATGGAGATTCTTTGCACGAAGCCCAATAGGAGGCTATGGGGAACCTAGTGTTATACTAAGTTGAACAAGCACACATATCACACATATGAACAAACATGAACAAGTATGAACAAACATGAACAGGTATGAACAATTATATATATATATATGACAAAGTGTGTGTATATAATGGAGTTTATGAAGGAAATATACCTGTAAGCATGATCCATTTGTATACACAGGGGCTCGGGACTCACACTCGGGGAGAGGTCCACTTGAGTTTATTCAAAGCTATGTAAACAGGTTTTTACAAAGGGCTTGGGACTTATACCTACATGGAGGCCCATGGTATATTTTTGGGAAGATTTAAAGAAACCTTCATTTTTGGTTTGTTATTCAAAGTTAAAAAACAAATTAAGATATGTACAAAAATGTGTGTGTACAATGAAATACCTAATTTCATGTACTGGAATGGGTATGTACGAAAGGGCTCGGGACTTATACCTACATGGAGGCCCATGGTATTTACAAAACATCGTTGATTGTTTATTTACAGGACGCGAGGTTTCGCTTTTGTAAAACTGTTTGAAAGTTGTTTTGAAAGAGTTTTTTGTTTAAAACTGTACAAAAAGAAAAGAAGTGGGACTTACACTCTCTAATATTCGAGAGGCCCCTGTTTTATTTTCATAAAACAGGGTGGATGGTTTTGAAAAAAAAGATGTGAGATTTATTGTTTTAAAAAACAGTTTGAAAAGTATTGTTTTGAAAAAGTTTTCTGTACAAAGAAAAACTGTAAAAGGAAAAAAAAGAGTGGGTCTTATACTCTCTAATATTCGAGAGGCCCCACTTCATTTTGAAAATCATTTGATCAATTAAAAAGATTTAATCAATAGTTTCAAAAAGAAATGGTTTATCGTTTTTGAAAAGAATCGCGATCGCTCGTTTTAAAACAATTCGAATTTGAAAGAAATCAAATTAATTAAGTTTAAAACAAGTTTTAATGCTTAATTAAGACCTAAGTGATTAGGGTTTGATCACAAAAGTATTTACAAGTGATTAGGTTTGAAAATTAAATGAAGAAACAATATTTAAAGTATTTAAAAACACTTAAAATGTATCATTTTAAACCTAATTAAAAACACATTAAATAAATCTTTTTTTTTGTGATTTTTTTTAATATTGTCAAAATAGGTATATTAAATAAGAGGTGTTTAAAAAATGAAGAAAAAATAAGTTAATTTGATGTATTAAATAATTAAATGAAGTTTGTTTAAAAATGAAAGAAAATAGGTTGCAAAAAATTGGTTTTGTCTTCACTAGGGCTTGAACCCACGCCCTCTCTCTCACAACTCAAAAACTTAACCAAGTGGACCACGCGCGTGGTCTGATTACCATTTGCAACGAATCAGTTATATTTTGAATCAAGTTTCTAATTTCAGTTTCAAAATCTGGCGCCAAGAACACAAACCCAATTCAAATTTGAAAATTCTGAAAACTGAATTGTTTGGATCGAGTGAATAGCCTATCTTGCTCGATTTTTCACCAGGAACATGATGGTACCATTTAATTCCATTTATTTTCACTCTAGGGCCATTGATTCTCTGATGAACACGAAGAACCCTAATTCTATAATTCACTCTGAAATCGTGTATAGTTGATGAATCATGAAATTGATTGAGGGCTATTGATCAGTGATAGTGCAGAAACATGATGGCAAAGCAATATTTCATTTATGATGCGTGCAAATATGAGTTTGAAGTTCAAGTGACTTACCTTCAAAAACGGCCAAACTGGGAATCGAATTCTGCAGTAGAGGTGTTACAGAAGTTGTTTGATGATCTGGATAGCTTCAATGGACCATATGGAAGGTGTCTGGATGCTTGGAGTGGATTGAAAACATCTGGATCAGTTGGTGGAACCCGATCTGCAGTAGGAGCAAGTGAGAATCGAGCTTGATGATTCTGATGTTTCAGGTTGATGATGAGTGTTTGGATAGTTCATATGAAGTATATGGATGGTGTTTGAAGTGTTAGTTTGGATAGAAATGACCTGGAATTGATTTTGGCATGATAAGGCTTAGGTTATGCAATTATGGAAGTGAGGTAGTGATTCTGAGTTTTGGGTGTTTTTGGGGTGTGTGGATGGATCAAACACTTCACATTTGATGTTTATGGGATGTTAGAACCCTCACTTTGCTTAGAAATTGCAAGAGATGGAAATTGCAATTCTCCCTCTTTGAAACTCATGAAACTTGTAACTTAAGAAAGAAGAGAGAAAACCTATGATTATGAGGTTTTGGTGTGATTTTGAATGAGGTAATGACCTCTATTTATAGGCCATGGATTCTGAATACAAAGCTTTGCAACTTGCTCAAAGAATGGTGATTTGGCTTAAGAGATAAAATGGAATCTTTCACATTAAATGCAAATGGTTAAAGTAACTAAACCATGGTTATTTTGGCCAAGCTTCTTATCTCTTTCCCATCTGTCTCAAATCAGAAAAAATATCTCCAATTATTGCCTCTATGCATCATTACTTGGTCCATTTGGCAATTTGGTTCATAACTTTGGCAAAATGACTTGAAATTTCAAGTGAAAAGTTCACTAATGGCAAAATTCAAAACCATAGCTACACTCCATATTTTTTCATGCTCTTGGACATTTTGGAAAGCTCATGTTACACACTTCAAAACCCTAGTTGAAAGTTTCTTCAAGACCTTTAAGGAAATGGGTGAAAAAGATCCATGAACTTTGAAGAAAATGAAGTTTTAAGTGAAATTTTCAAAAAGTACCAACTTTGAAGCACCATATCTCTTAAATGGTTGATCTTATGGAAAAAATTTATATGTGTCAAAGTTGTTTATTGGATCAAAATCTACAACTTTCATGTTGGAAGTTTTTTTCAGTTTGTAGGTGAAATTTTGAGAAATTCCCTTCCAAAGTTTGGAAAAAACCATGAAAAACACTTAGAAAAATTTTCTAAGTATGAAAAGTCAAATTTTTGACTTTTGATTCTTGATTGATTTTCTTGATTTTCCTTGATCAAATGACTTCTCATATCATATATTGATGATTCAAAACTTCAAAAGTCATGGTTGACCAAAATTCCCCAAAAGTCAATGGTGATTTTGTACAGTTGACTTTTTCAGACGAATCGCGTTTCTGGAGATTTCAAATGAAACAGGCTATCCTCATCAAATGAATAGTATGAATGGATCATATTGAGGTATTAGAGGATATTGAACCATGATTTGAGTTGTGGCACCATGTCCTGATTAAAAAGTCAGTTGCTCAGTGAATTAGGTCAAAAACCCTAATTGTCGACCTGATGAAATTGATGCCTGTAGGTCTTGAATTGAGATGTAATTTCCATTGTATATTGTCATAGGGATTATTTGAGGATGATTGAAACCTTTGATTGACTTCCTGGGGGTTTTTAGGGTTTCCCAAATGTGATCCCTGATTTTAGTCCCTGATAGTTCAAAAAACCCTGATCTGAGGATTTGTCTGATCAATCTTTGTGTAGGAGATGTTCTGAGCCAATGGATTAGGTCAAAATGATGCACTTGGGGTCTTGAGGTCATGTCCCAAGTCTTTAGGTAAAATCCTGAGCAAAAGTCAGGAGTATGCTATCTTCAGTCAAAACCCTAATTCAGTCGATTCAAAGCTGTTGAGTTTGTTGAAGTGAATCTCTGAGGACCAAATGTTGATTGTTGATGAAGATAGTTCTTTTGAGATGAAGGGAGAACAAAACCCTAATTGATTGTTACTTGTACTGATGAGTGATTTCCTGATTAAATCCTGCTGAGTCACAAGTAGCAAACACAAGCTATGCAATTTGTTAGAGATGCAAATGATGCATATGCTATGATATGAGGTGGTATCTTAGGTCAAAAATTGGGGTATGACAGATGCCCCTATTTAAGTTTCTTCAACCTGAGATATGAAGATTGAAAAATTGGGGTATGACAATTGTTTCGTTTTTCCAAATCTTGTTGATTCATGATTTTTAGGATTCTTACTTTTGCGATTTGAGTGTTTGGCTTGTTTGAGGACAAACAAATTCAAGTTGGGGAGAGTTTGATAAGTGCCAAAATGTAGTTATTATGTGTATGTAAATAGTGGCACTTATCGATACTTTTTGTTAATACCGTTTGAATAATTCCCGTTTTGTGTATATTTATATCGTTTGTGTTTTATTACGTTTTTTATGTAAATATGTACCGTTTGATAGTTTTGTTGTCTTTTTGTAGGTATTTTTGCGTTTTCGGAGCCACAAGGAATAAAGTGTTGAAGACACGGCTGCGGACGCGTTTTGTGGAAATAAAGCTGTTGTTCTGATGTAGCTCGCGTCGCACGCTGTAGGAAAAAAAAAGAAATAATTCAAGCAGAAGCTAAGGCTCGTCGCGTGCTATTAGGGCGCATTGCACGCTCTAGGACGGTTTAATACATTTAGTGATAGGGTGCGTCGCGCGCTCTGCGATTTTTCAGTTTTTGTATAAATAGCTTAGAACAATTTTTTTAGGTTTTTATCATCCATTTCCCCCTTGGAGTGGCTCTGATCCATTTTTGATAGTTTAGAGGCTTAGGAAACACCATTGGGTGCTACTTCATGTGGATTGGCTATGGATTTGTCTCGATTGCCTTGACACGGTGATAGTTTCCGGTTCATCTTCTTTCTTCCCTATGTTTCATTCCAATGGTGGGTTTTATATATACATATTTCTACTCTTATTGTATGTACATTTGTTGATCTTGGGATTGTTTATATATTTACTTTACAAATCATCATTGTTGTTGTTCTTGATCTTTTTGTTTAAATGCTTCAGATTTGTGTTGTTGTAGAAATAGACATCATATATCTTGATTAGGAATGATAACTATTAGTTTCAAAATTGTAGAAATAGATTTGGGGCTAATAATCGTAGTGGGTGTCGATTCTAATTCCTCCGTGTTGTTTGTGTCGGTTGAGACATTGCTGATGTGAATAGTAACGGTTGAGCTTTCGTCGGTGTTGCAGAAATGGACACTGATGTGGCGTCTCGATTCATGTCTGGTGATTTTGATGCGTATTGTGAGTGTGTTGCGATAAGATCTTCCAATTTAAGTATTCGACGGGTAGAATGAAATGCAATTTCATAACTATTTCTCTTAGACTATTGAGATTGTTTATTTGCTTTTATTTACTTTTCCCGCATTTACCTTTCCGCACCCAAATTATGAAACTTAGAACGCGAGATAGTCGAACGACAGTTTTTCTCACCATTCTCTGTGGACTATGATACGATATAACCTATATCACCCGGTAATAAATAATACCTATTACTTTTTGCTTGCCGCTTTACCGCTTCAATAAAGGGAAACACCATTGCTACACTACTATGAAATAGACGTTTAGCAACGGTTGAAAAAGATATATAATCACGCAGGTCCTGGCGTTGTTATGTAAAGTGTTGTTGTAAATGTGTTACTTACAATCACGGTCCAGGGACCGTTGTAATATACTGGAAAGCGTTGTGATAGACCCCAAGGTCCCCAATTCGATTCTCTGCAGCGACAATTTGGAGTTTATATTATTCTGGCATTCAATATACAACCACGCTTAGTTTTTATAATTGTTGTCAAAATATATGTTGTTTTTATACACTCATTTGTGAATTAAATATCAAAACTTGTATTACATCAATGACATAATTTCATTAGGAACCAAACAACCTACAATGTACACATCATTACATCAAATTATGCATAAGAAGGAGTTGAAGGAATATCAAAGAAGGGAAAAAATTTGAAAAGACAAAGAGATGTAATTATTCAACAGCTCGAGGTAGCTAGTCATCCAAAAGATCTTTCCAACTTCCAAGAGAAGAAAACATGGAGATTTAAAGAAGTAATAATTAGAAGGAAACTTGACATGCGTGAAATCATTTGGCTTTTAGACTTTCAAAGATCAAAGAAGAGGAAGAATCAAAAGAATCAATATAAAAGCTAAAAACCTCTTTGAACCAAAACACAAAAAGAACTTCATCCATCAAAGAAATCATAGAAGAAGAAGAATCAAAATGAGTACTTTTGCTTAAACTCCATCCAAGGAAATCAGATAAGAGGAACAACCAAAACACAAAATGAGTACTTCATTCAATGCTGAGAGAACATGAGCTGATGTGACCATAGAGGTCCAAGTCATTAAAAGAGACCCTGCTACCGAACCTTTGAGACCCAAAAGTGCTCTTAGGAAGAAGGTATCAAGAAGAAGAAGGGTGAAAAGGCCAATCATCATCGATCTTTATGATGATGAGACACATTATACTTGGTCAATCTCTCTCTCAGCCAAATGATTTAGATACGATTAAAAAAATGACCTTTTTGTAAGTTTTTTTAATGAAAATTTTGTTCTATGGTTTCTTATTTGTCAGCTTAATGTTACATCTAATCTAGGGCTATCTTATATGATTAATCTATCATAAAACCACAACACAGTTGCAACAAAACGAAAAACACCTGTTAAGATCGATGTCTCAACACAAATCACAATGTCAGGACATATGTCATGACATCATCTGTTGACAAAACACACTTTTACCAAACAGAAAACAAGCATGATTAAATTGCAAAATGCTAAATAACACAGTCAATTGTTAATCCAGTTTAGTGCAACATCACCTACTCTGGGGGCTATCAAGCCAGGAACGAAATTCACTATGATAATATTAGTTCAATACCTAAACAGTCCCTAAAATTGTGGTTTTCTCCCTAAAATTGCAGCATCCTCTAAAAAATGGTGAAACCCTACTCTAAAAAAATGGATCACTCCCTAAAAAATATGATGTGAAATCTAATTATATACTTTCAACATCGCAGACCGCGCTTAGCCCTGTTAGAACCCACTAAGCACGCTCCCACTTGAAGCACCAAACTGCCTTAAATCGCGCTAAGCGCCCAATTTGGGGCTAAATACGATCACCTCTGCCAACAAAATTTGCCAGCATGATGGGAAGGCACTAAGCACGCTCTGGTGTGTTGGGAGTGAGCTAAGCTCCTCAGTAGCACAACTTATTCTCCAAAATTGCATCTCAAAGCATTATTCGTGCCCTATGATGCCCAATGCTTCAACAATGTGATAAATTCTACAAAATAAGATAAAGATGATTAATTTTATATTTACATGATAAAAATATAAAACTATTATTTACACTAGAGTTGAGGTTTTGACTTATTAATACAAAGAATCTAGCAATAATCTATACCATGCATAAGTATATATATATATATATATATATATATATATATATATATATATATATATATATATATATATATATATATATATATATGTGTGTGTGTGTGTGTGTGTGTGTGTGTGTGTGTGTGTGTGTGCGCGCGCGCGCGTGCGTGCGTACATGCGTGCGTGCGTGCGTGCGTGCGTGCGTGCATGTGTGTGTGTAAAATTTTGTTTTTATTTATAAATCAATTTTAGACACATTATTAATTATTCTAAATGATTAAGCAAGAATTATTGACAACTAGTTATTATATGTCCGAAACAAAGTATTATAGTTATGTTATGCTCGTTACATTATAAACTTAATGAAGATATGTAAAATGTTTTGTGCGGGTAAGTGATATTATTTGTAATACTCAAAATTTTATCTTTAGTTTTAAATAGTTTTTATTCATGTTTAATTTTTACCGACATGTAGAGATATGGAGGGATACAATTTTGGGAAATGTAATATAGTTGGTAGAAAGCCAAAATTCATTTCCCCATATGTAAGTATTACTTGTGCTTTTTGACATTATTTTATTTCCGCTAATGTATTACTTGTGTTTTGTGTGTATTAATTGGTAACTATATGAAAATTATTTGTAGTCGCGAATACTATGTTATGAGACATATGTTAAATATTATTTCCGGAGGCATTACCAATTCATGGCTTAATGTATTAACTTTATCCACATACCTGCGATTTATGTATATTTGTTAAGTTAATATTGTTGTTGTTGTTAACTTATCATAATTTAATTTTTTTCTTTCAAATTATAAGAGTTTAGCGACCAAACACCACTCCCACAAGAAGATGTAGATGACACCCGACCACGTTGGGCTGATGCCTTCCTATCTTATTATGAATCTCAACAACACTATTTTTTCTTGGTTGTTGTAAGCATTGTATAAAGTTTTTGTCATTATAGGTGACAATATGTTTATATATGTTCAAATATGTAAAGGTTCTTTTGGTAAAGGTTGTGTATCCCAAGTGTCATTATAGGTATTGTAAGCATTGTACATTTGGTTTTGTAAACAATGTAAATTTGGTATTATGTGTTTATGTTCGGTATAAAATACAAATGATATGATTTTATCACATAATTTATAGTTTCTATGTTAAAAATGATACAGGCCAATCAAAATAATATTTTAAATAAATTATAAATAGAAAAAGTAATAGGTTATACCCCTCGGTTATTATATAAAACTGACAAAAATACTGGTCTTTTTCCTCGGTTAAAAACAAAAATCGAGAGGTATATGACACGCGCTACATAATTTTGAAAATAAAAAATGATGTTGTTGGAGATCGAATCAATGACCATATCAACCATCCCCTCGGTTATTCAAAACTGAGGGGTAAGGTGGTAAGTTTTCATGTCGCTCTTTGTTACCTCGCTTTTCTAACCGAGGTAAAATTCCCTTCGTGCCCGAGGTAAAAATGAATATATTTGTAGTAATGAATAAGAATACAATATCTTCTATTTTTATTTTAATACTTTATTGCTTTTTATGCACATTTTTTTCTTATTCCCATTCTCGTGCGTTAACCACTGCATCAATACATCAACATTGCTAAACACTACAATTTATATCAATGGTATTTTTGGTCTTGCACCTATCCCATTAAGCTGACATTTTGTCATCTTCTTAACCCCTAAGTTCTAATTTTTTAAGTATAAACTTGAAGAAAATTAGAATAATAAAGAGGGAGAAATTTTGAGGAGAGGAAGAAAATATAAAAAAAACAAAGAAAAAAGAGAACATGGACAATCCAAAATAAAATGGAAATCCAACATAAATTGCGTATTATATGCAAATCAACATGCATTTAGCATTTCACCATCATTTTATAAAACACCCTAAAAAATAGATCAAAGAGAAGACATAACCTTCAAATAACCCATTTCACTAAAAACAAGCTGAATAGGATCAAAGAAGAATGGAAGAGAAAATATACTTTTCAAACACAGTTAATGTTGAATTCATAGGATTTTCCAAACACCTTCTTATCGTGAACACCACCACCATTTTTGGTAGACCATTCTCACAACTCTGGTACGTAATAGAATCATTTGATGCAACTCATGTTTCCCCTATCAGTTGCACACCACCACCGCTTTTGTAGAACTACCAACAATGATTATCGTGAGTACCATCGTGAGATGTGTTTAAACTCATGTTTTACTTAAATAATGAGAGTGGAAGTGCATGCTAACTATGTGTATTTTGCACCAGTCTTGCTATTACATGATATATTTGAAGCCATGGATATTAATCAAAGTATTATTAGATTTGGGAGTGAAAACTACTTGACCAAAAAGCCAACCTAATACGAGTGTGATCCTTTGATAACCCATTTGAGTCTAAAATGGTTTTTTTTAAATGTTATAACGGCCTTAGCTGAATTTTAAAAAATAAAACAATGTTCCCACCTTGTCTTAAGGATATGATAGAACTTAAAAATACAAGGGTATTTCAAAAATTAAGTTGGGGAAAAAAAGAGACAAAAAGAAAGTCAAGTACGTAAATGGTGAAAATAAAAGAAAAAGAAAATTGATTTTTACATAACAAAAGGAAAATCTAAAGTTAAAAAGCATACAAAAGAAAAATTACTAAAATAAGAATGGTTGTAAAAGAGTGGAAAAGAAATAAACTTTTTGAAAAGTAATTATTTACCAAAATAAAATTTTCCCTCTTATCTTTAGGCTTTTGAATCCAAAAATAAATAAATATTTTTTGTAAGTCCAACCACGTTACAACTAAAAGAAAGACCTTAGTGATCCATGTCTGATAATGTATACAGTGATATTGCTTAAATAAAATGGAAAATGTTTCAATAGTTCATGCATCGTTTAATAATGAGGGAAACACTAATCATTGAGAGATACTCAGTGAGATCCTAATTTTGACAAACAATTGACTAGTGATCTAGACATGTTTTGAAGTCTCAATTTAGTGAAGCAAATAGTTTATCTTCATGCTATAGTTTGTGGATACTTGTGATGGTGTTCAAGGACTTGCATTAGAAAGAATATCATGTCACTAAAATACTTTTCAAAAATATTTGACCCAGTCATTTAACCTTATCATGAAACATGCATTGCAAAAATTCTAAACAATCTGAGTGGATTTTGTTTGAGAATAAGCCAAAAAGATAAGTTGGAGAGAGTTGGTAAATTCCAAAGTTACGTAAAATACGTAGGAACTTATTGACTTATTTTACAAGCAATCAATATAAATTCTCGATTTATCTATGAAAATTGATAAAAACACATGTTTGATTTTTTACTTGCATATTTATCAAAAACATGTAAAAAGGATTGAAAATCACCAAGAAACACACAAATACCATTTTAAGACTAACTTTCTACAAGGAAAGCTTGCTATGCCACAACCATGGGCGCGTTAGGCGAGCACAAGCGAGAGAAGACTTCTTGACTAAGTAACTTAATGGTGAATGAAGGATTTTTGTGCTAAGAGAATATGGGAGTTGTTCCTAGCGAGCTAGGCGACTAGGGTTAGTTGTACAATGAGCTGGCTTTTCTTAACCTATAAAAAAGTAGGTGTGCTAGGTGAGGATGAGTAATACGCCTAAAGAGCCTACCTTTCTCTAACTTATAAATAGAAGGTTCAGTTTCAGTTCTCAGTGAGTTTTCGTGGATTCAAGGGAGTATATAACAGGAATAGGTAAACCTTGGTCTAAACGTGAGAATATGAGTTTGGGATTAAAGGCGAAAGCGGTGCTCGTAGTGACAGTTGTAGACGACTCTCCAAATTTGTCTTCTCGAAATTACTTGTACAACTAAAATGAGTAAGCTTAGATATAAATCTCTTTATTGGGGGCATATGTAGTCATTATATATTCATGTTTCATTCGTTCATGGAGTTTTATATAATTCTAATTATGCTTTAATATCTATAATTCTCTGTTCTCAATGCTTATTTTGAATGATCTATCTATAATCTATTTATATGGTATGACTTGGCATAAGAAAAATGCCGATTATTACTAGATCAAAATCTCAGTCTATTGGATGCTAATGCCTAAACATAAGGTTAGGTTTAATATCTGCATAATACTGATTATTGGTAATCCATGTCTGTATATCGCTGTTGTAACTTAATACTCTAGTATTTAATAGTGTGAGACATCGAGTATTAGGCAATACAAGTGATCTAATGTTTTTGAGTCATAAATGATGTATAACGATAGCAACATACGGTAATATTAATAATTGAGTAGAGGAGCATATTACTGACCAATAATTATGAATGAGTATAATGATGACAAAATCTACCCCTAGAAAGTTTTCTAACTGTTAACACTGAAATCTTCATTTATTTTTTATCATTTACTTTTCCACAACAAAACAACTTTAAACTCTTAATTAGAATCATAAAAATAGTTGAAACTGTCTTGAAGCACAACCAGTCTCTATGGATACGATAATATTGCACTTGCTTACCGCAAACTCACACACATAAGCATAATCGACTCCAAACGTAAAATCTGGTTTCAAAGAACATTTTTCATTTAAAAGAGTTATATCAATATTTTCTCAATTTTAATAAACTTTGATAGCGACTTCATTGTTTTTTCATCAACCCTCAAATTTTAAGGCTGCAACAATCACCTTCACAAACACAGAGGCCATGCTAGCTACCTAAAACCCCTATATGCCCAAGCACATGAGGTCATGTTCCCAATCCCCAAGAGAGAAATTCAAGGCCTATAATTAGTGTGAACCTATTTTTAAAAAAGACAAATAACTTGCTTCATCTAATGATTGACGACGAGCTTTTCTGATAAAAAATAACATTATTACATAAGTTTCAAATTGTCCAAACCATCACATTCTGAGTCATAACTTGTCCTAAAGCCACCTTCTTATCTACCCCTAAAACACCTTGAACAACTCTAAAACCGACTGAAGAAGAGGCACTATCCTACGCACCCACCTAAAGACTCTATACCAAATAGTAGACATTAATTAATATGGTTAATCGAAATTTTGAATGATTTTCAAATACTCCTTCCGTCTCACAATGAGTGAGTCAGCACACTATTTCACACAGATTAAGAAAAGTGTATAAAAGTAAGAGAGAGAATGAAGTTTTTACTATAATACCCTTATCATGTATTGAGAATGGTAAAATTTTTATTAATTAAAGGATAGAATTGAAAAAAGTGTATTGAAAATTGAAATAAAACATTTATTTTAGAACATCATTTTATTCTAAATGAGTTACTTATTGTGGGACAGAGTCAGGGAGTAGTTAATATGGTTAATCAAAATTTTAAATGATTTTCAAACAATAATGTACCATAGATCACATGTAGCCCTTCTATACCCTAGCAAATAGATCATATGTAGCCTTTCTATTCCCTAGCAAATATCACATGTAACCCTTATTTTCCTTGGCAATTTCCCTGAATCAAATTAACAGATCTTTTTATTCATTGAAACAAATGCACTGATATTGGAACATGGGCATATTTTACATCATTTCATGCGCATACACCATGCTTGGATAAATAGTACTATCATCAATGAGAACAATTAGAAGAATGTAATGATTCCTTCCACACCATCTTTTTCTACATTTTATATTATGGATTCTAGGACAAGTTACATATTCAAGCGTATAATACAAGGAAGAATCAATCAGAAGTAAAAATTTAAAAAGAAACCCAAGATCTAACACTTTAACTATATAATGAATCATAATCTATCAAAAATAAATTTCATTCCTTTAGAACATAGTTGAAAAATGCCTTAATTGGTAAAGAAGTTAATAAAAACAGTTAAAGTTACTATAAATTTAACTATTACTAATATTATAATAATGACGTGCTAATCTTTAATTTATCTGATTTATGCCCATACTAAGATTGTGATCTTTTGACAATCTTTACCTTTAACCTTAAAAAAAGTGATTTGAGAATATCAATTAAGATCTCAACTACCGAAAACAAAAAAGTCCTTAACCACATGGTTCACACACACAATAAAATACTTTAAATAATTATAAACTATATAGTATTTAATTATACAATGAGATCAATAAAATAAAAATATTTTTTAAATATAAAATATTAAATCACAATTTCTATTTCAATAATCTATTTTAAAATTTTTAAAATATAAAATATAATTATATATGTATGTATTAAATTTATAGTTTGATAGACAAACTATTAAATTAAATATTTAGTCTAATATATATATATATATATATATATATATATATATATATATATATATATATATATATATATATATATATATATATATATATATATATATATATATATATATATATATATATATATATATATATATATATATATATATATATATATATAATTCATTTAATATGATCACACCTTACATATGAACTAAAATAATTTGATTATTTAAATACCTTGATAATAATTGACAATAACTAAGATACACTAACCAAACCTTTGCATGGATCTATTCTCTTCTAACTTTCTTCCCACTTTGTTGTGCACATGAAAGTGTTTTATGTTTGATTTGGAACAATAACTCAACCTCTCTTGAAACATCAAGTAGTTGTTTGCAATGTGGTTTCTTTCTCTTCAAAGATGGTTTGGATTTTCTTGGTGCAACTGGACATTGCTTTGGTTCTTGAATTCTATTTTCAAGTTGAGTCGGAGTTTTGAATCCATCATTTTCGCCATCTTTTTCTTCATCTTTGTCTTTCATATTGTGTTGTTCTCTTGATGATGTTGGTTTTGACAATACTATGATTTGTTCTTCATTTTCTTCATCTTCTTTGTGTTGATGAAACATCAACATTGAAGCCTTCAAATTGTTATCAAGAATTAGCTCTTGATTTGACATGTTGGAGATATGAATGAATAGGATTGGTGAAGAAGAAATAATGAGAGAAAGAATGGAAAGTAAAAAAAGGGAAATTAGTTGAGAGGTAGTTATAGAGATCCAAGAAATTGGTCACAAACTTGTTCTATATATTATCTCTTTGTTTAATGATTGAGGATTTCCACTAGGTAGCTAGGTTCCTTGGTTATACTTTTTGGACATGTGAGTTTTCAGTCCATGTTTGGATCTACATATAGATAGAGTGTGTTTTGGTGTTAAGGATTCCAATACCAATAGTTTATTATACAAGTTACTTTTTTTCCTTTCATGATAAATGATTCATTTCAATTTTTTTTTTTTTGTGTTTTGGATATATTAAGATAATTATATAAACACAATTTATACTTTTATTAATATATCCACCAACAGTCTAATTACTATATTTGAAATTAAAATTAAGAGTGATTTATTTTAAACATAATAATTTTTTTAAATAAGTCACTTATTGTAGAATGGATATATTATTTAATGTTATAAACGACTCACTTATTATAAAATATAATATTTATTTTTACGCATTTTCATGCATGTTAATTACATTTTGTCTTTGATTAATTCAACAAAAGATAATAAAACAACTAAATATATGTTTATAAATAGGAGCAATTTTTATTTTAAAAATAATTTTTTAGAATAAAAGTAGACTCAATTTTAATTCTAAAAATAAATTGTTTTATTTTAATGTAACAATCTAGGTTTTTAGATATCAAATTAAGTGGGTTACTTGAATAAAACATCAAGTAATTATGTAAATATAGAGAATCAATTTATATGTTTTAGACATTAAATATTTATTTATGGAAAATGATAGTGTTGATAAATGGTTCTCTATAAAATAAATTTATTAAATTTTCCGTTTCATATTATAAGAAAAATCACATTTTTTAAATTTATTGAATAATAAATAATTAATGTATATAAATTTTATACAATTTAAATATATTAATTATTTAATAAATTTAAAAAAAAATAATTTTTGTTTATAATATAGGACGGAGGGTATAATTACTTTAGTATATTTTGATATATTTGCCCTAAAAAAATGCTGCATATGCATAATTTGGCTGCACAACATTCACATATTTAATAAAAAAGAGGTTGAGCAGTTCAATTTAATTAATTTTATAACATGCATTGGATCTTACACCTAAGAGAAGGTTTCAAAAGCTAGCCTCCACCATCCACCTCAATGTTAACTGTCATCTTTACTCTTTTAACTTTTCTTTATTTTCTTCCTACTTTGAGTTCGTTTAAACTAACAATAACATTGTTTTTTTGGTTCCTTCACTTTTGTGATATCTGCTAACTTTGATGCAGCTATGCATGTGATTATTTTATCCTATATTATGGACCACCTAGTAACCTAGTTAGTCACAATTATACTCAAACCCTTTATTTTTTTAACACTTTTATAGTAGTTTTGTTATTTATTTGATCCAACCAACACGACTTTCTTATACTTTGTGTTTATTGAAAGCAATGTGTTAAATAGTGAAGGTTCTAAATGTTTGACTTTGTTTTATTGATTAATCATTATATCTTTATTTGACATTTCATTGAATTACTTTTTGTTGTTGTTGAGGTGTTTAGTTAGTGTAAATTGACAAATATAATATATATTTAAATAGTTGATGTTTTTAATTTGGGGAACTCAAATTTTGTTTTAAAGAAGGGTTTTGGTGGACTTATATATAAAATTTTCAAATATATTTTATGTTGTATAGTATTTCAAAAATAAAAAATATAGTAATGATGAATGTTCTTTTATCATTATTTTATCATCATATATAACGTAATCTTTTCAAAAAATATAAAATATTTTTTTAATTCATTTTCGAAAGTTCTTTCCTCTTCTCCAAACTTCTAAACAAAGTCTTAATGTTTTATAATTTTTATAACATTAGGAGTATTAAGAAAATACATGAATAAGTAAATAAACTATTTAAATGTAATGGAAGAAGTATCTTTTAAAATCTCGAATAATAAAGAGAAAAAATATATATTTTGAGACTAATAGAAATCAAAAAGCTGAAAGATGAAAGGAAATATAAAATTTGAAGGAAGAAGCCGGAGTTGCAGTTGGCTGATCTGGAAGTCAGTGTCGATGGAGGCTAACGACCCTAGAATTGCTCTGAGAAGCTACGTCTCAGTGCTTCCAGACGGTCCATAAAGTTAGAATTCTGTCGACAATGTGGTGGTCCACCAGAGTCGGGTCGGTGGCGGAAGCAGATGGCATGTTAGATCTGTCGAGCATTGGTTTGGTTTGGGAGATTCATGTGTATCGAGTTTGGTTTTTTTGTTCATGAATATCTTCGTTAATAAGTCATTTTTTGGGCTTGTTATAAATCTGTTAGATTTCAATAATTATCAATATATATCTTTATCATTCTTATCTTCACAGCCTTCAAAACTAAAAAATGATCTAAAGACATAAAGAAAAGTTAGGAATTTTAGTGGGAAACTTAGTGAAACAAGGGTGTAGATTTCTTAGAGTTTTTAAAATTTTGAAAACCTTAGGAAATATATAAAGGGGTTTATGGAGACACTTCTAAATACTTTGGACCTGTGTGATTCATATATAGAGAGTTGGAGAGATTTAGAAACACTTGAGGTATAAAACAAAGTTTGTTCTTAGAAATTTTGGGAACCATTTTCTTGTAACTCTTTTGTAATTCCTTTATAACAAATTTTGAACCCTTGTTCATTTTGTTTGCACCTTTTTCTAAACAAAAGCTAAAAAATAATCTAATTCATTAGTAAAAGTATTTTTAAACTGATGAGTGAATATTAAAAGCACTTATTTAAAGTGTTAATTAGAATTGTCTGATTATTCACCCTTTAAACAATGTGCTACCTTGATTATCAAATAAATTTGATAAAGACTCCACCTTTCGAGGATATGAGAATTTATTAAACACGAGATAGATATATCCATTACATATTTACCTTCTCAACCTTATAAGATGTCATTTAATCATCACATATCAGAGATGTTGAAACCATCCTCAACGAACACTTGCTTTGGTCACGATCGTTGATATACACCATCAAAACATCCTTGGATCATAAGCTCCAATTCAAACATGTACTTATGTATACTCTAAGGTTGCAATCTACTTCGCATAACTTCATTTAATATGCTTTAAGGATTTTTTTTAAAGTTGCAAAGCATTTTTATAAAGCACACTAGGGTTTCACCTTTGGTACCCAAACTTTCTTGGGTCTTGATGTGGCAGTGGTTCTAAGAGGTCTAGGGTTACTATCTTTAGAAATTTTCAATTTATCAAAACAAAATGGCTATAGATGGCCAAATCTATTGTAGTGAGAACATTTATAAACCAATCACTTTTTTTCTTCGTATTACATTCTTTACTATGTGTTCTATTAAACTTTAACCCTAATATAGTTTTATATATAGAAGGTATCTGAATTGATAGAATAAAGTCAATGTTTTATTTCCCTTTTGTAAAATTACTCAGGGTTTCATGAAAATATTTTACTTCCTTTTTCATCGGGATATAAGTCTCACTTGTTCCAGCCAAGCTTCTATAATATATATATTTCGTGCTTAAGTGTTTCATTACTGTTTTCTAAAAACTCAAGATAATCTTCTTTATATTATCATTTTCTTCTATTAACTTAGTGTCGCACCCCAATTTTTGCCCTACCGGTTTTATTCATTTGGTCATGTCACATTCGCATTTCATTTGCATTTTAATCGTCGCATTTCTTGCACATTCCTCGAGTTCATTGATCCTTTCGATTTTTACTAAAAAATAAATAAATAAATCGTGGATTAAAGTCCATCATTTATTCCATTTAGATTTAGGCATTTTTGCATCATTTCAATTAAGAAAATATATCAAAAATATGTTTTAGTCATTTAGTTTTATTTTTTTTAATATTAGTAATAATTATATTCTTGATATTATTATTAGTGTTTAGTATCATTAGTATTATTTTTATGTCCAAATAGTCCATTTACAAATAAAAAAAAAAGAGCTTTGTTTCTCAGGCCCATTTACATTTTGTTCTTAAGCCCATTTTTTATAACAAAAGAGTACAGAAATTGAAAAAATTGTCTTCATCTTGCTGCTATCCCACGCCTCTGTTTCAACTCTGCTATTTGCCATGCTGCAATGCCAAACACTACACTCCAAACATGCTGCACCTTTGCTGCAATGTCCCTCTCCACTCTCCAAGCCAAACACTATTGTCCAAGACCTGTGCTTCAAAACAAACCAAAAATTTCACCAAATTGGCCATAACAGTATCTGCATACAAAAGAACAAGATCAGTTAGCCAAATGTGTTAAAAAAAAAACTCAAACTTTTCCCCCCAAATTCTTTTCATTTCTTATATAAAACAGAACAAACACACAGCAAAGGAGGGGGGGAGAAAACGCAACAGAAGAGAAAAGACCACAAAAAACTCTGTTGAAGTTCTTCAGTTCTGCCTTCACCTCACACAAATCCGAAATCCACTCGACCTCCCTCGATTTCTTCCCAGAAACCTTCAATCACGTTACAACAAACCAACCTCAGTTACTTCCATCAACCAAAACACACATACTCAATAGCCACGTTCATACAACAAAGCTCGGCAAAAATTTCATTCTCACTTCACAACCATACAACATACAAAGTGACCCACCTTGTATCATCCTTTCACACAACCATAGCCTCACTTCACACAATCAAACCTTCAACACCCCTCTTCTTCAAACTCACCTTTAACATAACCTTTAACTCACATCACAACAACCTTCACCAGCAATAACAACACTCATATATAAACCGTAACCCTCTCGAAATCAATATAACAACGGAAGCATATTTGAGAAGAGAAATAGGGGCAGATACAGAATCGTAGCAGAGCAGGAACACGCACAAATCAGAGAAGGAGTAAATCGAAGAAAGTTAAGACGAAGCTGAGATGTAACGTACCTGGTTTGCGTTTTTGTTATTTCATTTGCAATCAATTTCCCTTTGCTCTTGTAACTTGTAATTTGTGTCTGAAATATTGAAAAACATTGGGGTATTTAGGGTTCTTGCTGGGAATTGGGATTGTATGTTTCGATTGTTTGAGTTTTGTTGTTGTTGAACTGAGACGAGAGAGATGAAAACGAGAAAGAGAGAGAGCACCGCGAGAGATGAGAGTTTGAGTTTGACTGAGAATGATTTTTGAGAAAACAGTAGAAACGGTGGGGACGGGTCATGTTGTTTGGTCCCTAGGGTTTGTTTGTGTCTTAAGGATATTGGAACTCTTTGGCCCAATCGATTCCATCATTTAGAGCCCAGCGCCCAGTTTTTTATCCACACCACCCCTATTTTGTTTTTTTTTAAGCTCATTTTTATTGTTATTTTGTTTTAATTGTTTTCTTATTATTATAATTATGATTTTGTTTATTCAAATAAAAATATAATATTAATATTGTGTAGTTTTAATTTTATTTCTATGATATAGCAAAGCACAAAAAATAATTGTATTATGTAGGCTTGTTAGATTTTATTATTAAAATACCAAAAAACATTATATTCATCTCATTCAAAAAATAAATAAACCTTGGTCCAATGCCAAGTCGTTTCAATAATTTCTCGATCCAAAGTCGAGTTTTCTTTTCAAAAACCTTTTTCTTAAACCGAAAGATCGAGTGACAAGAAGTGTACACCTCTTGAATACCTCGATTCTTTTGGATTAACACTTTTTTTAAACCTTTCTTTAATTAAATCGAAAGATCTTGTGACAAGGGGTGAACACCTCTTGAATACCCTGATCTTTTGAAGCTAAAACCCATTAATTAAATCAAAGTGATTAAGTGACAAGGGGTGAACACCTCTTGAATACCTTCGATCCTTTGAATCAAACAATAATTTGCTTTCTTAAATAAATCGAGAAATCAAGTGACAAGAAGTGCACACCTCTTGAATACCTTGATTTTCTTGAACCAAAACTCTTTAATTAATCAAAGTGATCCTGTGACAAGAAGTGCACACCTCTTGAATACCTTGATCCTTTGAATCAAAATACATTAATCAAACCGAAAGATCCTGTGACAAGGGGTGAACACCTCTTGAATACCTTGATCTTTTGAATAAAAATACATTAATCAAACCGAAAGATCTTGTGACAAGAAGTGCACACCTCTTGAATACCCTGATCTTTCGAACCAAAATTAATTAACTTGGACAACAAGTGAAAATGGGGCTCGCTCCTGTTCAATACCTTGGGTAAAGACGCGCTAGGTGAACACCTATGCTCAATCCTTTGCTAAACGTCCCTTTATAAAAACACATCTTCAATTTCATTCAAACCTTTTTGCCTTATGGCTTTTAAATCTCTTTTCATAAACGAGACACTTATCCAATTTTCAATACGAACATACTTCCACATGTGAAGATCGAATATCTTCCACTCGAATGCGATGATGGCCAAAATCATGTCTTATCTTGATTTACTCATCCATTCTTGTAGTGATCTCATATCCATGTGCGCGTAGTATTTCCATTTGAAAGCGATCAAGTACCTCTCGCTAAAATCAACCAACAAACTTTCGTGGTTCTTCGCCCGAACTACGATTGCTCTGACTTTCCCATTGCACTAGGGAATACGTAGGCACAAGATACAAACGTCTTGGCGAGCATAATAATAAAAAATCTTTTCTCTTTCTTCGCAATAATAAAAAAACCTAAAAAATACTTTCTTTATCTTTTCTCGATTAATAAGCTAAAGAACACAAACATTACACTAACACTCAAACGCGAAACTAACTAAATGGGTCCCATCGAGTACGATGGAGGTAAGGGGTGCTAATACCTTCCCCTTGCTTAACCGACTCCCGAACCCTAATTTGGTTACAACGACCATCTTATCCATTTCTTTCTCTTTGTGGGTTTTATCGATATTTTCCCTTTCCTTCTTGGAATAAATAAAGTTCGGTGGCGACTCTGTTGTACTTCGAGCGCGCGAAAGCGCGTCGAGTCACATTTTTACCGCTACAGAAAGTGGCGACTCTGCTGGGGATACTTAATCTAAGAGGGTCAACCCTAGTTTAGTTTGTTTTTTGCTTGAGTGTTTATTTTTGTTTGTTCTTATATTCTTTATGCTTATTCTTGTATTCTTTATGTTTATTCTTGTGTTATTTATGTTTCTTTACTCTTGCTTTATTGCTTTTATTTTATTTCTGTATATACTCAATTGTGGGTATGGGAATGATACTTGAGTGAAGCTCTCAACCCGAGCTTTTGAAAAACAAGAGGAAAACATAAGTTAGGAGGTGGTTGTGTAGTGCTAGTCCCCAAGGTGAACACCTTGAATGGCTAATACGAGAACCCCACTTGGAGGAGACTTAGTCATGAAATTTGTCATAAGATGGTTCGCCCATCGCATGGCAGAAATCTGATTTCGTCGCTAACTCCAAGGACCTTTAGAACCCGTTCCATCTGTAGAGGTTATGTTATATCCAAAAACTCTAGAACTAACCTTGTGAGGGGATTCTTGGGTAGAGAACTTAGAACTGTCCTAACTTAGGGAGCCTTCCTCAATAGGTTGTTTTTGTTATCACGCTTTGCATCAAAACATTGCATGACATTGCATATCATTTGCATCATGCAAGTACCTCATTCCAACTGTCTCTTTCATTCAGTTATCTGTCAACTGTCAAACTGGTTCCTCCACACGAGTACGAGACTAGAGCCAACGTCAGACGAAGAATGGCGGACCAAGAACAACATAATGCTGAAGTTAGAATGGAGATTGAGGATTTGAAGTCAGGAATGACTAAGCTCACCGAGATGTTGCAAGTTCTGATTGCTAGAGGAGAGCCACCTCAAAGGACTGCTATTCAAGAGGTCGCCAACAATGTTGAAGACCCTATTTCTATTCAAAGGCCCGCCACTACATGGCCCGAGTTTGGTTTACCTCCGGATTATTCTCCGCCTCACGCTGCTGCTGCTATGGTTGGTCAAACTTCACGACCAATATTCCAAGCTCCAATCGTGACTGAGTCTCAGCCAATCGTGCACGCTGCTGGCCAAACCACTTATGAAAATCCTCTCTTCGAGTACCAAGCTGGTGACATTGACGACGTCAAAGAACAATATCAAGTCTTGGAGAAAAGACTAAGAGCTATGGAAGGCGCTGATTACTTTGGGGTTGCTGCTGAGAACATGTGTTTGGTTTCCGACCTGGTCATACCTGCCAAATTCAAAACTCCTGAGTTTGAAAAGTACAAAGGGTACACTTGTCCAAGAAGTCATTTGACCATGTACTATCGCAAGATGGCTGCCTATACCAATAACGACAAACTGCTGATTCACTGCTTTCAAGATAGTCTGACTGGCGCTTCCCTGAAGTGGTATATGGGACTGGAGAAGAGTCATATTCATTGCTTCCAAGATCTGAATGATGCTTTCATGAAGCAATACAAGTACAATATGGACATGGCTCCTGATCGCCGTCAACTGCAAAACATGTCTCAAAAAGAAAGAGAGTCCTTCAAGGAGTATGCTCAACGTTGGAGAGAGCTAGCTTCTCAAGTGGAACCTCCTTTGGCTGAAAAAGAATTAACTGGAATGTTTATGGATACTCTCTCACCTATCTATTGGGAGAAGATGATTGGAAGCGTTTCCTCCAACTTTACTGATTTGGTGACCATTGGTCAAAGGCTAGAGGAAGGAATCAAGAAAGGCAAAGTTGCTAATGCTGCAGAATCCTCTAGTGGGGCAAAGAAACCCTATGGAAACTTCTATAAGAAGAAAGATGGTGAAACCAACGCTGTTTCAAACGATGATAGAGGACCTCGTCAGAAAGCTCAACATTATGATCAATCCCAGATAGCTGTTGTTGCTTCTGTTGCCAAAGTGCAACCAGTTCAAGCTCCTCTCCAAAATGCTGGTCAGAATCAAAATCGCGCTGCAAGGTCTAGGACTCAGTTTGACCCGATCCCGACGACTTACACAGAACTGTATCCTCATTTGGTTCAACTAGGTTTGATTACTACATGACCCTTGACTCCTCCAAATCCTCTTCCAGATAATTTCAGATCTGATCTTCACTGTGAGTTCCATCAGGGAGCCGCTGGTCATGATTTAGAACGTTGTTACGCACTGAAGGCTAGAGTACAAGACTTGGTCAGAGGAAAGGTGATAGAATTAAAGGCTCGTACTCCAAATGTTGTCGAGAATCCTTTAACCGAGCATGACAAAAGTGGCTGAAAACTAAGATTGACAAGCTACTTTCCTAAAGCCAAGTGTTTCAGACAGGATAGCTCCTCCTTGTCACTGATTAGTCACTAGGCCTCGTTTCCTTCTGTTTGCGATTTCCTTGTTTTATCTTGTGTACTGCATTTGAATTTTGTTTGTTCTTGATTATTAATTTTAATGAAATGAGCATTGTGTGTTTTGATTCAACCCATTGTGTTTATCTTTATGCTTTATCTTTAAAAAACAAAACAAAAAAAAAAACAAAAATATATCTCTTTTTCACTTTCTTTATTAAGCTTTTGTTTATGCAAAGATTGGAGGGAGAATGATGAAAACGAAATGCCCAAATTGTTGAATTGTATGCTTTCAAATAGAACTTGGCTGATGATGTAAAGGCATTGTTTCAATCCCCAAATACTGGAGATATAAGGAAGTTAATCCCTAGTCAACCCCTTTGAGCCTTTGAAGTTGGAGTTTCTTTTAAACGAAAAAACCCGCAATTTTAACCTGGGGCAGGGTAGGTCTCAGTTAATTTACCCGTGCATTCAAATTCAAGAGAACCATTAAGTACACCTTCCAATAAAGGTTTCAATCAAAAGTGACCAAGATGGTTATCATCAATCATTATGGAGGCAGTCACTATCTTTCCGAATACAAAAATATTTCCAAAAAAAAAACAAAAAAAGCCCGCTAAGTCAAAACCTACGAAGGAGACTTAGGCAAAATTGGGGCATCCCGCTGGCTGTAATCTCAAATGAAAACAGTTCAGGCAAAAGTTAGGGATATAAAGCTAAAAAGAGAAGTCAATAAATTCCTTGAACAACAATAAAACGTTGTGACCATCAAAAGGAAGAGGTGACTGCCATCTCAAAGATTCCCTTGGTCTCTAAAACCATCATCATCATAGGTGCAATTCCAAAGTTTCTTGGAACCTGAATGCATAATTTGAATTAACTGAGCGTAGGATTGGAGATCATCACGAAGAATGGGGTGGGTACAAATATACTTTGAGCCTATATCCTTTGTTTCTAAAACCGTGAACCAAACCACGTTACAACCTTCAAAAGACCTAATTGAAGCAAGGTTTATTTTGAAAGCATACTACAACAAGGTTGCGTTAACCTGACTCCTAAAGATTTTTGCAATTCATTTGTTTTACCATACCTTTTGCTTTATCCATCGCTTTGAATGTCTAAACAATTGTGTTTGGACTTTTGATTCATTTTCTTTACATCAATAACATCATTCCAATAATGATCTTGATTTCAAATTACGCTTTGAACATTGCATTAAAATTACCATTTTTGAATGAACATTTCATTTGCAAGTACTTATCTTTCAAGGAAGTTCAAACAACCAAGAAACTTGATCAGTGATCCTATCAGGGGCACGCTACTTCAAGATCCTGTTATTCAAGATCTATACTGGGGCAAATGTTCTCGACGCTCATTTCAAGAACTGAAGCAACGATCAGTTAACAATCAGTCAGTGAGGGGCATTCTTCTTCAGCGGTCCCCAAGCAGTTTATCAGTCCTTCTAAAAAGGATCATCCGTGTGATATAACAGAGATGACAATGTTCTTGTGTTGAGGAATCAGAGTTCCGATCTACCCTCACAAAAGAGTCTACCTCAGATATCATAGCTAATCCCATCGCATTCATCATTCATATACCATGCATATTCATGCTAACTGTCTCAAGTATTGTTGTTTATAACATATTACCCTATGATCTAAGTCCAACTTATTTGGCATTTATCAAATTTTCTGTCTCATTCATGTTTTACCTTGAATGTCTTCGATGTTTTTTTTTCTCTCGAAGTCCAATCCTGTTTTATCTTGATTGTCTTTGGTTGTCTTCAATCATGTTTTATCTTGATTCCCATATAATACCTGAGTCAGTCATGTTTTATCTTGGTTGTCTTCGATCATGTTTTATCTTGGTTTCTATCTAACACCTGAGTCAGTCATGTTTTATCTTGGTTGTCTTTGATCATATTTTATCTTGATGTTCTTCAGTCATGTTTTATCTTGTTGTTCTTCAATCATGTTTTACCTTGATTGTCCTTCGATAATGTCTCATCCATGATTTATCTTGAATGTCTCTAATATTTCCTTATCAAAAGCCTGATCATGTTTTACCTTGATTGTCCTCGGTGTTGTCCAATCAATGTTTTACCTTGATTGTCCGTTGATGTTCCTCGATCATGTTTTACCTTGATTATCATTTAATACAACTTCGTTCATGTTTTATCTTGGGCATCTCATATATTCTTTTCCCGAAGTTCAAACAGGCTTTACCCTGATTTCCTCTCTGATTTCATTCAAGTTTTACTCCTGATTACCTTTGATGTGATTGCATGTTTCAATTTTTTATTCCCCACAGAATTCAGAGTGTCTCATATCATATTACATTCAAAAAATGTCCATTGCATTCATGTCATAAGCATTGTTGCGGCGATCTTAGGACAAAAATTGTGTACTTTGTATTTAAGTCTCTTCACATCTTCGATGGAAGAAACTTAAATAGGGGCATCTGTCGCACCCCAATTTTTGCCCTACCGGTTTTATTCATTTGGTCATGTCACATTCGCATTTCATTTGCATTTTAATCGTCGCATTTCTTGCACATTCCTCGAGTTCATTGATCCTTTCGATTTTTACTAAAAAATAAATAAATAAATCGTGGATTAAAGTCCATCATTTATTCCATTTAGATTTAGGCATTTTTGCATCATTTCAATTAAGAAAATATATCAAAAATATGTTTTAGTCATTTAGTTTTATTTTTTTTAATATTAGTAATAATTATATTCTTGATATTATTATTAGTGTTTAGTATCATTAGTATTATTTTTATGTCCAAATAGTCCATTTACAAATAAAAAAAAAAGAGCTTTGTTTCTCAGGCCCATTTACATTTTGTTCTTAAGCCCATTTTTTATAACAAAAGAGTACAGAAATTGAAAAAATTGTCTTCATCTTGCTGCTATCCCACGCCTCTGTTTCAACTCTGCTATTTGCCATGCTGCAATGCCAAACACTACACTCCAAACATGCTGCACCTTTGCTGCAATGTCCCTCTCCACTCTCCAAGCCAAACACTATTGTCCAAGACCTGTGCTTCAAAACAAACCAAAAATTTCACCAAATTGGCCATAACAGTATCTGCATACAAAAGAACAAGATCAGTTAGCCAAATGTGTTAAAAAAAAAACTCAAACTTTTCCCCCCAAATTCTTTTCATTTCTTATATAAAACAGAACAAACACACAGCAAAGGAGGGGGGGAGAAAACGCAACAGAAGAGAAAAGACCACAAAAAACTCTGTTGAAGTTCTTCAGTTCTGCCTTCACCTCACACAAATCCGAAATCCACTCGACCTCCCTCGATTTCTTCCCAGAAACCTTCAATCACGTTACAACAAACCAACCTCAGTTACTTCCATCAACCAAAACACACATACTCAATAGCCACGTTCATACAACAAAGCTCGGCAAAAATTTCATTCTCACTTCACAACCATACAACATACAAAGTGACCCACCTTGTATCATCCTTTCACACAACCATAGCCTCACTTCACACAATCAAACCTTCAACACCCCTCTTCTTCAAACTCACCTTTAACATAACCTTTAACTCACATCACAACAACCTTCACCAGCAATAACAACACTCATATATAAACCGTAACCTTCTCGAAATCAATATAACAACGGAAGCATATTTGAGAAGAGAAATAGGGGCAGATACAGAATCGTAGCAGAGCAGGAACACGCACAAATCAGAGAAGGAGTAAATCGAAGAAAGTTAAGACGAAGCTGAGATGTAACGTACCTGGTTTGCGTTTTTGTTATTTCATTTGCAATCAATTTCCCTTTGCTCTTGTAACTTGTAATTTGTGTCTGAAATATTGAAAAACATTGGGGTATTTAGGGTTCTTGCTGGGAATTGGGATTGTATGTTTCGATTGTTTGAGTTTTGTTGTTGTTGAACTGAGACGAGAGAGATGAAAACGAGAAAGAGAGAGAGCACCGCGAGAGATGAGAGTTTGAGTTTGACTGAGAATGATTTTTTGAGAAAACAGTAGAAACGGTGGGGACGGGTCATGTTGTTTGGTCCCTAGGGTTTGTTTGTGTCTTAAGGATATTGGAACTCTTTGGCCCAATCGATTCCATCATTTAGAGCCCAGCGCCCAGTTTTTTATCCACACCACCCCTATTTTGTTTTTTTTTAAGCTCATTTTTATTGTTATTTTGTTTTAATTGTTTTCTTATTATTATAATTATGATTTTGTTTATTCAAATAAAAATATAATATTAATATTGTGTAGTTTTAATTTTATTTCTATGATATAGCAAAGCACAAAAAATAATTGTATTATGTAGGCTTGTTAGATTTTATTATTAAAATACCAAAAAACATTATATTCATCTCATTCAAAAAATAAATAAACCTTGGTCCAATGCCAAGTCGTTTCAATAATTTCTCGATCCAAAGTCGAGTTTTCTTTTCAAAAACCTTTTTCTTAAACCGAAAGATCGAGTGACAAGAAGTGTACACCTCTTGAATACCTCGATTCTTTTGGATTAACACTTTTTTTAAACCTTTCTTTAATTAAATCGAAAGATCTTGTGACAAGGGGTGAACACCTCTTGAATACCCTGATCTTTTGAAGCTAAAACCCATTAATTAAATCAAAGTGATTAAGTGACAAGGGGTGAACACCTCTTGAATACCTTCGATCCTTTGAATCAAACAATAATTTGCTTTCTTAAATAAATCGAGAAATCAAGTGACAAGAAGTGCACACCTCTTGAATACCTTGATTTTCTTGAACCAAAACTCTTTAATTAATCAAAGTGATCCTGTGACAAGAAGTGCACACCTCTTGAATACCTTGATCCTTTGAATCAAAATACATTAATCAAACCGAAAGATCCTGTGACAAGGGGTGAACACCTCTTGAATACCTTGATCTTTTGAATAAAAATACATTAATCAAACCGAAAGATCTTGTGACAAGAAGTGCACACCTCTTGAATACCCTGATCTTTCGAACCAAAATTAATTAATTTGGACAACAAGTGAAAATGGGGCTAGCTCCTGTTCAATACCTTGGGTAAAGACGCGCTAGGTGAACACCTATGCTCAATCCTTTGCTAAACGTCCCTTTAAAACACAACTTCAATCTCATTCAACCTTTTTTGCCTTATGGCTTTTAAAAATCTTTTCATAAACGAGACTCTTAATCAATTTTCAATACGAACATACTTCCACATGTGAAGATCGAACATCTTCCACTCGAATGCGATGATGGCCAAAATCATGTCTTATCTTGATTTACTCATCCATTCTTGTAGTGATCTCATATCCATGTGCGCGTAGTATTTCCATTTGAAAGCGATCAAGTACCTCTCGCTAAAATCAACCAACAAACTTTCGTGGTTCTTCGCCCGAACTACGATTGCTCTGACTTTCCCATTGCACTAGGGAATACGTAGGCACAAGATACAAACGTCTTGGCGAGCATAATAATAAAAAATCTTTTCTCTTTCTTCGCAATAATAAAAAAACCTAAAAAATACTTTCTTTATCTTTTCTCGATTAATAAGCTAAAGAACACAAACATTACACTAACACTCAAACGCGAAACTAACTAAATGGGTCCCATCGAGTACGATGGAGGTAAGGGGTGCTAATACCTTCCCCTTGCTTAACCGACTCCCGAACCCTAATTTGGTTACAACGACCATCTTATCCATTTCTTTCTCTTTGTGGGTTTTATCGATATTTTCCCTTTCCTTCTTGGAATAAATAAAGTTCGGTGGCGACTCTGTTGTACTTCGAGCGCGCGAAAGCGCGTCGAGTCACATTTTTACCGCTACACTTAGCACTTAGTTTAAAATACTGCTTGTGTAATAACTTTGTTACCTCATGGTCATCTTCTTAATGAGATACTTTCAAACAAAATTCATCTTCTTTGTTGGACAAACACTCTTCAGAGGTTCTACCTGAGGTTGACTCTTCGAGGTTCCTCCTTGATATTAAATCTTTAGGTATATTATTCACTCGGACTTTCTTCTTTATTCTTCTCTCGAAGATTCCACTAGATGAAGCTTATTCTTCATATTTTTCTTCTTGATGAAGTACCTCCACTTGATGTTGAATTCTTTAAGGATTGTTTAACTATCGAGATAGTTCTTTTGAAGCAAATTACTGGAGATAACTTGTTTTCATAGGAGTTTATTGATGAACTTTATACTGATTCTTCTAGACTTGAGCTCATGCCTTCACCCTTTAGTATATGAATATATGCATTAAACTTTTCGACGATTTCTTCCTTCTTGGGTTTTCTTGAAAGTCGTAAACATTTCCATCTCTAAATTTAAGGATTTGATCAAGTTTCAGATTCCAATTCTTAAATAGTTTTTCAATGACGAAAGTTCTAACATTATTTCTAGAATTTCTAAATTTAGAGAAAATTTTATAAAAAAAACATTCATCCTCTTCACCTCGTATGTTCATTCTCTCTTGTTCGAGACTTTGAGAAACTCCATATATCATTTTAAGAGTGTTAACATTTCCTTGGCAGAGTTACAATTATGAACATAGAAAAGTTAAGTATCATCTGAAGACAAAACTAAGATTTTTTTTTTTGAAATCAATTCCAATCTTTCTCTTTTCCTCTATGGTCCAAAGGAAATCTGGTTTATCTTCTACTTTACCATTTACATGGTGAGTAGGGATAAAGTGTCAGTTAATTATAGTTTCTCGAAATTCCAAATCAAGACTTTGAATGATAATTTTAAATCAATTTTTCCATTGTTCAAACCTATCAACATTAAATGGCGGAGATTTATTTAGGAAAGTCTTCTTGTTAAAAACAATGTTGGAAGTCATCCTCCTCCTAAGACTATTAGTCTTTGAACATGAGTTAGGCTCAGATGCCAATTGTTGATCATGTGACTTTATACAAAAAAGGGGAGGTTGAATTGTGGGGGTTTGAAATAGTTTAAAACAAAATTGTTTTATAAATTAGAGTTTGAAAACACTTTAATAAAAAAGTTTGGATATGCAACGGAAAGAAAATAAGCGGAAAGTAAAAAGTTTAGGGTAGAGAGATAACATCAGAGATTTATAGAGATTCGATCTTAAAGAAGTGACCTACTCCTTTCCCTAATAATTGATCTTGAGAGTATTCAATAATGTTTGAGAAATTTTATAAGGTTAAGCCTACAAACCCCCTTACACAAGGAAAATGAACTTTCATGTTAACTTCTAACCAAAAAACAAACGAAGGAATGAAGTAATTAGTTTTCAAACAAAATACCAAATAGATCTTCGAGCGCATAGTCTCTAAACCAATTTAAAATTTTGTACATATTTATCTCGAACCAAGTTGGAGTTCTGAGTTGGCTATCCTCCAAACTGACCTAAGGTTTTATACGGGCTAACCACAAACTGAACCAAGATTTTATACCATACTGACTCAAATTGACAATGCTTTTGTACAGGGATGAGCTCAAGAACTGATGTGGATATTTTTACTAGTTATTCTTCACGAATCCAAAAGGAGAGCTTTTCTTTAGGTGGCGGAGCTCACAAACCAAATAGAGACTTATACTAATTCCCCAAAGAGATTTTGTACATGTTTAGCTCCAAATCTAATTAACAACTTCCTTTATAAACTCAAGAACGTTTCTCAAAGAACTATGACTAAAAACATGCGAGGTAAGAAAAAATAATTTAGAGAGACAATGAGATAGAGGAAGGTGAGATATCTCAATTTTTGTGGATGTTTAGAAATGAAGTGGTAGACCTATATTTATATAGGTCAATAAATGGTTTAATTTAGGAAATAATCTCTAGGAAAAATAAACGACCTAATTGATTAACTATTTGATTAGGAACATGCAATAATTGATTATTACTACCTAAATTGGAAGGTTTTGATAGAGAGTCATTAACACTGAATAAGACACTATCATAATCGATGATTAACTTGATTCACCTTCATCTAATTGATTATACAATTTTCCTATTAGACATTTCAAAAACTTATCTTAATCAATTTGACAATTCCCAAATTATCTAGCTAGGTGTCAAAAACTTGTTTGGTTAATTAATTGAAATGGAGAGGATTCGAAAATAATATGTGTGTTTGATTTAGCCATACTACTTATTACACTTCGTCTTTGTCATACCCCAAAACTTGCCCATCATATTTCAAAATATTTTGGGTCAAGCACTGAGAAATAAGCCTGACTATCTCTCTCATAATCAAAGACCTCCTGAACTAGGGTTTTGCATTCTGTTAAGAAAATTGGTGAATCAAGGTCTCCAAGGGATTTCATATGGCTTATTAGGTTTGAAACTACCTCTATGACAAAATTCAAGCTTCAATTCCAAAGATTGCTCGGTCTACAGATCAAATGGTCAACAGTCGACTAGTTTGACCTAAAAGTCAACTATGGTTAAATCACAGTCAAAACTCCTCATGTTTGGTCAAAATCCTTCATTTTAAGTAATATTCATCATTTGATAAATATTTGATCATGATTCATCAAGGAAAGCTCAGAAATAATCAAAAGTCCAAGTTGCTAATTTAGGGTTTTGAATTAAAAGTCAACCCAACTTTGACTCACCATATCTCTCTCATAGTTCATCATAAATTCCTCATCCAAAGCTCATTCTAAAGGAAATTAAATTCTCTACAACTTTGATTTTGGGCCCAAGACCAACAAATGCACCATTTGAGAGATATGGGCCAAAACATTACAGGTCGTTCTAGAAGCTCGCAAAAAGCTGTTTTTTGTCAGGAGCCATATCTTCGAGATGATATCCTCAAAAGAAAAAGAGGTTCCAAAGTGGATTGTAAGGGATATCTTGGGCTTTCCAAAAAGTCCTAGATCATCTCCATATGATAAATATTGAATGAGTTATGACTTGCACAAGTTGGGTAAAAATTGGAAATTGCTTGAAGCTCTAAGTGAACAAAATCTAATTTTTAAGTAATGGGCCTTTAACTTTGAATCATCCACGTGATATTAAGCCTATGGAGAGACCATAAACCAATTTACACCTATTTTGTGGTTTTATTTAATTTAATTTTGGGTTTATTCATTTAAATACAAAAATAAACTGAATAAAATAGCAAGTGGATAAATTTTGTTTCTTTGAACAAGGTGACATAATTTCTTAAGTTCTAACTTGATTCTAATGACCCATAATTTCCCTTATTATCAAGCCATGCTATTTACTTATTTTTATTTTGTGTTTATTCATTTAAATACAAAATAATATAGATAAAATAGCAAATAATCACACAAGGCACATAAGGATCAGAATTTATTCAAAAATATTTCTAGAATCATCAAATATCTGATTGGAAGGTGATTAAAGTTGATTGAAAAGAGATTGATCAAAATTGGCAAGTTTTGAAAAAAATATAAATCAAATATACAAGCCCATCATTCACATGGTATCCAAGTTTAACTTTGACCTAATTCCATTCCTTTATAAAAGGACAATATCATCAGACCTAGAGACACGAATTTTGGCCAAGAAAAGTAGGGTTTGAAGCTTCCAAAGTTTCTCAAAATTAGGGCACGACAAAGCTTTCGTTCGAACAGGTTTCAATCAAAGCCAATCATTCAATCTTCTTCCTGAGGTTCCCAGAGACTATTTCCCTTCCTTGCTCGAGCTTCCAAGTTCTCAGATTGATCCCGTTCAGAGTCACGTTCTTGGTAAGAACTTCAAACATTTGAATATTTCCATTCATGAAGTATTAATGGATTTTACGTGCATAGATGCGAGTTGCCATGGCTAACCATCCAAGGTCGATTTGCTTCAAATCCCTAGCTACGATCACTTCCAGGCCAAACTAATGGTATAATCATGATCAGGAGACATTTTTATATGGAACTGGGTCGTTATCTTTTTCGTTAGTATTGTTTTTGGCCGGTTTTCAAAATACAGCTATTTCTGCAGGAAAGCTCGCAGCTAAATCCAAAGAAAAATCCGCAGGTAAAAGGTTGAAGAAGATGAATAGTAGAAGGAGAAAGTGGACTACGCACGCATGGCCCTTTCGCTGATTCCAATTGGGCAGTCAATGTTCCTCATCCTTCTCCCTTCGTGTGATTGGCCAGTCAACGATTATGGGACTTCTCTCTCCGTCCCACTGGCCATGCGTGTGTGAATGGGGCCCAACTGACTTTCCTTGTTGACTTGTCCCATTGTTTTCAGTATTTTATATTTATTGATATGCAGTTATTATATTAACAAGTAATATATGCAGTAGGAATGGCAAAGGAAGCGTGCTTGGTAATCAACGTGTCCCAGTTTCGAGCCCAAGTGTCCTACTTTATTTTTAACATTGTTTTGTTTGCAATTGTGCGCAGATCCCACACATTGGATGTACACACGCTTCTCATGCACCCTCAGCGCAGCGCCACAAGATTTCCATGAAGCGCTGATCTAAGGGCACTGGAGCGTTCCCCATGATACTCCTTCAGAAGCCATTCGTACCAGATTGCTGCAATTCCTTCAGGTTTTCAATTTCTTTTTTCTTCTATTTTCTTTTTCAATTTCTTTTCCTTTCTATTTTCTTTTTCTTTTAATTAATTATTTTTTACTAACAAATTAGAATTAGGTCATTTTTACTTAACTTTTTCTACTAATTTGATTTTAATTAGGTTATTTGATTTGTTATAAAATCACAAAAATAATAATTTATTCAATATAGTTTTTTAATCAATAGCATAATTGAATTAATAGGTTAATTAATTAAAATAATTAGGGTTAGTTTTAATTATTTAGGTTAATTAATAATTTAGGTATAATTTAATCTTTTAAATAGTTTAATTTCAGGTTTAGCCTTAAACTTCAAAAACACATCATAGGTAAACCTTTGAATTTATCAATAATGTAAGAATTGTCTATTCACCGTAGGTTTTTTTAACTCTTAGGTTTTAACCATTAGATTTTTTAGCCATAAGGTTTTTTAACCCTGATTTTTTTTCTTAACTATATTTTATTCGTGATTTCTCTTCTCATCTCCTACTCTGTGTATGTCGCATGTCTTTAATCAATTATTTATTTATTCGCCTTTATTTTATTTTTTGCCATTTAAATTCTAGAAAATGTGTATAGGCTTGCAAGGTTTTTTGTTGTTGTAATAGTTAGGTTTTTATTTTCGCGCTCCATTCTTCCTCTATTATGTAACTGCCCCAAAGTCTTGTAATAGATTTAGGATTTTATTTTCTTGCCTTTATTTTTCTGCCTTACAGGTGTTTATTGTAATAGCATAGGATCTTTAAACTGCTCTATTAATTGCGTGGTTAGTAATCCTAGGGAGTGCAAGCCTTGAATTAACCTAGAATAACTAATTACAAGATAAAATATTCGAACTGAATCACTTGATCGTGCCACACACACACCTTTAGGGTAACCCTTCTTATGCTGCCTGTTGCCTGTTGCCTTTTAATTACGATTCTAAAATAGTCAAGTCCCTCAATTCCGAGGATACCCAAAGCAAATGCTGCCTCAGTTCAATAAAATCATCACATAAGATTTAATCTCTCGATGCTGCCTCGGAAATGAGATGATTGTCTCATTACTTTTATCAAAAGCATGATAGACATAATTGTAACCGGGGTGTATAACTATGACAATCACTAGACTAATCTAATAGTTGAATGATTTACGACGAAAACGACTATGAGTTCTTTTTTTTTGTTTGAATAAGATAATAAATTTTAGATTGATCCACTTTTTTTTGTCGGGGTTTAATCCACTTAATAAAAGCAGAAAAAGAAATTTGAAAAATAAAATAAATTCAGAAAATAAAATAAATTTTTCGAAATTTAAAAAATGATTCTTTTCAAGAAAATAAAAAAAATAAAAAAAATTCTGGAAAATAAAAAAAATTATTTTTTATTTTGAAAATTAAAAAATTATAATTAAATTGAAACATTTTAATTAGTTTTGGATTTTGGATAATCACATAATTATAACCAAATCTAAAAATAAAATATTGATGGATAACCAACCATTAATAACTAAACCGGTTAATAACCATCTAATTATATCCAGATATTTAAAATTGTTTTGAATTTGGGTTTTTTAACCGGATATTTTGCACACCCCTACATTTAATGAAACTACTACAAAAAAACACATCTAACCTCAGTTAGAAATGAGGTGTTACCTTAGTTTTAAATGCGAGATGACATAGGGAGTCTTAAGAAGTGTGTCACTTTATCTCTCGGTTTTATTTCCACCAACGAGTAATGTGTAAAGGTTATGAGTTCGATCCCTAGGGAGATCCTTTTTAAAATTTTTAAATGGCAAAATCACTTTTCTCCTCAGTTTTGACATTTAATTACTGGTAAAACACAATTAAGTTTATTATATCTAATGTGAATTGTTTCACTGAGTCCTAAGTGAATATATAACTTCTCAAATTGGTTAGAAAATTAATTATATGACCAATTGTGTTATATTTAAAAAACAACTTACACTAATCAATTATTTCCGAGCATCCTGTAACTCATCATTCATCTTACAACCTTTAATTGTTAGAATCTCTTTAATATTTCAAGTTCTTTATTGAACACTTCCTTTTCTTCCAATTTAGTATTGAAAGCATTAAATTTAAAGCTTTGTAAAATGAATAAGTATGGAAGAAAGTTGAACGAAAACTAGAAGTATTGAAAATATTTGAACAAATAAAAAACATGAGATGAATTATGAGTTGCAGAATGATTGAATAACATTAATTAGTGTGACATATAATTCAAATACAAAATAATTATACATATTATTATTTCCAAAATCAATTTAATAGGTTATATTTTTAAAGAAGAGTTAGTGAAACAAATAATTGACATTAAATATAATAAACATAACTTGACGGAATAAGATAAGAGTTGCACAACGAACCCCAAACACATAATCTTAATATGAATCTCAATCTCAAACTCAATAACAACAATTAAACTACAATATATAGCTTTTCATAATTATGGGAAGTAGAACAATCAAACAACAATAACATCAACAGCTCAAACAATATATTAATGTTTCATGTCTAAACAAGGACAACAACAAACAACACACAACAACAATAACAAACAAACAACAACATTAATGTAACATGAGTAGTGATGTCTGACGTACCCGATTTGTAAAGAAGAAGGGAAAGAAATAATTTGGGTCTTACATTATGACAAGTATCAAATGATAGCCTTAAAAACAAATCATTTTTGTATTAAGGATGATATGTGTTTAGGGCTCTCGTTGTTTAGGGATCTCCGTTAAGGTACTGTCTGTGTTTTTTTTAGGCAAGTGAAACTGAATGTTCTAAGGTAAACAAATTTATCTCGATTGGAAAACAAAATTTAAGTGAAATAAAATGGCTTGATTTTAGATTAAAAATAAAATATTCAGGAAGGCACCACTTTTAATGAATTCAAAACATAAGTTGAAGCTGTTGGGATTCGAAGTATGTACCTTGAATTAGTTTATCCCTTCGGTTTTCAATTAAAACTGACGAAATAGATTGTATATTTTTAAAAGAAAAAATATGGCACGTTCAGGAATTATACCTCGTTTTTCGATATATGAGTGAAATCGTTGTCATAAAATGTATTATTTGTTGTAGTATGACAGAAAAACTAAGCGGATCATATGATTCACATTGGGGAAAATTCATATAAAGAGGACATAATATAAGGGAACTAGTAAGTTATCCTCAACAGATTCATAGCTATTATAATAAATAGAGAAAGATTAAACTTACAACTATTAGGGGTGATTCCCTAATGAAGACTTTAGTAAGAGTACGTCTTTTCTCATAAAAACTCAAAAACTTGGTACAAAAATTGTGTAACAAAATTGTAGAGCTGACACTATTGCCTTGCTTTTCATTAGATAGACATTGTAATGAGTTTTCTTGGTTGTGAGAAAAACCCAATGTTTACAATTCAACATTGTCACCACATTGTAATTTTACTGGCTATTTTCCTCATAAAATTAGTATACCTCTAGAATTTAGCTTTCATTTTTCAGCGGATTCACATTAATCGGACTTACAAAACTTTAAATAGGATCAAAATACTGCACAAAAGTAAACCTAAATCGCGTAAGCACACCACTATTAACCTTAAGTGCGTCGAGATTTTGAGACTTGTGTGACTTGGCAGTTTGTGATCGTTCATATCTTTCCGCTCTAGCTATGGGGGGGCACCATTTTTTTGTCAGAACGTCAAAATAGTGTCGCTTGTGATCTTGGAGCAATACTTTCTTTCCATTTTATACTTTCCCCTTTTTCTTTTGTTTTTCACATGATAGTTCTCTCATTGCTTTTTCATCGTAACTTTCATAATAAAATATCATATATTTGTTCTGATTAGTAAGATTTTGACTTGAATTGGTCTTTTCCACAATTCTTCAAAATATTGATTAATTCCTAGAAAAAAATGAAAACATTAAAAGCTAAAAGTACTAAAAAGGACTAAATATTATACTGAAAACATACTATGATGAATTGTCATCAACCACTTAAAGAAAAGGAAAATAATATGCTTACACTTTTTCTTACACTAACATCGTATATTTATACCAACAATGCATACATTTTAATTTTTAAGTAATTTGTATTGTCTTGATTCTCGTGTAAAAATATTTTGTTGTGTTAATTTATACAATGTAACATACGGTGTATGGAAAAAAATTGTCAAGATAATATTGCTCTAAAAAAATAGAGGGAACATGAAAAATAAATTAAAAAAAACCAGGAGGGTGCTAGTGATAAGCATATTGAGGACACTAGTACTAAAGAAGAAAGATACGAGTAGGGGTGGCAAAACGGGCCATGGCCCGCTGGGACGGCCCGCGCACCCGCCAAAAAATGGCGGGTTGGGTTGGGATTTTAGGTCCGCTGCTCGCCAAAGCTCGCCCTGCAAAAACCCGTCGTTCGCCATACCCACCCCGCCAAACCCCGCCGCCCGGCAAAACCCGCCTCTCCTCCAAAACTCACTCTTTTTTTAGTTAATTCTAGTAATTTCAATTATTGATGGTTTATTTTATACATTTATTTATAAATATATGTAATATTTTTTTAAGTAAATTTGTTAAAAAGTTGCTTTTATAAAAAATTGTTTTAAAAAATAAGTGAAAAGTTTAATTAAAAGGTAAAAAAAAGCCTATTAATCTATTAAAAAAATATAAATAAAAATAGGCGGGTAAGTCCGCTGTCCGCTAAACCGCCATCTTGGCGGGGCGGGCATGACTTTTATGCCCATTTTACTTGGCGGGCATGCCCGCCCCGCTCGTTTTTTAGCGGACATAAGGCGGGGCGGACGGCGGACGGGGCGGGCGGCCCGTTTTGCCACCCCTAGATACGAGGTCCCAAAACCTTTTCCTAAACCCTACAACGAAAGAAGAAGCAAAAAAGAATTGAAAAGGAGACGCCTTTCTCGCGCCTCCTATTAAAGAACATAGAAGATATAGTAACCAAGGTAGTGGGAGGAAATAGAAAAAGGTCTTAACCTACTAAAAAGTTACAATTCTTACCACGAGTCATGTCGTCTTTGTTCGTAGTGTTAACCTTACTAGTGTTAACCTTACTGAGATTATTATTTTACTTGGGTGGTATCTTATGTTGACCAAAATAGTTCCATATTATTTGAGAATCAAAATTAAATTAAGTTTATATACAATACTCATATACCTCAATCCAACGAGACACTTTTTTAACGGACAAATCCATGAGAATTCTTACACCCAAAGCAGACAATACCTTGTAGTCACAGTGACACATAGCATTTTCAAAACTCATTAAAAGATAGTTACCTAAATTTGCACAAAATGGAGAGAAAAATGGGTTGAAATACATATGGAAAACAATATAACCATGTTAAATTATATATGGGAAACAATATAACCATATTCGATAATTTGTTGCCAATGAAACAATAACAAGGTGTGGGTTGTTAATGAAGTTGGAAATAATACCTATTAATATATAAAACGTCTAATCTATGCTATTATAAATCCATTCAAATCAATTGTCTTTTCTTAATATTTTCTCATATCACATATTCAACTAATTGTTTATAATACAATTTTTAACCGGTTTCTTCAATTATGTTTTTTGAATTGTAAATATATGTATAAATTTAAAAAGGAGAATAGCAGCTAAAAATATCAACAATAGAGGAGAAACACACAAGGAGAATCAATGAAAAACACAAGTGATATGCCACAATCGAATCAAAAGGTGAGAATTTGATTCATCCATTTGCATGTTGTTATTCATCATGAGCATTTTATATGCCATAATGGTTGCAATAGTTACATACATTTGGACATTTCTTAACATAAAAAAACATTTTTTTGTTACTTTTTGACACTTTTATTTTGGTATTATTTTGTGGATGTTTTCTCAGTTAAAGATTACAAATATGAGTAACTCAGAGAATATTGAAAATGTGAAGAAGTGGTTCATGTCTTCTAAACCACTTCTTACCATGTTGTTAGTGCAAATTGTTTCAACTGGAATGCAACTTTTGTCAAGGGTAATCTTGGTCCGGGGCACTTTTATTTTTGCACTCATTACTTATCGATATCTTGTTGCTGCTATTTGTGTTGTTCCCTTTGCACTCTATTTTGAAAGGTAATATATTTTTCATTTCTATATTTTTTTTATCAAAATTGTTTCATTAATGGTTATAAACATTGTTTTAATTTCTAGTAGCACTATTCTTTAACTCAAGCTTCATAAGATGATTATGGTGATATGATTTTTTTTTGTTACTTATGATTGCAGAGAACAAGTGAAGACATTCAGTTTCAATTGGAAAGTTTGGATCTTCCTTTTCGTTAATGCATTAGTGGGGTAAGTATAATATTTTTTTATTATATATTTTTAGTTTTAATAATTGGTTTTTTAAAAAGTATATTTTAAAATGAAATATGAACAAGCACTCGATAATATAATTCTCTCCTATTAAATATTTTTGCCAACTCAAGGTTTTTGTACAAATAGTAATTTGAGTTCAAATAGGTCTTTTTATACATTAAAATAATAAGGATTACATAGAAATGGAAGGACAACAATCATTTTTAGGAAGACAACTAATTTTTTAAAAAAATTACATTCCTATATTTAGTAAATATAATATTTCTATGCATGAGTCTCTAAATTCTATCAAAAGTCTATTGTCTTTGGTGCTATAAAGTCAAAAGCTTTAAATATAAATGGTATACAAGCTTTAAATATTTAGTAAATATAATAGTGATTGTCACGACACACTTTCTCATATTTAACCATTTTATTTGAAGCGACTTTGAGGGATGTCTGTTACAAAAAACCCCAGTCCTAAGTCATACAAGTGGGAAAACCTCACTCAACTCCTCACATGGATCCCTCCTACCTAGCCGTACACATGAGGCTAGTATGTTACTCTACCACTGACATAGACATATGTTGCCCTCTCTCATCAATATGAATAACTATGAGGAAATCTTAAGCACGTGTCTCGCTTGAAATCAACCAAAACTTCTTTTTGTCTTGTGATAATGTCAAAATTTACTTCTATGTTCCAAACACTTTTATTAAAAGGTCACTCACAAAAAATGTTGGGTTTTAGGGGGACGATGTCCTTGCTAGTAAAAATTTTAAGTTCTAATTTTGGAGTCATACAACTAAAATCATCCAAAGCTTTGTAAAAACCAAAGTCCATACCTTAATATATCTCAATGTCTCTCAATATATGATCTAGTAACACCCAAATTTGGCCCTTAGAATCCACAAGAGCGTATGAGGCAACCTCATATGTTAAGTACACATCCAATCCCCAAATCTAATAGGTAAAGAAGACACCCTCTATTGAAGATTCACAAAAAAGACATCCACGAACCACAATGTCAAAAGTTATTTTATATGCAATCCTCTATTTCAATATCTCTTGACATTGTGGTTCGTGGATGTCTAAAAAATATATATGAAAGATGATTATTTTAAAATGTTATTCCATGACAACATCGTGATATCCTATGTTCCTTTGAGCTTGAATGTTTCTTAAAACATCAATTAAGAAAACTATAATATGAAAGACAAATAGTAGTTAATTAGTATCCTTAAATATAGAGCACTAATTAAATAGTTAAAAAGAAATATATATTATAAAATATGAATTTAATGATGATCATAACCAAACCTAATGATGATTAGAATGGTTATTAATAAAGTGTAACACATTATAACAATTTTTACTTTAAGCATAGATTAAGTTGTGGTATTATATGTTGCTTATTAATAATCGTTGCCTTTTGTATGTTTTGGAGACGGTTATTTTGGGTTGCTACTTGAAAACCGCGACTTAAGACTACAACTAAAACTGCAGATTTTTATAATTAAGGCGATGGTGTTTAGAATTCGTGGTTAGAAATGAAAAAATGCACTCTAAAGGAATAGGCAACAACCATTTATTCCATACTTGATAAATTGTCCCCTAAAGCCGTAGGCAATAGTTTTCTATCTTTAGAGGACGGTTTTCTATTGTTTCCTAAACCCATTTTTGTTAATGACTCCAAATTTTAGACATTAGGAGCCATTTTTGTTAATTTAAATGATTTCTAATAAAGTAATGTTATATTTATGACAGGATGACAATGGCTATAGGATTGTTCTATTATGGTCTTCGAGATACATCTGCTACTTACGCTGTTAACTTTCTTAACATGATTCCCATTTTCACATTTTTGATATCTATCATAGTAAGGTAATATTTAAATTAATTAAGACAAATTCAACAGGTTAATAATTTTTTTCACATATGCATAAACTATGAATGAGTATTGCAGAATGGAAGATCTAAATATTAGGACATGGAGTGGTATAACTAAATGTCTTGGGGCAATTTTATGTGTTGGTGGAGCATTATCTATAAGTCTTTACAAAGGAAAGGAATTTTATATTGGTCATCACAGTCGCCATGCTGAGATGAATATTGTTGGAGCACATAAAAGTCACATGCTTCGTGGCACTTTATTTTTGATTGCATCTTGCTGTTGTTCCACATCTTGGTTTATTATGCAAGTATGTCTTATAGTTAAAAATACTCTATTTATAACAAAACTATTTTCATGGATTTTTAAGTTGTAAACATTTATTGTGAAACAAATAATTCATATGACTCTAAATATGAACAGGTTCGGTTGGCTAAAGTATTTCCACTTAGGTATTGTGCAACAATGATGTCATGCTTTATGACATCAATTCAGTCAGCAATAATAGGTGCAGGCATAAATTCCAGTAAGGAAGCTTGGAAACTAGAATTGAATCTGCAACTCATTACTATCGTTTATGCGGTAAGACTATTTCTACTGATTTATGTTTACCATTAAATTAGAATTGAATCACTAATCGTTAGTTGATTCAGTGGTGATTGACCCTGAATTTGGTAGGGAGGACCACGGTTCAATTAATATTAGTCAGTTTTTTAAATGTTGTAAAAAAAATTATTTGATTAATTTTGAGAATGTACTTTTAAATATGGATCATGGAGACTAATTACCTGAATTTTTATTTGAGTAGGGAGTATTGGCTACTGCTGTAACATTTTGTTTATTATCGTGGACAATAGCATTAAAGGGACCAACTTATCCATCAATGTTCAATCCATTGGCTCTTGTTTTTGTTGCCATTTCAGAGACTTTCATACTTGGTGAACCAATACACGATGGAACGTATGACTACTTTTTCCTTCCTTACTTTTTTTTCTATCATAAAATTAATGGATAAAAGAATTTTAATTTTATTCGAACTAACTCTTTAACTTAACATGTGGACTATTATGATAGTGCTTGTTATTTATTATTCTATTTAATTTTCATTATAATTTAAAATTTGATTATGGGGGTGTATATGCTCTCAATATATAGGGTATGTTTGGTAAACATAGAGATTGAGTGATAAGCTAGTTGATAGCTTATAACTTATGGCTGATGGCTTATGACTCATAACTGATGGTTGAGACTGATAGTTGATAAGCTAATTGAAATGTTTGGTAAAATTAGCGGTTCAACTAACTTATAAATGTAAAATGACATAAAAGTTATTTAATATATAATTATTTTATTTTAAATTAAAATAAATTATAAAGGATAAAAGTGAATTTTTTTTAAAATAATAAAGATAAAAAAGAAAGAAAAAATGATAAAATGATAAAATATAAGCTATAAGCTAAAACACTCTGAAAAAAAGCTATAAGTTAACAAAATAAGCTATAAGCTCGTGATGACAAGACCGTTATCAAACGAGTCTAAATTATCATTTGAATTTATAAACTATAAGTCATAAGCTATACGTTCAAAAATTTGTCTTACCAAACAGACTCATAGTTTAAATACATTATTTATTCAATAAATTTACAAAATATTTTTTATTTAAAATAAAGAATGAAAGGAGTACAATCATACTTTTTAAAAATAAAAAAATAAGAGAGGTAGACTCATTCTTAAATTGCAAGTTTATATTTTAATCAATCCTAGAAAAATGACCAATTCAAAAACCTATTTGCAGGTTACTAGGCATGGTTTTAATCATAATGGGATTATATTCCTTCTTATGGGCTAAGAGTAATGAGATGCCTCATTTTCATCAATCAAATGTAGGAATTATAGAATTATCAACAAGCAGGAGAGAAGATCCTACAGTTACAAATTAATATTATTCTTGTACTTAAATTAAGATCTTGCTTTGTAATCTAGAATCAAATAAAAATCAGTAGTTCTTGTTCCTTATGCTTTCTTAACCCTTTATTAATATTTTTTCTTAGATGTTGTTAATGTTTTCTTAGCTAACAAAGTTAACCTAGTTCGCTTTAACATTTTTTATAGCACTCCACTCTTCCATCTTTCTCCATGAAAAAATTAAAAAAGGTTTAAAATCTTGAGATTGAGCTGCATTTTTTACAAAAATATGTGAAAATTTAATTCTAATTTGAGATTTAAATAATGTGTTGTCTCTCTTGAGGTTTTATAGGCTGCATTTAACATTAACTTTCCAAAATATTATGAATCATGACACGACTTCTATGTAAAATTATGCAAGTAAATGATTGTTTGATTGTTGACTATTAGTAGAAATAAAATCATCCAAACTACCATATATAATTTGAATTTAATATTTAATTTTGTCCTTTATTATAGAAAGGACAAAAATATATTTTAGCATTTTATTTTAAGGCTCTGTTTGGTAAGACATGTATTCGAGCTTATAGTTTATGTCTTATGTCTTATAAGCTCATATGATAATTTAGACTCGTTTGGTAACGGTCTTTATATCACGAGCTTATAGCTTATTTTACTAGCTTATAACTTATTTTCCAGACGTTATTTCAAATAGCGTTTTAGCTTATGTCTTATAACTTATTATTTTTTCTTCCTTTTTTATCCTTATAATTTTAATTAAAATCCACTTTTAACCTTATAATTTATTTTAATTTAAAATCAAATAATTATATATTAAATATCTTTTATATTATTTTACATTTATAAGTTAATTGAACCACTAATTTTATCAAATACTTCAATTAGCTTATAAGCTATCAGTCTCAACCATCCGCTATAAGCTATAAGTCACCAGCCATCAGCCATCAGTCATAAGCTATAAGCTATCAGCTAGCTTATCAGTCAGCCGCTATTTTGACCAAACAGACCCTAAGTAGTGAGTATCTTAAAGCTACTTTTTCCCTTTAAGATATTGTTGATACAAAATAAAATATAAAGGGAAGTGATCACATTAATCATAACAAATGTTATAAATAGCATGATTATGAATGTCCATCAATTAAGAGATTTCATATTGATTTTTCATTTATTACATATGTCATATAAATATAATTTACATTGTACGTGAATTATTCATTGATAATGAGAATAATACAATACTATTTCTCACTTCTCTTTCTCTCATTCGTTTATATTCTTCTATTATATGGATTTTTATTAATTTTTATAACACATTAACAGCATGAAACTCCACCAAATTTAAAAAGGAACAAATTGACGTTCTAACTATTAGAGATAATATTGGTCATTTCTTTTATTTTTTAGCGTAAAAAGTCAAATTATAATATATAAATTGCTATGACATCTTATTTATACGACTCACTTGATAATGACATTTACTAAAACTACCTAAAGAGTTTAATATATCAGAGATACATAATTTTGGATCTTGAGAAAGCTATTCCATCAAATTGAAAAAGTCTCTTCATGGGTTAAAACAATATGGACACATGTGGTATAATTGTCTCAATGAATATTTGCTAAGGGGAAGATATACAAATAGGTCCAAATGTCCTTGTATTTTTATGAAAAGATCTAGAAAATAATTTCCTATAATATTTGTCTATATGGATGACATAAAGTTATCGGAACTCTTTAAGAGATACCAAATGATATAAATCTCTTAAAGAAACCGTTCGAGATACAGGACATAGAAAAGACAAAGTTATGTCTAGATTTATAAATTTAGCATTTGGATAGTAGAATATTTCTACATTAAGAACTTTATATAGAAAAGGTGTTAAAACATTCATATATGGAAAAATATTGAATGTCGTGTACTCTGATGATGTTAGATAATTGGATGTGTAAAAGAATCTTTTAGACCCCGAGAAGAGGATGGAAAAACTAAGTGGTCCTGAAGTACCATATATCAGTGTGATTCAAGCATTGATCTATCTTGCTAATTATATAGGCCATGATATATCAATTTCTTTTACTCTAATAGAAAGATATACTTAACAAATTCAAACATATACTTCGTTATTTTAGGGGTAAATGGACATGAGTTTGTTTTGTTCTAAAGTATCCAAATTAGAATTAACAGGTCTAAAATTAGAATTACACATCAGATAGGTTTTATGCAGATATATGTTACTTGATAGACCCTCATAATGGTAGATTACAAACAAATTTTTTGTTTACTTATGTTGATATATCTACTTCATTGAGATATGTGAAATAAACCATAACAATAACTTCAAATATTCAGGAAGAAATTTTTAGCACTACATGAGGCAAGTCCATAATATGTTTGGTTGAGATCTCTTATTCAACACAAACAAAAGACTTGTAGTTTGGATTTTGGAAAAATAAATGCAACAATCATATATGAAGATAATAAGAATGCATCACTTAATTGAAAGATGGTTACATTAAAAAATATGGAACAAAACACATTTCTCCAAAGTTCATTTCACTCATGATCTTCAGAAAAGTGGTAATACAAGCATCCAACGAATTCGCTCATGTGTTAATCTTATAGACCTTTTCTCTAAATCACTCCAAAATAGAACTCTTAACCAAGTAGTGCGAAATATTGGTCTTAATCATCGAAGAAATGATCATTCAGTGAGAAGGATAAATGAATTTATCTTAAAAGGATATTCTACTCTTTTCTCTTCACTAAATTTTTTTCCACTGAACTTTTTCTAGTAAGGTTTTAAAGAGGCATATCCTAAACGAATATTCAAAGAGAGTGTTATGAATAATGGGTGTTAAATATGATTTTCTCTCAAATTTGTTACTTCCTTAATTAAAATAATAGGTATTGATTAGTAAAGAAGGAAATTCCCTAAAGAATGTTGTATTATTTTTCTTTCACTAGGATTTTTTCACATGTTTTTTTCTAGTAAGGTCTTAACGAGACATATTATTTATGGACATCCAAGGGGGAGTGTTATAGATAGCATGATTATGGATGTTCATCAATTAGGAGATTTCATATTGATTTTCTATTTATCACATATGTCCTATAAATAGGACTCATATTGTACTTGAATGATTCACTAATAATGAGAATAATACAATAATATTTCTCTCTTTCATCTCCAATCTTCTATTATATTGATTCTTATTAATTTTATAACAAAAACTATTTTATATATATATATATATATATATATATATATATATATATATATATGGAGAAAACTTACCTACAATTCCTTAGGTGTGGTTTATACTATTTGCCAATAAAAATATGACAAGTGTACTTTAACATCATTTAAGGGGTGAAAATACTAGAAAATTACATATGTGTAAGAGGAAGTTATACACTTGTCATATTTTTATTGAAAAATAGTATAAACCACACCTAAGGAACTGTATCTAAACATTCTCCTATTTTTAATATACTTTATTAAAAAAATATCTTTTTAAAATTTGATAATTTATAAATATCAATAAACTATTTACAAAAATATATAAATATAAATAAATGCAATCGTCAAGAATGGAATCCTAGACCAACCGTTTTCACCCATTAACTCAACAAGCACGGACAACTTGAGCTATCCAACTCACCCCTAAAAAATATCATGTTTTTTTTTAGTTTAATAATTATTATATAATAATTTAGTGAAAATTCTATATTAACTATGATTAACTAAAAAAATGGATAGTTATATTCATTAATTTCTATTGTTTTTTAAAATAAATAAAAAAAAATATTAAATTAAGAGAATCAAAGACATCCCAACTATTTACTTGAAAAACATGCTACCTTTCAATATCATATAAAATGAAGAAGAAAAATCATTCAAAGAACTTAGGGGGACTAAGCCGTAACCTAAGTCGGAGCTGATATAAAATAAATCCTTTACACCAAAAAAAAACTTTACTTGTTAACCATTAAGGAAAACCCGGTGAATGGAAAAAGAGTTCAATACTCCTAATATATATTTAAAGAATTTAGAATTAAATATGTTTATGGTTCTTCTAAATATCTCATATTTCACTTTTAGTCTCTCAATCAATTTCCTTAAAAGAATGGTCTTCATAAATATTTTTATCCACACTTTTGGTTCCTTCTACAATTTAACGGCGATTTTTACAACTTAGTGGACAAAATTAGTGAAAACTTTAGCAACGATTTATTAATTAGCCACTGAATTAGCGATAATTTTAGCAAGACGGACTAAACGCGTGGATGGAAATTTTTAGGAGAACTAAAAGTGAAATATGAGATCTTCATGAGGACCACAAACATATTTAACCCTAGAATCTATACTCAAGGAGACTATATCTATTTATTGAAAAAATATTAAAATTGTGAGTTCCATAATCATGTCATGTGGTATAATAAATTGAAAACATGGCAAATCTTAATCTTATAATAATATCATCATAATGTCAACAGTACCAAAGAAAGTTCAGAATACAATTAAGGCAAAAATATATCAGAGGTCCTTTAAGTTATTTTATTGTAATAAGGTGGCCCTTTAAGTTTTTTTGGCTACAAGTGAGTCATTTAAGTTAACTATTGTGTGCATTGTTGACCTTTTTTCAATCTTAGATTAAATCAATCAACCAAAATACATAAAGTTGCAACAAAATACATATACTAGCATCCTAAATATATAAAGTAGCATCCAAAAAATATAAAGTTAAATCCTAATTCAACAAAAACAATACTGGAAGTAGGGATGACAGGCATACCCAAACCCGTGGAGTCCACCCGCACCCAAATCCGAGTCAACAGGTGAAAACCCGAGTTGACTGAGTTCGCGTGCCACCCGATTTTTCGGGGGTGTGTTTGGATAGTATGAAACCCGCGTCCGAAACCCGAAATTTCACCCACTTTTATATATATATATATATATATATATATATATATATATATATATATATATATATATATATATATATATATATATATATAAATATATATATATATATATATTGTGGAAACTTGTAGGAAAAATGTATTTTGATGTGGGTTCGGGTTGGGTGAAAAACCCGAACCCAACTGATGTGGGCGTGAGTGTTATTTTGTCACCCGAATAGTCTTTGAGTTCGGGTGGTAATTTCGGGTGCGGGTTTGGATAGTGTGAAATTTGCATCCGACCCTGCCCGTTGTTATCCCTAACTTAAACGGCCAAATTGTTACAAAAAAACTCAAAGGATTAACTTGTTACGATAAATAACTTAAATGACCCCTAGAGTAATTATGCCTATAATTAATTTATAGCAAAGTCTAATTAGTGCTTCTTGATGATCCATTACTTAAAATTTGATAGTTAGATTCATAAGAACGTCTACCACCAACAGGTGATTCTAATCCCTAAAAGAGTATATTAAAATAATATACTCTTTAAAATAATACTCATGATCTTTTACTTTAAATACATCAAAAATAATATATTTGTCTTCCACTAGAATTTTGCATTTGCATTAAGCATTTAATTTCTTCTTTCCTATCATTGTCCTTTTCCTTTAAGAGTGCAATTTCCTTCCTCAATTCATCAGTTTTTGAATTCTTTTCTTTAAGTGATATAATTTCTTCTTTTATTTTCTTTCTTCTTTTATTTTCTAGAGAAGAAGACGTCAATCTCGTAGATCTATTAATCCGAGATAACGTAACTCCAAGTCACATACAGCGAACATATCCAGGATGTTCTTTTCCAAAGACTTTTTGAAATGCCTCATTTTCAAACACAGAGTCATTAATTGTAACTTGTAATTTTTCATGCACATGCAAAAGAGCAAATCGAGTGAGAGTTTGTTTGAGTATTATGCATCAGAAATCATAATAATTTTAAGTGGAAAAGATGAATCCACCAAAATTAGGTACCGTTTGGCCGAGCTTTTTTTCAGTTGTAAAAGTTACTTTTAAGTTAAAGTTAAAAATAAGAGCTTTATAAATAAAGTTAAAGTTGTTTGGTAATATTATAATTTTTCAACTTTAAAAATATATAGTCGAACTAATATAAAAAAGTGAAAAACTAATAAAATATATTTTTTATCCAAATTTAATATAATGTGATGTAAAATATTTGCGAGTGAAAATACTGATTTCGATTCATAGTTTTAAAAATAATAAAATATTATATATATATATATATATATATATATATATATATATATATATATATACACGTACAAATGTTTTACACAAAAATTAATACAAATTAAAATAAACGACTACTATATTACTAAAATATATTAAATATGTTAAATATTTAATAAAATAAATGACATTATGATATGAATAATTTTAGAAAATTAAACTAACAAATTCAATAATCCTCCACCGTAATTAAATAATGCACAACAATAACAACAATAACGATAATGGTGGCATGTGAATGAATATATATTTTTTATAATTAGATAAAATAATGTAATAGTTTATTAAAAATAATTGTGAAATGCTGGTATAAAGAATTAAAAAATAATTTATAGTAATGTGATAGTATGAATTGTATTTACTAAGATTTGAAGATATATAGTTATATACAACTAAATGTTCCGAGAAGACTTTATAAAGTTACTTTTAACAGCTTTAAAAAAAGTTCCTTAAATTGTATTTTTATTCTTAATAGAAAAGTCGCTTTTTTATAAGGAGTTTTTTAAAAATATTGTTTGACCCTACTTTTTCTTTAAAGTAGAAGATAAGTTAACAAAAAGTCAGGACAAACGGTACTTTAAAATAGAAGATAAGTCAACAAAATATCAGGCCAAACAATACTTTAAAATAGAATCTCAAAATGGATTATTACTCCCTATCTAATAGGATCAAAAAAAGGATAAGAATTTTCTAACCATTCAACCAATAACCATATAAACTGCAAACAACAATGTAAGCATAAATATAACACAATATAAATATATATATATATATATATATATATATATATATATATATATATATATATATATATATATATATATATATATATATATATATATATATATATATATATATATATATATATATATATATATATATATATATATATATATATATATATATATATATATATATATATTGAAGGATAGAAAAACACTTAGAAGGGGGGGGGGGGGGGGGGGGGGGGGGGTTGAATAAGTATAGCTTTAAAACTTGTAAGATAAAAACTATTTGCACAATGATTTTTATCCTGGTTCGTTGTTAACTAAACTACTCCAGTCCACCCCCTTGGAGTGATTTACCTCACCTGAGGATTTAATCCACTAATCACACTTGATTACAATGGTTTTCCACTTAGAAACACTCTAAGTCTTCTAGAGTATCCTGATCACAACCTGATCACTCTAGGAACAAACTGCTTAGACAACTTCTAAGACTTGCTAGAGTATACTGATCAACAACCTGATCACTCTAGTTCTTACATCTTAATGTAAACAAATTCTTTTAAGAGTTACAATGCTTCTTATAAAGCTATTATCACAACTGTGATTTTCTCTTAAGTTTAAGCTTAAATCTCACTAAGATATTACAACAGCAATGTAGTGAGCTTGATGATGAAGTTTGAGAGCTTTTGAATTTGACAGCGTTTCTGTATAATGCACAAGTGTTGTATCAAGATTCGTCATAGCTTCTCATCAGAACTTCATATATATATATATATATATATATATATATATATATATATATATAGGCACTTGAGAAGATGACCGTTGGGAGCATTTAATGCTTTGCGTAGTCCGTACAGCATTGCATTTAATGTTTCACTCTTTTGTCAACTACCTCGAGCCTTGTTTCCGCTGTGTCTACTGACGTTGCCGTTAATAGCTTCTAACGTTCCTTTTGTCAGTCAGCGTAGCCTGCCAGTCTAGTACTTGCTTCTGATCTGATGTTTGTGTAAACAACGTTTGAATATCATCAAAGTCAGACAGCTTGGTGCAGAGCATCTTCTTGTCTTCTGACCTTGAAGTGCTTCTGAGCGTGATACCATGAGAACTTCAGTGCTTCTGCTTCTGATCTCAAGTTCTTCTGATGCTTCCATAGACCCAGGTTCTGATTCTGCTTGACCATCTTCTGATGTCTTGCCAGACCATGTTCTGATGTTGCATGCTGAACCTTCTGAGTCAATGTTTCTTGCGCTGATTTTGTGCATACTCTTTGTATAATTCCTGAAACGGAAATTGCATAGTATTAGAGTACCACATTATCTCATACAAAATTCATATCCTTGTTATCATCAAAAATAAGAATATTGATCAGAACAAATCTTGTTCTAACAATCTCCCCCTTTTTGATGATGACAAAAACATACATAAATGATGAATTTGCGATCAGAAAAGCCAGACGGCTAAGGACAATTACACAGCTATAGCATAAGCATATAGACAATGTGTGAATATGTCTCCCCCTGAGATTAACAATCTCCCCTTGAGATAAATAATCTCCCCCTGAAATAAATACTAGAAGAATTTTATGAATAAAAGACTTCCCTGAGTATTTCAGTTGAGACGTTCACATATGCTTAGATCTTCAGAACATTTGTTAGAACAAGATTTGTTCTGATCAATTATCTTAGTTTTGATGATAACAATAATATGAATTTTGCTTAAGATAATATGGTACTCTAATCCAATGCAATTTCCTTTTCAGGAAATATATAAAGAGTATGCATAATTCAGCGCTCAGAAGCTTTGTCTCAAGGGTTCAGCATGCAACATCAGAACATGGTCTGGCAAGACATCAGAAGATGGTCGAAGCAGAATCAGAACATGGGTCTATGGAAGCATCAAAAGAACATGAGATCAGAAGCACTGAAGTTCTGATGGTATCACGCTCAGAAGCACTTCAAGGTCAGAAGATCAGAAGATGCTTTGCACCAAGCTGTTTGGCTCTGATGATATTCAAACATTGTATTCACAAACATCAGATCAGAAGGAAGTACAAGTGGCAGGCTACGCTGACTGACAAAAGGAACGTTAGAAGCTATTAAAAGCAACGTCAGTAGACACAGAGTGAACAAGGCTCGAGGTAGTTGACAAAAGCGTATAACATTAAATGCGATGCTGTACGGAACACGCAAAGCATTAAATGCACTCAACGGTCATCTTCTCCAACGCCTATAAATATGAAGTTCTGATGAGAAGCAAGGTTAACGAAACTTACACAATTTCTGTGAATATTAACTTGCTGAAACACTGTTCTAATCAAAGCTCAGAATCTTCATCTTCATCAAAGCTCACTACATTGCTGTTGTAATATATTAGTGAGAATAAGCTTAAACGATAAGAGAAATATCACAGTTTGTGATTATAGCTTTTAAGAAGCAATTGTAATACTCTTAGATTTGATTACATTAAGTTGTAAGGAACTAGAGTGATCGTGTGGATCAGAATACTCTAGGAAGTCTTAGAGGTTATCTAAGCAGGTTGTAACAAGAGTGATCGTGTGGATCAGAATACTCTAGAAAGTCTTAGAGGGTATCTAAGCAGTTGTTCCTGGAGTGATCAGTGTGTAATCAGAAGACTCTGGAAGACTTAGTTGCTGACTAAGTGGAGAACCATTGTAATCCGTGCGATTAGTGGATTAAATCCTCAGTTGAGGTAAATAATCTCTGCGGGGGTGGACTGGAGTAGTTTAGTTAACAACGAACCAGGATAAAAATAATTGTGCAATTTATTTTTATCGGTCAAGTTTTTAAAGCTACACTTATTCAAACCCCCCCTTTCTAAGTGTTTTTCTATCCTTCAATTGGCATCAGAGCGCTGGTTCTAAGGTGCAAGCACTTAACCGTGTTTAGAAAAGATTCAGGAAGAGAAAAACGCTTCAGTAAAAGATGGCTGATGAAACTGCAAAGTCTACATCTACATCTGGCTCTGCTGAGCAACACAACAGTAACAATGGTTATACTAGACCGCCGGTATTTGATGGTGAAAACTTTGAATACTGGAAAGATAAACTGGAAAGTTACTTTCTTGGTCTAGATGGTGATCTATGGGATCTTCTGATGGATGGTTACAAACATCCGGTAAATGCCAGTGGCGTAAAGCTGACAAGGCAAGAAATGAGCGATGATCAGAAGAAGCTTTTCAGGAATCATCATAAATGCAGAACTGTTTTGCTGAATGTTATCTCTCATGCTGAGTATGAGAAGATATCTAACAGGGAAACGGCCTATGACATATATGAGTCCTTGAAAATGACTCATGAAGGAAATGCTCAAGTCAAGGAGACTAAAGCTCTCGCTTTAATCCAGAAGTATGAAGCCTTCAAGATGGAGGATGATGAAGACATTGAAAAGATGTTTTCAAGATTTCAAACTCTTACTGCTGGATTGAGAGTTCTTGACAAGGGATACACCAAGGCTGATCATGTGAAGAAGATCATCAGAAGCTTACCCAGAAGATGGGGTCCAATGGTGAATGCATTCAAGATTGCGAAGAATCTGAATGAAGTTTCTCTGGAAGAGCTGATCAGTGCCTTGAGAAGCCATGAAATAGAGCTGGATGCAAACGAGCCTCAAAAGAAAGGTAAGTCTATTGCATTAAAATCCAATATCAAGAAATGCACTAACGCTTTTCAGGCTAGAGAAGAAGATCCTGAAGAATCAGAATCTGAAGAAGAAGATGAATTGTCCTTGATCTCCAGAAGGCTAAATCAACTCTGGAAGAACAAGCAAAGGAAGTTCAGAGGCGTCAGAAGTTCAAAGAAATTTGAACGTGGAGAATCTTCTGATGACAGAAGATTTGACAAGAAGAAGGTCATGTGCTATGAATGCAATGAGCCTGGACACTTCAAGAATGAATGTCCAAAACTTCAGAAGGAAAATCCCAAGAAGAAGTTTCATAAGAAGAAAGGTCTTATGGCAACCTGGGATGAGTCAGAAGATGATTCAGACTCTGAAGATGAGCAGGCTAACTGTGCGCTGATGGCGACAGAAGATGACGGATCAGAATCTACATCAGAATCAGATTCTGAAGAGGTATTTTCTGAACTTACTAGAGATGAGTTAGTTTACAGTCTAACAGAACTTCTGGAATTCAAGTCTCAGATTAGTCTCAAATACAAAAAGCTGAAAAAGCTATTTGAATTTGAAACGAAGAAGCTTGAGTTGGAAAATTCTGAATTAAAAGAAAAAGTTTTAAAATTATCCAATAATGTTGGATCTCCTTCCAATTCAGAAAAATCCACTCCTAGTCTAAACCATATTCTGAAAGAATATGATTTAAGTTTCAGGAAGTTCTTATCTAGAAGTATTGGCAGAAGTCAGCTAGCTTCTATGATATATGCTGTGTCTGGAAACAATAGAGTCGGCATTGGTTTTGAGGGTGAAACCCCATACAAACTTGAACCTGTTGATAAAATGAAAATCACATACAAGCCATTGTATGATCAGTTCAAGTATGGCCACTCCCATGATATTAGGCACACTTCACATGCTCAAAGTTTTCACATAACACACACCAAAAAGCATGTGACACAACCTAGGAAATATCATGAAACTCATATTAAGAATTATCATGCTGTTCCTCCTTCTGCTTACAATGTTAAACCCAAGTTCAATCAGAACTTGAGGAGAACTAACAAGAAAGGACCCAAGAAGATGTGGGTACCAAAGAAAAAGACTATTTCTTTTGCAGATTCTCTTGGCGACAAAGAAGATAAAAGTCAACATGTCATGTCACCTGGACTCAAGTTGGTCTCAACACTTGAAGGGAAGAAGGACTGTCTTCCAAGTTCTGGTACTTAAATCTGTTGAAGAAACTATGTTCGTAGGAGATCAGAAAAGAAAGTTTATTAGTCTTGGAACCATCTGTTTTGTTTGTTTCTAAAGCAATGGTGTTTCGTTCTTGATTATTCTGAATGCTCTAAATGCTACAGAATATACAATATTGAAACATTGATTGTGGACGAATCAATAAATATCTGGTTTGATGATAAACTTGTTTCTGATGAAACAAAGCAGCTTAAGAATTTCTGCAGATACAGTTTTGTCTTATCAGAAGCTGCAGAACAAAGAAGTGAATCTCCAGAAGCTGTGTATATCAGAAGTAATGGATCAGAAGATCATTCAGATTTACATCAGCACACTTCAGAAGGAGTGTTTCCAGAAGAGAAACTTGATCAATTCAGAAGCAGTGATCGGAATCAGAAGGCGTAAAGCCTATTGAATATTTCACACCTGTCATCCATTATCTGATGATGAACACGTGTCTCTACGGTCAGTACGAAGCGTGCAGTTGAAAAGACGCCGACCTAGGTAACTGTATTAAATCATTTCATTTACCATGCTATCTCTCCTAATGTCATTTCTCATTTAATGCAAAATGATTTGATTATTTTCAAATCTTTTAAATTGCCCGCTTCAACTTCATTCTTTTCTCCTTCTCTCTATTTTGTTCTACATCTTCTTTTCGCTGCATCTGTTTTTTTTTTTTTTTTACAAACCCTAGTCTTTGTTCTGATCTTACGGCATAATCATCATGAACTCTTCCTCTTGTTCATCTTCCTCAAAAGAAAGACTTACTTCTTCACAAATCCTTCTACGAAATTATGAATATGCTCCTTTGAAAACTTGCTTGATACCCACGAAGGACTTGGAGGTTTTATGTGAAACTGCTGTGGACTTAAACAATCTTAAAGCGAATGGCTTTAAGTGTGATGCAAGAATCCTTGAGCAAGGATGGTCCAAGTACCTTAATAGATTGGTTGGTCCAATTTATCCTGATCTTGTGAAGGATTTCTGGGTACATGCAACGGTTACCCCAACGGCCATCATTTCATTCGTGCTAGGGCATGAAGTGGTTATCTCTGAAAAACTGATCAGGAAGCTATACAATCTGAATGATGAAGAAGGTTGGTCTGGTTTTCGACATGCATCTGTTGATTGGTCGATAGTTGAAAAACAAATCTCTCAGTCTTCTGGGATTGACTCGAATAACACAGGCACCTTGAGGCCATTTTATAGAGTATGGGCTGAGATTATTCTGGGTTCTCTTCACCACAGAAAAAAGATGCTCTCCTCTTCTTACATCAGTCCAGATCACAAGCACACTCTTTTCTGCATTGGCAAAAAGACTGAGATCAACATTTCTCATATTCTGTTTGAGAATCTGAAGACTTCAATCTTTGAGTCAAGAGAAGAGGAAAGGGCGAAGTACCCTCATCTTTCAAGAACGACTATTCCGTTTGGAAGAATGATTTCAGACATTCTTATTGAAAGCAAAGTGCTGGACTCCATCAGAAAACTCAATGCATCCCATTTGCTTGGAGTAGTTCAAGGTCCCATTTTCAATGGTGTGGATTTGTTCAGATTAGAACTCATTCAAAATGTACCTTCTGTGTGCTCAAGCTTTCCTGACATTCTCTCAAGAAGAGTTGCTGTTGAAGGTTTTGCCTCCTTGTTTCAAGAAGAACTGCATCAGGCTGTCAAGTCTTACCTGGAAGATTGTGTTAGGAAGCAATCAGATATTGATCCTGCTTGGATCCGTGGCAGAGTACTTCCGTCCAAGGCTGACCTTTTGAAGAAGGATCAGAAGGAACAAAAGGCTAGGTTTAAAAGAAAAGCCCGAGAAGATGAGGCTAAGGAAGCCAAGAAGTTGAGAGTCACCTTTGATCCTGACAAGGTGGACTCTGAAGAACGAAGGGAGAAAAGGATTAGAGATTCCTTTCGCAGAACCAGATCTTCTTCTTCTGTGCAAATCTCCAGGCAGGTTTTTACTCCACCTCCCTCTGTCCCTAAACCATCCTTCCAATCACCTCCATCTGAACCAAAAATAAACTTCACCTTACCAAATCCTTCTCCATCAACCTCCTCCTCTCCCAAGAGGCTGAGAATCAATCAGAAGTTCTGGCATATGTCAGAAGGAAAGAAATCTCTAGCGGCAAAGCAAAGATTATTGAAGAGCCGAAGAGTAAGAAGCAAAAGAAGACTGAGGATGTGGCCAAAGCTTTTCTGAGAGGTTCCAAAGGTATATGCATTTCTGAACCTGATTCTGCTCCTGCTGTTCGTTCAGAAGTTGCACCAATAGAGGTTGTCCCTACACCTGAACCAGAAAAAGCCACATCAGAATCACCTGTTTTTGTCCATGTTCTTACACCTCCATCTTCTCCTATAACCATTCCTTCCTCTCCACCTACCATCAATCCTGTTCTGGATATACCACCCCTTCAAACTCTCTTTCCATCTCAACCTTCTCCCAATGCCACCTTTGAACATACTCCCTCCACCTCTCAAAACAACCTTTGTGATTCTCCTCTTCCAACCTCTGCATCACATGAGCAGCTGCTCCGTGATTGCAACTACACTCCCAAGCCTCGTCCTGAAGCTGAAGTGGTAGTGTTAGATTCTGATACTGAAGCATAATCTTCTTATAGGTTGGATAGAGAACCTCATCCGTACTTCACTTCCAACCCTGCCTTTTCAAAAACCCAAATAAAATTCCGCCCTGTATACCCTATTGGTGTAGTTTTTGAAAAAAATAAAGAGGAATCTCAGAAGTATCTTTGATACTCTCAGAATTGCTGAAAGTTCTGGATTGAATGATGTTGCTATGCGGAACTTCTGGAGGATCTTTCGCAGAGAATCAGATGCTATGTTTTTAGAACTTCAGGAAGCCTGTGTAGCTGCTGCCCCACGGCCTCGTGGAATTCTGAGGAATTATGAAGACTTCTGGTTTGCTAGTCTCAAAGGAAGACATCTGTTGGAAGAGAAGCCCTTCTTGGATGAGATGGAACAATTAAGACTGGCTGCTGAAATGGAAGCAAATCCATCCAGGGATTTTGTTATCTTTATTCCTGATTATCCTGTTCTGCTCGGAGACTTCAAAACTCTCTTTAACTATCTGAGGGAAAACCCTTCTGAGAAAGACCCAAGCTTGGTCATTCCAGAAGTTGTTGACCCACCAGAAGTTGAAGGTCCTTCTGCTCCCAGGAATCTAGCTGCCATTCTTCAGGCACTGGAGAATGGAGACTCGGAAGTTCCTGCTGCAGAATATGGAGATGCTTCTATGCAAGAAGCAGATGTTGAAGATCATGTTGCTGAATCAGATCCTGTTGAGGAAATCCCTGCAAATGATCTATCCATGGAAGCTACAGATCAAGTTGCTATTCCTGTGGTTGAAAGCGGTGAAGCTTCTTCTGATGAATCTTCTCGTCTTGCAAGGACTCTGGAAGAAATTCAGAAGAGACAGGATGAGCAAAGCTCACTCAATGCTGAGTTTAGAGCTTTCATGGTGAGGCAAGATGGACACAACAATGAGGTTCAAGAGATGCTGGCCAAGATCCTGTCAAGGCTAGGGCCATCTTAGATTGAGTCTGTGTTGTTTCTTTCTTTTCGTTGCATCTGTTTTTGTGCATCTGATCTTACTTATCTTCATGTACTTCTGTACCTGATGTTTGAACTTCAATGAAATCATCTTCTTCCTCCGTGTGTTTCTTTTTGTTTGTCTCTGAATCTTTTCTGTTTTTTGATGATATGACAAAAAGGGGGAGAAATATGTGATAAATGATTTGATTTAATCAGTTGCTTTCACTAATAAGAACTGCAAGTTCTACATGGTTTAAGTGTTTTGCAGGTATAAAGAAGTGAAGAAAATCTTCAAAGCAAACACAAGAAGCAAAACCATAAGAAGCGTTATTCAGTAAAAAGAATAAGCTTATGGAAACTGAAGCAAGCTGAGTGCTGTCAAGCTTCAGAAATCAGAAGCAAGAAAGAAGAATGATCAGAATTTCTGATAATAGAATTTGATCCAAAATTTGTCTATTTGCTCTGACAAAATTCTATTTGCTCTGATACATTATTTTAGCCTATATGGCTCTGATACATATCATGTGTTCTAACATACATTTTATGTTCTGACTCGTTCATGCTGACTTTTGTCGTTTAGTTTTTGTTCTGTAACATTTCAGGATGTAGAGATGCTCTGATGATGCTCTGGTACATTCAACAATGTTCTGATACAAATCTAGCATGAAGTGATGTTGGTAGAAATTCAAAGCTCTGAAGCTATCCGAGGGAAGCAGAAATCAGAAGCTGTGAATGTTCTAAAGATCCAGAAAACTCAAGTTCTGAAGCTGTCCTAAATGGAAGCAGAAATCAGAAGCTGTGAATGTTCTGAAGATCAAAGAAATTAAGTTCTGAAGCTGTCCTAGATGGAAGCAGGAATCAGAAGTTGTGAATGTTCTGATGATCAAAGAAATTCAAGTTCTGAAGCTGTCCTAAACGGAAGCAGGAATCAGAAGCTGTGAGTGTTCTAAGGATCTAAAGAAATTCAAGTTCTGAAGCTGTCCAATGGAAGCAGAAGTCAGAAGCTATGAATTCTCTGAAGACAGAAGCTTATGTGATCGTCTCTACCGAAATAATCAGGGAAGTCTTTTATTAAAGTTCTTCGAGTATTTATTTCAGGGGGAGATTATTTATCTCAGGGGGAGATTGTTAATCTCAGGGGGAGACATATTCACATGCTTATGCTATAGCTGTGTAATTTGTCTTTTGCCGTCTGCTCTTTCTGATCGCAAATTCATATCATTTATATATGTTTTTGTCATCATCAAAAAGGGGGAGATTGTTAGAACAAGATTTGTTCTGATCAATTATCTTAGTTTTGATGATAACAATAATATGAATTTTGCTTAAGATAATATGGTAATCTAATCCAATGCAATTTCCTTTTCAGGAAATATATAAAGAGTATGCATAATTCAGCGCTCAGAAGCTTTGTCTCAAGGGTTCAGCATGCAACATCAGAACATGGTCTGGCAAGACATCAGAAGATGGTCGAAGCAGAATCAGAACATGGGTCTATGGAAGCATCAGAAGAACATGAGATCAGAAGCACTGAAGTTCTGATGGTATCACGCTCAGAAGCACTTCAAGGTCAGAAGATCAGAAGATGCTTTGCACCAAGCTGTTTGGCTCTGATGATATTCAAACGTTGTATTCACAAACATCAGATCAGAAGGAAGTACAAGTGGCAGGCTACGCTGACTGACAAAAGGAACGTTAGAAGCTATTAAAAGCAACGTCAGTAGACACAGAGTGAACAAGGCTCGAGGTAGTTGACAAAAGCGTATAACATTAAATGCGATGCTGTACGGAACACGCAAAGCATTAAATGCACTCAACGGTCATCTTCTCCAACGCCTATAAATATGAAGTTCTGATGAGAAGCAAGGTTAACGAAACTTACACAATTTCTGTGAATATTAACTTGCTGAAACACTGTTCTAATCAAAGCTCAGAATCTTCATCTTCATCAAAGCTCACTACATTGCTGTTGTAATATATTAGTGAGAATAAGCTTAAACGATAAGAGAAATATCACAGTTTGTGATTATAGCTTTTAAGAAGCAATTGTAATACTCTTAGATTTGATTACATTAAGTTGTAAGGAACTAGAGTGATCGTGTGGATCAGAATACTCTAGGAAGTCTTAGAGGTTATCTAAGCAGGTTGTAACTAGAGTGATCGTGTGGATCAGAATACTCTAGAAAGTCTTAGAGGGTATCTAAGCAGTTGTTCCTGGAGTGATCAGTGTGTGATCAGAAGACTCTGGAAGACTTAGTTGCTGACTAAGTGGAGAACCATTGTAATCCGTGCGATTAGTGGATTAAATCCTCAGTTGAGGTAAATCATCTCTGCGGGGGTGGACTGGAGTAGTTTAGTTAACAACGAACAAGGATAAAAATAACTGTGCAATTTATTTTTATCGGTCAAGTTTTTAAAGCTACACTTATTCAAACCCCCCCTTTCTAAGTGTTTTTCTATCCTTCAACATTCACCGCTTCTGATTCTTGCTTCCATAGGACAGCTTCAGAACTTGAATTTCCTTGATCTTCAGAATATTCATAGCTTCTGATTCTTGCTTCCATTGGACAGCTTCAGAGCTTGAATTTCTTCTTGAGTCATTGCATGCTAGATTGTATCAGAACATTGTTGAATGTACCAGAGCATCATCAGAGCATCTCTACATCCTGAAATGCTACAGAACAAACTAAACGACAACAGTCAGCATGAATGAATCAGATCATAGAATGTGTTTCAGAATTTTATACTATGTATCAGAGCACACACACAAAATGTTTCAGAGCATATTTTGTAACTAAAAACATGCATCAGAACATATAAATAATAAGAATGAAAGTATATTCTATCATCAGAATATCAGAACACTCTTCTTTCTTTCTTGCTTCTGATCTTGAAGCTTTATAGCACTCAGCTTGCTTCAATTTCCATGAGCTTGATTCTTTATAGAATTGCTTTTCCTCATCTCTTTGCTTCTCATGTTGAGCTTTAAAAGATGATCTTCAATTCCTGCAAGACAACACTCAAAGACATAGAACTTTGCAAGTTCTGTTAGAAATGTGGAGCCTTTCTCCCAGCAACTGATAAAATAAATCAGATCATTTATCACATTTTTCTCCCCCTTTTTGTCATAACATCAAAAACATAAAAGATTCATATGAAAAACATGACAAACACATAGAAGAAAAGGATAATTTTCATTAAGCACAGAAAAAGGTTCAGAAGTACAAGAGGAAGGGCAAGGGAAGATGCAAAGAAAAACAGATGCAGCAAAGCAAAAAGAAAACAATCTAAGACTCAATCTAAGATGACCCTAGCTTTGACATGATCTTGGCCAGCATATCATGAATCCCATTGCTGCTCTCATGTTGCCTTTCCATGAAAGCACGAAACTCAGCGTTGATTGATCTATGCTCATCCTGGTTCTTCTGAATGACTTCCAAAGTCCTTGCAAGACGGGAAGGTTCATCAGAAGAAGCTTCACAACTTCTTTCCAGAGGGATGGCATTTTGATCCGCAGCTTCCATGGTCAGATCATTTGCAGGATTTTCCTCAACAGGAATTGTTTCAGCAACATGATCTTCAGCACCTGCTTCTTCCATAGAAGCATCTCCATACTCTGCAGCGGGAACCTCAGAATCTCCATTCTCAAGTGCCTGAAGAATGGCAGCAAGATTCCTAGGAGCAGAAGGACCTGCAACTTCTGGTGGGTCAACAACTTCTGGAATGACCAAGCTTGGGTCTTCCTCAGAAGGATTTTCCCTCAAAAATTCAAAGAGAGTCCTGAAGTTTCCGAGCAGAACAGGATATTGAGGTCTCCAGACCACAATTTCCCTGCAAGGGTTAGCTTCCATTGCAGCAGCAATTCTTGCTTCTTCCAGCTCATCCACAAACCTCTTCTCCTCAACAGCAACCCTGTTTCTGAGGGGATGATAGTAGATACCATTATCACCCTCCAGAAGATAACCAGCATAACCAGGGGCAGCAACCACTAGTCTCTTCTGTACTCCCATAGCTCCTACTTGAAAATCCTGGCGAAAGCTTCTCCAAAGGTTTCTCGTAGAAACATCATCAAGACCATTGAAGAAAGCATCCTTCACAAGTTCCAGCCTGCTAATCACTTCATTTCTGAACAGCTCCAGGTAGATATGGGGTTCAGGTTCAGGTGGGTTGAAGGTGAATTTGTAGTCAGGGTAGAGAAGGCAGTAAGGGTTGGATTTTCTGGTAGTTTGGGGATGGGATAGAGAAGGTGGAGGTGCGGTGTTTGAGGAAGATGGGATATATGTGGGGATGATTGAGGATGAAGGGATGTTTGTGATTGGAGTAGGTGAAGAAGGAATTATTATAATGGGGGTTGATGAGGATGGCTTATCAGAAGGAGTTGGGGGATGGATATTTAGTGGTGTAGGGTTTAAGACAGGAGTAGAAAGAGAAGGTGGAAGAGGATTTGGTATAATGAAGGTGTTTTGTGGTTCAGAAAGAGGTGGTTGGGTAGAAGATTGAGGTACAGAAGAAGGAGTAAAAACATGCCTGGAGACAATTACAGAAGGAGCATTTGCAGATCTGGGAGTACGAAAAGAATCTCTGATCTTCTTCTGCCGATATTCTAGAGTGTTCACCTTGTCAGGATCAGAGGTGACTCTCTGCTTCTTGGCTTGCTTGGCCTCGTCTTCTTGAGCCTTTCTTTTTAGCCTAGCCTGTTGTTTCTTCTGATCCTTCTTCTGAAGATCAGCTTGTGACAAAAGCACTCTACCACAGATCCACGCCGGATCAACTTCAGATTGTTTCCTAACAGAATCTTCCAAGTGGTGCTTGACAGCCTTGTGAAGTTCTAAGTGAAACAAGGTGGCAAAACCTTCAACAGGAACTCTCCTTGACAGAATATCAGGAAAGCTTGTACCAACAGAAGATACCTTCTGGATGAGATCAAGTCTGAACAGATCAACACCGTTAAAGATAGGTCCTTAAACAACTCCAAGAAATTGGGACGCTCCAAGGGTCCTAATAGAATCCAACAAATTACTTTCAGTCAGAATATCAGAGATCATTCTAGCGAAAGGAATAGTGTTTCTTGGAATATGAGGACTCTTTGCCCTTTCTTCTTCTCTAGACTCAACAATGGAAGTCTTCAGATTGTCAAACAGAATGTGAGAGATGTTGAGTTCTATCTTTCTGCCAATGTAGAAGAGAGTATACTTGTGATCAGGACTGATGTAGGCGGAGGAGGAGAATAACTGCATCCTGTGGTGAAGAGAACCCAGGATAATCTCATCCCACACTTGATAAAAAGGCCTTAAAGTACCAGTTATATGAGATTCATGCCCAATAGCATGAGAGATTTGTGTTTCAACCTGATACCAGTTAACCCTTCCAGGTTGAGGACCGGTGCAACCTTCTTCATCATCCAGGTTGTAGAGCTTCCTGATGAGCTTTTCAGTAATAACTACTTCATGCCCTAGCACGAAGGAAATGATGGCAGTTGGGGTAACCGTTGCATGTATCCAGAAATCCTTCACCAGTTCAGGATAAATTGGTTCAACCAATCTATCGAGATAGTTTGACCATCCATGTGCTAATATCCTTGCATCACACTAGAAGCCATTTGTTCTAAGATTCTTGAAGTCCATAGCAGACTCACGGAGAACTTCCAGTTCTTCAGTTGGAATCATGCAGGTTTTCATAGGAGCATACCCATATTTGCATAAAAGAATCTGAGTAGAAGTAAGTCTTTCTGCAGGGCTTGATGAACTTGAAGAAGAATACATGATGATTTTGCTTGGTTTCAGATCAGAAACTAGGGTTTGAAGGAACGAATGCAAAGAGAGATACACAAATGGAGAGAGAGTGAAAAAGATGAAATGAAGATGAAACGGGTTATTTAAACGGTTTGAAAAAGAATAAAATAAAGTAAAAAGAAAACTGTTTAAAAGAAATGATTACAGAAAAAAATGACATCAATATGCATTTAATGATAAATGACGTTAGGAGAGATAAAGTAACAAAATGAAATGATTTGCACAGTTACCTAGGGCGGTGTCTCCTCAACTGCACGCATGCTTGTCCAAAAATAGTGAACACGTATTCATTTTTTGGAAAGACTGGTGACAATTGTTTTGCTTTAAAAGAGCTTCTGAATCAACTTAGATAATGAAACGTTAGTAGCAACAGAATCAGAACTTCTAATTGATTAATATCAAAACTTCTTATAGCTGCCTAGTCCTAACACATCTCAGAAGATATTCATACAAAGATCTTCTCATCTTCTCATTTTGGGCATAAGTCCATACTGATATTCTTCAGGATGAACTTAAATCTATTTTCAGCAAGGGGCTTTGTAAAGATATCAGCCCATTGATGGTCTGTATCCACAAAGTTCAAGGAAAGAACACCCTTCTGAACATAGTCCCTCATAAAATGATGTTTAATCTCAATATGCTTAGCTTTGGAATGTAAGATAGGATTCTTAGATAAACATATAGCAGAAGTATTATCACAGAAAATAGGAATGTTACTCTCATATATCTGATAATCTTCTAGCTGACTCTTTATCCAGAGCATTTGTGTGCTACATCCAGCAGCAGCAACATATTCTGCTTCTGTAGTTGAGAGAGCTATGGTAGCTTGCTTCTTGCTGTACCAGGAGATCAAGTGACTTCCAAGGAATTGACAACTTCCAGAAGTACTCTTCCTTTCAATTCTATCTCCAGCATAGTCAGCATCACAGAATCCTACTAAGTTGTATTCTTTAGATCTTCTGTAGACTAAACCAACGTTAGTAGTACCTTTCAGATACCTCAGAATTCTCTTAACAGCAGTTAAGTGAGATTCTCTAGGATCTGATTGGAATCTAGCACACAAACAAACACTGAATAGAATGTCAGGTCTAGAAGCAGTTAAGTATAGAAGAGATCCAATCATACCTCTGTACAACTTCTGATCTACCTTCTTACTTACCTCATCCTTACCTAGAACACATGTTGGATGCATAGGAGTTTTGGCTTCTTTGCTTTCAGAAAGATTAAACTTCTTCAGAAGTTCTTTCACATACTTCGTTTGATGAACATATGTTCCATCAGAAGTTTGATTGATTTGAATACCAAGGAAATACTTGAGTTCACCCATCATACTCATTTCGAATTCAGCCTGCATAGACTTAGCAAACTCCTTTCCAAGTGAAGCATTAGATGTTCCAAAGATAATATCATCAACATAAATTTGACAAATTAAAATATCCTTCTTAGATGTTTTACAGAAAAGAGTTGTGACCACTTGTCCTCTAGTGAAACCATTGTCCAGAAGGAAAGAACTTAATCTTTCATACCAAGCTCTGGGAGCTTGCTTCAATCCGTACAATGATTTCTTAAGTTTGAAAACATATTCTGGAGACTTAGAGTCTTCAAAACCAGGAGGTTGATGGACATAGACTTACTCATCTATATACCCATTTAAGAAGGCACTCTTAACATCCATCTGATATAGAGTGATGTTGTGCTGAGTGGCAAAAGAAATTAGTAATCGAATAGATTCTAACCTGGCCACTGGTGTAAAGGTTTCTGTATAGTCAATCCCTTCTTGCTGACTATATCCCTGAGCCACCAGTCTGGCTTTGTTTCTTACCACTTCTCCCTTCTCACTAAGATTGTTTTTGAATACCCACTTAGTACCAATGATGTTGAATCCTTTTGGTCTAGGAACCAAATCCTATACATCATTCCTTGTAAACTGATTTAGTTCTTCTTGCATAGCAATTATCCAGTCTGGATCTTCTAGAGCTTGATCAACAGAAGTTGGCTCAATCAAAGAAACAAGATCTAATTGACAGTCTGCATTGTTCTTAAGGAATGCTCTTGTTCTTATGGGATCGTCTTTCTTTCCAAGGATCACATCTTCTGAGTGAGCTAAGGAGAGTCTAGATGATCTTCTGACTGTTGGCTCTTCAGAAAATCTGAGATTCTCTAAAGATGCAGCAACTTGATCTTCTGATCCATTGCTTTTGAGACTCTCTGCTTCTGGAGCTTTGCTTCTTGGTTCTACAGCTTCTGATATGTCAATATCTATATCTGCAAAATTCTCAAACTGCTTTAGTTTTTCAAGACCAAGCTTATCATCAAACCTGATATTGATTGATTCTTCTACAACCAATGTTTCAGTATTGTATACTCTATAGCCTTTAGAGCGTTCAGAATATCCAAGAAGAAAACATTTTTGTGCCTTAGAATCAAACTTACCAAGATGATCTTTAGTATTCAGAATAAAGCACACACATCCAAAAGGATGACAATATGAAATGTTGGGCTTTCTGTTCTTCCACAATTCATAAGGAGTCTTATTTAGAATAGGTCTTATAGAGATTCTATTCTGAATATAACATGCGGTGTTTATTGCTTCTGCCCAGAAGTGCTTAGCCATATTGGTCTCATTGATCATGGTTCTGGCCATTTCTTGCAGAGTCCTATTCTTTCGCTCTACAACTCCATTTTGCTGTGGAGTTCTAGGGCAAGAGAAATCATGGGCAATACCATTTTCTTTGAAGAACTCCTCAAAGAATCTGTTCTCAAATTCGCCACCATGATCACTTCTGACCTTTATGATTTTGCACTCCTTCTCAGATTGGATCTGAGTGCAGAATTCAAAGAATACAGAATGAGATTCATCCTTGTGTTTTAAGAACTTTACCCATGTCCAACGGCTATAATCATCTACGATGACTAATCCATATCTCTTCCCTCTGATAGATGCTGTTTTGAATGGTCCAAACAGATCAATATGCAGAAGTTCTAACGGCCTTGAGGAAGAGACAACATTCTTATATTTGAATGCAGGTTTGGAGAACTTTCCTTTCTAACATGCTTCACAAAGAGCGTCTGATTTATATTTCAGATTTGGGAGTCCTCTGACCAGATTTAGTTTGTTAATCTGAGAAATCTTTCTCAAACTAGCATGTCCTAATCTTTTGTGCCAGACCCATTGCTCTTCAGAAACAGACATAAGGCAAGCCACCTTCTGCTTCTCAAGATCTGAAAGATCAATCTTATAGATGTTGTTCTTTCTCTTGCCTGTAAATAGGACTGAGCCATCCTTCTGACTTACAGCCTTGCAAGAATTTTGATTGAAGATTATATCATAACCATTGTCACTTAATTGACTTATGGATAATAAGTTATGCGTTAATTCTTCTACAAGAAGTACATTAGTTATGGAAGGAGAATTACCAAAACTTATGGTTCCAGAGCCAATAATCTTGCCCTTCTGATCTCCTCCAAACTTAACTTCTCCACCAGGTTTAAGCACCAGGTCTTGGAACGTAGACCTTCTTCCCGTCATGTGTCGCGAGCACCCAGAGTCCAGGTACCATGACATTTTGTGCTTTGTCCTCTTTGCAGCTAAGGATATCTCTTCAGAATCTGATTCTGATGTAGATTCTGATCCATCATCCACTGTGGCCATCAGTGCAAAGTTGGCTTGCTCTCCTTCAGAGTCTGATTCTGATTCAGATTCAGAATCATCCCATGTTGCCATAAGACCTTTCTTCTTATGAAACTTCTTCTTGGGATTCTCCTTCTGAAGTTTTGGACATTCACTCTTGAAGTGTCCAGGCTCATTACACTCATAGCAGCCAACTTTCTTCTTGTCAGATCTTCTGCCATCAAAAGATTCTCCTCGTTCAAATTTCTTTGAACTTCTGAAGCTTTTGAACTTCCTTTGCTTGCTCTTCCAGAGTTGGTTTACCCTTCTGGAGATCATGGACAGTTCATCTTCTTCTTCTTCTGATTTTGATTCTTCAGAATCTACTTCTTCAGCCTGAAAAGCGTTAGTGCATTTTTTAAAATTAGATTTTAATGCAATAGACTTACCTTTCTTTTGAAGCTCGTTTGCATCCAGCTCTATCTCATGGCTTCTCAAGGCACTGATTAGCTCTTCCAAAGAAACCTCATTCAGATTCTTTGCAATCTTGAATGCAGTCACCATTGGACCCCATCTTCTGGGCAAGCTTTTGATGATCTTCTTTACATGATCAGCCTTGGTGTAGCCTTTTGAAGGCTTCATATTTCTGGATTAGAGTCATAGCTTTGGTCTCCTTGACTTGAGCATTTCCTTCATGGGTCATCTTCAATGACTCATATATATCATAGGCAGTTTCCCTGTTAGATATCTTCTCATACTCAGCATGAGAGATAGCATTCACCAAAACAGTCCTACATTTATGATGATTTTTGAAAAGCTTCTTTTGATCATCATCCATTTCTTGTCTGGTAAGCCTTACGCCTGTAGCTTTTACTGGATGTTTTTAACCATCCATCAGAAGATCCCATAGTTCACCATCTAGACCAAGGAAATAACTTTCCAGTTTATCTTTCCAGTATTCAAAGTTTTCACCATCAAATACTGGTGGTCTAGTATAACCATTGTTACCATTGTATTGCTCAGCAGAGCCAGATGTAGATGTAGTTGTTGGAATTTCACCAGCCACCCCCTTGGAGTGATTTACCTCACCTGAGGATTTAATCCACTAATCACACTTGATTACAATGGTTTTCCACTTAGAAACACTCTAAGTATTCTAGAGTATCCTGATCACAACCTGATCACTCTAGGAACAAACTGCTTAGACAACTTCTAAGACTTGCTAGAGTATACTGATCAACAACCTGATCACTCTAGTTCTTACAACTTAATGTAAACAAATTCTTTTAAGAGTTACAATGCTTCTTATAAAGCTATTATCACAACTGTGATTTTCTCTTAAGTTTAAGCTTAAATCTCACTAAGATATTACAACAGCAATGTAGTGAGCTTGATGATGAAGTTTGAGAGCTTTTGAATTTGACAGCGTTTCTGTATAATGCACAAGTGTTGTATCAAGATTCGTCATAGCTTCTCATTAGAACTTCATATATATAAGCACTTGAGAAGATGACCGTTGGGAGCATTTAATGCTTTGCGTAGTCCGTACAACATTGCATTTAATGTTTCACTCTTTTGTCAACTACCTCGAGCCTTGTTTCCGCTGTGTCTACTGACGTTGCCGTTAATAGCTTCTAACGTTCCTTTTGTCAGTCAGCGTAGCCTGCCAGTCTAGTACTTGCTTCTGATCTGATGTTTGTGTAAATAGCGTTTGAATATCATCAGAGTCAAACAGCTTGGTGCAGGGCATCTTCTTGTCTTCTGACCTTGAAGTGCTTTTGAGCGTGATACCATGAGAACTTCAGTGCTTCTGCTTCTGATTTCAAGTTCTTTTGATGCTTCCATAGACCCATGTTCTGATTCTGCTTGACCATCTTCTGATGTCCTGCCAGACCATGTTCTGATGTTGCATGCTGAACCTTCTGAGTCAGTGCTTCTTGCGCTGATTTATGCATACTCTTTGTATAATTCCTGAAACAGAAATTGCATAGTATTAGAGTACCACATTATCTCATACAAAATTCATATCCTTGTTATCATCAAAACTAAGAATATTGATCAGAACAAATCTTGTTCTAACATATATATATATACACACACACATACATACATACATACTAGCATTTAAACGAGCACTCCCGTGTTCGTCTGTTCGCTTTTTTTAATGCGCACAGCAGGAAAAAATAAATGTGTATATATCTTTTTATGAGATTTTTAATATATGTCGCCTAAAAAGTAATATTTTTTTAGACGCAGTTAACAGAATTAAAATCAAGATGATAAATATATGTTTTAAAAGTGTTTTAGTGAAACAAAGTTTCCCTCTCCTCTTCCTCTCCCTCTCTCTCCCTCCCTCTCCCTTCCCCTCTCTCTCCCACTCCCTTTCTCTCTCATTCTCTCTCTCTCTCTCTCTCTCTCTCTCTCTCTCTCTCTCATCCCCTCTTTCTCTCCGTTAGAAAGCTACTTTAGAACCCTAACAACTCAAGAAAAGCTAAGAGAAATAAAAGAGACAAGTAAATTAAACTAAGAAAATTAAAGACTTTTCATTTCATTTGATTGATAATTTTCCCATCTCTCAATGAATACATATATAATAGTAGTGAATAGTAACTAAAAGCCCAATAACTAATCAAAGCCCAAAATGTCCTAATAATATTCTAGAAACATAATAATATAAAATAATTCTTAATATATCAAAACTACTCATAATTCTTATTTAACTAATAACGATGCTCTCTATCACTCTCCCTCCCCTATCTCTCCCTCTCTCTCCCTCCCCTATCTCTCTCTCTAAAAAATATAGTACTTACACAAGAATTTTCATTTGCACTATTTTTAACAAATTGTCTCAAATATTTCTATAGGTAGTTAGAAAAAAAGTGAAACAAGAAATAAATTTCAAGGATAAAAACTAAAATATAAACAAATAATTTTAAATTATATTTATTGTGTTTTATGCAAATTTAAACGTGTCAAACACAAAACAATATATAAAACATAATTTTTCATCTTCATTTAAAACTTTCTATAACAAAACATGATAGAATAAATACTAATAAATTAACACAAATCATGTAGTGTAATTATATTTTTAATTAGAACGCCTCGTTATTTTTCTTGCAATTGAAGAGTAAAATATATTGTAATGCTTATGAGTAGGGGTGTTCAAAACCAAATCGGTCCAATAGAAAACCGCAAAACCAAACCAAAATCGCAAAAAATTGCATTTGGATCGGATGTGTTTGGATCATTTTTTAATAAATCGCACGGTTTGGTTTGGTTTGCAGTTTGTATTTTACAAACCGAACCAAACAAAACCAAACCAAACCGCATTATGTTACAATTCCTAAACTTTACTTAACCTATATCAAACCCAAACCCATTATGCCTTAGTCTTACAATTGTGAATGATTTTCTCTTCCTCACACTTAAGGTTTTGGTTTAAATCTTCTCAAATTTCTTCTAGCGGTATTGCCTCTTCTTCTCATATTCTTTTCCAAGTACATATCACATCTTCTTCTCTAGTCTCTCATCTTTTAAGTTCTTTCTTTTTCATTTTATTATTTTTATTCTATTGTCCTCCCTTCTGTAGCAACCTGCCCTAAAAATTTAGATTTTTAGAGTCGCCACCTATTCTGAAGGGCGAATAGGAAACCCTACGCAGTTTAGAGATTCAGGGTAAGTTATTATAATCAGGTCGAGGGAAGGTATTAGACACCCTCAACCCTTTCCTAAAGGCTAACATTGCAAAGATAAGGGTTTATGGCAAAGATAAGGTTTATAGCTAATGAAATGAAAAAGGCAAAAATTAAGATTTAAAACTGAATTGAGATTTTTAGGGGGAGACTCGCCTTGTTACCAAGTGCCTACGTACCTCCTTATGGAGGATCAGAGTCAACGTAGTTCGGGCACAGGATTGTACGCCTTTGAATTAGTGTGAGGTTGTTTGAAGGCTTTTTGAATGGCCTATTCGCAGTTTTGAATTAGGATGAAAATCCGTAGTTTGATTTGAAGTGTTTTGAATGTTTTAAGTTTTGGGCGTACAACCCTGATTTGATATGGCACCGTTAGATGCGATGACCAATAGATTTGGTCAGTATAGCTAACGGATTAAGGGGCATTGCTGGTTACTCAGATCGATAGATTGATCGTCGCGGGCAGCAAATTAAATGTGTTTTAAATTTTATGTATTTTTTATCTCTCGTCTAATGCGACTAATAGGTTTAGTCGGGTCGAGGAGAGAATTATTCAAGAATTAATTAAATTAATATTATTCTTTTATCTCTCGTCTAATGCGACTAATAGCTTTAGTCGGGTCGAGGAGAAAATTAATCAAGAATTAATTAAATTAATATATTTTCCAAATGGGCAATGGGATTGAGCGAACCCAAATATGTATAATCTTTCTAGGGTTTGTGTGGTTTTTATCATTTAAATTAATTAAATAAATTAACCGAAATAATCGAATAAATCGGAAAAAATATTATAAACCTACACATAATCCTTATTTTATTATTCTACTCCTAATTATATTATATTATTTTAATTTAGTTTAACCATTAATCTAGAAAACAAAATAATAAAAACAATAGAAAGAAAGAAAAAAGAAATATATATATATATATATATATATATATATATATATATATATATATATATATATATATATATATATATATATATATATATATATATATTGCATAACACCTGGGCTTCAATCGTGTGTTGCTGCTCTATAGAGGAGTACCATGGAGTTCTGTGCTCGGGACCTTTAGATCTGCATGAGATGGTGATCCAACGGAAGAGATCCGGGGCGTACGATAGGGTGCATAGGGTCACGCACATTGAATCGGAAAGCCAAATTTGTTAAAAAAATAAGTAACTAGCCTGGCTATCGAACCCAGGCTCTCTCGCCTACTGAGAATCAAAGCCAGCTTCCACTACGCCACGAATCGTTTGGTGTTTGTAATTGGAACAAAACACTTTATATAAAAAAACAAGCCATTAAAACTCAAAGCAAAAATCAGATGCGCGCTGTATCTCTTCTTCCTCGCGGCTGATTTCTGAAAGTGAAGAACCTTTAGGCAACGGTTCTCACGCGTTGCCATAGATGCTCCTTATTCAAACCTGCAAACCAAATTCCAAACATGCCAAATAACAGCCCAGAACGCATATACATTAGCTTACGACCGTGTTGGCGCCTTTAATTCGGTCTCAAATTGCTTCTAAGCATGAATCCCCTTTTCACGAACACAAAACCCCAACAATGGCGAAACTGTGATTCTGCACCAAACCTCAAATTAAACGCATCAATGACATTCCACACATTATCATGAAGCTAAATATACAACCAAAATCTATTAATCACACATGTATAAACGGAAACGAATTCGAATTTTTTTTAGGCAAACCGTGAGTGCAGTTGTGCGTTCTTGATATCTTGAACCTGGAAATTGATTTGAATCCCTTTAGGAGACTCTTATAAACGTATTTAAATCCTCAAATCCTCTGAAAAATGTTTGCAAAATAGAATTCGAATTGGCTTTTTTCTTTGAATTTTCTTGAATGCGTGCCTTCGGTTTTTTATTCTAGGAGGCCGAAAAACTCCTCCCCCTCTCCAGCTCCTTGCGTATGTATATATACCACCACAAAATTAGGTTAGCTCAAATTTGAAGTCAATCTTTGAAATCATCATGGGGAGATTTGATTTGCCAATCATATGGAAACTTCCCAATTTGGTCTCTAATATATTTTGATGTACACCTCCACGTTTTCCAGCTTTTTCTGATTGATTGGAGTGGATTAACATATTTGGAAGTTTAGACCATGTAATCCTTTTTATTAGATCATGATTTTCCTTTTTGATTTGAATTTACACAAATTAAAATAAAAAATGATAAAATATATATACAAAATATACACAAGTAATTAAAACAACAAATATAAAATCAAATAATAATGATAAAATAACAATAATGATAATTATTTGATTTAAAAATCAATTTTTATTAAAAGAGTAAAATCAAATAATTATAATGATAAATGTTGAGAATTATAGTGGAATAGATAAAACCTTGGAATGAGATAAATGGGCCAGTAGTTTGGGCTCAAAATTTATACATCTAAATTTAATTAAAAGGTTTTATAAGAGGGTGGGTTTAACAATAGATATGTTAAATCCCATAACTCTCAATTTTAATACCTTTAAATAAATTAATAGACGCAAACTGGATCGGGCAAATTTTGGGGTATGACACCTTCCAATTACGTTTTTAATGTTCCTCTTCTTGTTTAATCTCTCATCTCTTTTGCTCTTTCTTTTTCATCTTCTCTAATCTTTCATCTCCTTTTTTTTATATTTCATTTTAAAATTTTTGATATTGTTTTATGCTATTATTTTATGTTTTTTATTCCACTTTTAACTAATCTTATTTTTATATATTAAATGAAAAATTATTGTCCAAATATGATGAATTTTGTTGTTATTTGATAACACATAAATGACTAAATATAAAGTTATGTTGTCATTTATATGTGTATGTATGTCTCAATAATTTTTTGTAAAAAAACCGAACCAACCCAAACCGCATTGGTATGGTTTGGTTTGGTTTTATTTCTAAAAGTCAACTGAACCAAACCGAACCGCACTTTTTTTCTCTTGCGGTTCGGATGATTTTTTAAGTCAAAACCGTCCAAACCGCACAGCGAACACCCCTACTTATAAGTTGTAATTATGCATGAAATGAATCTATAACTATATATAAAGAGGCTAGGAAAATTTGGACTGACCTACTTTCATTCCAATTTTACCCTTTAAAATATATAATTTATTTAATTTAAAAAATAAAATAACAATAAAGAGGAATTATGGTTATCTTACATGAAGTGTATAACTACTAAAATTGGGTTTTGTCTCAAAAGTGTAACCGCATAAGTGTAATCATAAGACACTTATAAATTTGTGGAAACTTATAAAATTCATGTAATGTTTGGAAACTAAGAAAAAGACGTACATATTGAAACATGATAAACCACATTCATTTAATGTTGGAAACTAAGAAAAACAAGTTCATCAACTGGTATTTCAGTAGAAAGTTAATAAGGAAAAAAATATTCTTCATCAACCTCTCTCGTTTGGTGTGCCATTCTTTTGGATTTTTTTATGTTTTCTTTTTACCAGGTATCAGATTAAGATGGAAAGAAAAGTAACAATTATTTTCTCCATTTAAGATGTATTCATGTTTCCTCTTTTTTCCAACTTAATTATACTTGTTTTGTTTGTAATGCAAGAATTTATAAAGATTAATACGTTGTAGACAATAATGCTGATGTGATTACTACTATCTTAGTGTTTGAGTTGTTTTCTCTTCACATGGAACTCTATTCTTTAGAAAATTTCTTTACCCACGTCCTAACCTTCTTACCCACCTCTGTCGAATTTCCCAAACTACCCCTTATTTCGGAAATGCATTTTCGAAAACGTACTTTTATTGAGAAAAAAAAAGGTGTTTTCGGAAATGCACTTCCGAAAACACAAAAAAAAGGTGTTTTCGGAGATGCATTTCCGAAAACACCCCTTTTTTGAGTTTTCGGGGATGCATTTCTGAAAACACCCCTTTTTGGGAGAGGGAGGTGTTTTCGGAGATGCATATCCGAAATATTCCAAGACCAAATTGGTCTTGGAATGTTTCGGATATACACTTCCGAAATAATTCAATAATTATTAAAAAAAATAAAATCAAGGTGAATCAATACAATTAATATGTATAAAATGAAAGTGAATCAATAAAATGAAGGTAAATCAATAAAATTTAGTTGAATCAAAATTTCCTAAATAATTTTAAAGTTAAAAATTATTTTACTAACTTATATAAATCAAAAACATCTTAATTTCATAAGTAAATTTTGAATTATATAAAATTAAGTATAAAATTTATTCATTAAGACAAAATCTTTTTTTAAATTTTTTAAACTAAATAAAAAATTATAACTCATTTTTAATTATTAATCAGAATAGAAATATATAAATATATAATCATAATTATTAATTTTGTAAGTGAAATATATAAATATATAATATATAAATATATAATAATTATTATATAAATATATAAATATATAAATATATAAATATATAATAATTATTATAAATTAAAACACTCATTTTTTTAATTTTTATAATTAGTATATAAATGTATAATATATAATAAATTTTATAAATATAGAATAATTATTATAATTATTATATAAATATATAAATTAAAACACTCATTTTTTAATTTTTTTTATAAATATATAACAATTATTATAAATATATAAATAAAAAATTATAACTTATTTTGTAAGTGAAATTATTTTAATTTTTTAATTAAAAATATTTTAAATTTTAAAATATGAATCAAGATAGAAATATATAATAACTATTATTCATAACTCATAAATTATATCAAAATATATAATTATTACTATTTATTAATCATAAATTATATCAAATTTATGATATGTGAATTAATTAATATCCTAAAATTAATTTTTGGGATTTTTTTAGATTTTTTTTGTTGTTTCGGAGATGCATCTCCGAATTAGTCAAAATCCCAATTTTTGGGATTTTTTCGGAAATGCACTTCCGAAGTCTGAAAAAATTTTGAAAAAAAAAATATTTCGGAAATGCATTTCCGAAGCGGGGTAAAATGGGTTTTTCGCTGGGGGTGACCCCATAGGGAGGTGGGTAAAGAAAAAATCATTCTCTATTGCATATAAAAAAATCTGGTTCTTGCCATTTTGTATAGTGTGAAATATGTGTGATTTCTGTAACAATAAGATAGAGTATTTTTTTCATCTATTGATTTGATAAAATATCATTTGAGGAAAATTTTACTTCCTACCCCTACATTTGCCCTTCTACCCCAACAATCATATTTTTTGGACGAAATTATCCTTCCATAAATAGGAAATTTTTTTCTCATTTTTCACTTTTTACTGATCTTGAACAAACACTCTCCTTTTATCTGTACGAAACACAAACCGGAACCCTTCTGAAGACTCTTCCGGTTCATTAACTTTCCAAACCGGAACACATTTGGTAAGTGGTCCGGTTCGCAAAAATATTTCACGGAACGCTTTTGGATTCTGTTCTGGTGCGTTCGCTTCCAAACCGGAACACAATTTGGAACTCTTCCGGTTTGTTGCATTGCATACCGGAACGCTTTTGAAATCTGTTCCGGTTTGTTTTCATCTCCACCGGAAGCCTTTTGAAAACTGTTCCGGTTTAGCTCAGTTGCAAACCGGAACCCTTTTTGGAACTGTTCCGGTTTGGTTTTTTGTGAATTTTTTTTTTTAATATTTTTTTTTTAATATTTTTTTCAGGAAAATGCGTACACTAGGACCTGACGGGAGACCACATACCCGCCGCCGCCGTGACGAAGCTGGTTCCTCTAACCCACCACCGCAGCCACCACAGCCAGTTGGATATCCTGGTGGACCATCAGATTTATCTTTACTTGTTCGATATCAAGACCATGTTGCTCGCCGGTTATGGTACGGAGAGGTAAGTAAAATTATTTGATTTATTTTAAATAGAATTTATTATTATATCTTCTAATGTGGTTTTTTTATTTATTTTCAGGAAAGAGGCCCTAAAAAGGAGCTTAAAGTCGCTGGGCACGGGACAAACTCCAGGAGAGAGTGCCTCAGCAGCTCCCACCTGAGATTGAGGCTATCGTGACTGGGTTAGGTCTGGCTTCTCTTCAGAGTACTAGCCTGACCAAGATAGACGTTAATCTCGTCTCAGCATTTGTGGAGAGGTGGCATGTTGAGACTTCGTCATTTCACATGCCATTTGGTGAAATGACGATTACTTTAGATGATGTTGCGTGCCTGCTCCATTTGCCTATCAATGGTATGTTCTGGTATCCTGATGAGCATGTCACAGAGCAGGTGGCTGTTGATCTTGGCTGCGAGTTATTGGGAGTGGATAGACATGCCATGGCTGTACATGTGCGTTCTTGCAGGGGAGTTTATTACTCACTGCAGTGGCTGTATGACAGATTCATGCAGTACCGTGCTGCTGGTAGTTGGACTTACGCGACCAGGGCATATCTGATGATGTTGGTAGGTTCTACCATTTTTGCGGATAAGACATTTACCCTGGTTGAGGCCCGATATTTGCTATTGTTTAGAGATCTACGTGGGCTTGGTTCATACAGTTGGGCATCAACGGCACTGGCCACTCTTTATCGCCACCTTGGGGATGCATCTATGTTTAGTTGCAAGCAGCTCGGTGGATATCCTACTCTGATACAAGTATTTATGTTATTTTTAATTAATTATATGTTTATTCATATATTATAATTTATATTATTTAATATATATATATATATATATATATATATATATATAAACATTGGTATTAATGAATATCATTTAATTTATTTGTTAACAGTGTTGGATACATGAGTACTTTCCTACTCTGGGAAGGAAAGGAGAAAACTGGCGGTCAGACAACGTAGGGCTTCCGAGGGCGATGAGATGGTTCTACGGACAGGGGGCCACCAAGGTGGATGCATATAGACCGATATTGGATCAGCTGACACCTACAGACGTCATATGGCATCCATTCGAGGATCATCGACCTCATAGTGCTTTTAACGAGCTATCTTTATACAGAGGTTTCCTTGTTTGGGGTGAGATACATGTGCCGTACTTACCCGATAGGTGTCTTCGCCAGTTTGGTATTCGCCAGTACATCCCGCCTGCACCTCCGGCTGATACGCTCAGCAACGATGCGATTGCTGTGGAGTGGATTGGTTATCACCAGAGCGTGGCAGATGTGATTAGAGGTACGGAGGCGGTGGGATACCCTCATGAGACGGTGGATGGATATTTAGAGTGGTATTACCGTGTGTCTCATCCTCAGGTTGTGCCGCCCCCACCTAGTGAGCGTAGAGAGGTTCCAGTTCCTGTCTTTGATGCAGGACCAGCTGATCCAGATTGGGCTCGTGCATCCACACTGGTTCACCGTTATCTCCGGCAGGTAGAGGCCGACGAGGATGATGTCGCGTATGCTGACTTATTTGAGGTGTTGCGCATCGCCGATGAGCATTGACTATGTTATATTGTATTTTAGATATTACATTTTGGATTTATTTTATGGTACATTCTGGATTATATTTTGGATTATATTGTATTCTATAGTTGATTTTAGTCTTTTGTTTTATTCTATATTTTATTCTATATTTTGGATTATATTTTATTCTATAGTTTATATTATTTGGATAAGATATTATTTGGATAAGATATTATGTGGATAAGATATTATGTGGTCCAGGTTGTGCGGATAATATTGCCCTCATGGCCTATAAATAGGACCTCCTAGTGTTGACACAAAATATCATATTTTTCAGAATGTCTCTTGGTAATTTTATGGTTGACACAATTGTTTTCTATACTGGAACTAAGGATCCCATGAAGCTTTCAATACCTAACGATTGCGGGAGACTCGAGTCACTGAAAAGTTGGGTGAAAGAAGAGTTGCCAGAAACTGATAACCGACTGGTGACTAAAATCTGGTATCGTGAAAATTGGAACATGGACGTTGATGGAAGGATAAGTTATAATATTGTGGAGTTGAAGTGTGATGGTGATATGAAAGACATGTGGAAATCACACCGCCGTAAGATAACAAAGGGACCGATTGAGTTTGAGGTGGACCTAACAAGGTCTGCTGAGGATGTTCTGAAGATGTTGGTGCGTCCAGAATCGTCTGCAAGAGTCTAATGCGTGAATGTTTTATGTTATTGTTATCATGTTCTATGTTTTAATGTTCTATGTTATTGTTATCATGTTTTAATATTCTATATTATTGTTATCATGTTTTAATGTTCTATATTCAATGTTATAATAATTTAGTGTTTTTTTGTAAATAAAATAAAAACTTCTAAGATGTAAATAAAATAACTCAATCTAAGACGTTTTTAGCTAAAATATTACATATAAATTAAAGTCACTTAATTAATCTATATTAACACGTGATGGTAACATAGGCGTAAGATGGTGCCAATGTTGAAGACGTCCAGCAAATCCTAACATCCAAGATGTCGCCACTTGATGACGAAACTTCATCCAATCTAACGTGACGCGCTATGATAACAGTCACTTTATTGTTGATTCCGGTCTCTTTAACCCAGCGGATAACTTCTTCCCGTGTGACAAATCTCTGTGAAGTTGTGAAAACATCAGTGGTATCTATAGCTGTCTCGTTTTTTCGACAAATTTGGAGCGGAACTTCCATACCTGAAAAAAAATAACCAAAAAATTAAAAAATGCAAAATGCGTTCCGAAACAGTTTTCCAATCTGTTCCGGTTTGATATCAACTTCACCGGATCACTTTTTAAAACTGTTCCGGTTTGATTACAAATGCACCGGAACACTTTGCTTATCTGTTCCGGTTTGATTTTCGTATTACCGGAGCAGTTTTAAAATGTCTTCCGGGAATAAAAAAAAGTGAACCGGATGACATTCATAATGTGTTCCGGTTTGTTAATTTGTAAACCGGATGACTTACCAGAAGTGTTCCGAATTGAAGGTGCGTAGGGGTGCAGATTTGAATTTTTTGACTTTTTAGATGAATGGTAAAAAGTAAAATGGTAAAATGGTTATTAACTATTGAGGGTAAAGTTGACATTTTTACAAAATTATAGGGGTAGCAGGGCAATTGTAGGGGTAGGAAGTAAAATTTTCTCATTTGAGTCATTGCATATTCATGATTTAATTCTATAGGTTCTATTTTGAAGATTTATTGTTGGTAATCAAATTTCTCTTGTTTCAATCATATATTTTCATTCATTCCAATTTTATAAATCGGTGAAAGAAGCATGATTCTATATACAAGATTGTTCTATTTTGCACATAATACGTGAGAGAAAATTATTAAGTGGAGGAAAAAGGAGTGGAAGAAATATAAGAAAGACACTTTCGTAAAACACATTAGGGATGGTATTATGATGTGGTATTATATTTAGGGTCTTGCTATGCTAATCAGTGCTCTCAGAACAATGGTTGAGCATTCCAAAAAAAAAATATTTTATAAAAAATTTAATATATTAATTTTTGAGATATTAAATACGCAGATTATTGAGATAAATTTACTATTTTAGAATGCTTAATCATTGCCTTGAGGGTACTAGTTTGCATTTTCTTTATATTTATTCATTTTAATTGTTCTAACTTTAAATGATTTTGACACTAATATGGACTTCTTAGACCAAAGGCGCGACCTGCTGGACCAGCAGTCTCACTCTCTCTCTCTCTCCCTCTCCCTTTCCCTCTCTCAATCGCTCTCTCTCTATCTTTCTATATATATATATATATATATATATATATATATATATATATATATATATATATATATATATATATATATATATCACTCTCTCTTCTTCTCTATCTTCCCCTCCTCTCTCCCCATCACAAAAAATTTAACAATGCAAATGAGTCTCTCTCTAATTCACACACTCTCTCACGCACTCTCTCTCCCTCACGGCCAATTTTACAATGCAAAAGGTTCTCTCTCTAAAATAGGAGAAATTTAAGAGAGAGAGAGAGAGAGAGAGAGCCCTTTGTATTGTAAAATTGGCCGTGAGGGAGAGAGAGTGCATGAGAGAGAGAGAGAGAGTCTTTTGCATTGTTAAATTTATTGTGATGGAGAGAGAGAGAGAGGGAGATAGAGAAGAAGACATATATATATATATATATAGAGAGAGAGAGGGGGAGGGAGAGAGAGTGAGATAACTCTTTGCATTGTTAAATTGGTCGTGAGAGAGAGGGGGGGAGAAAGAGAGCAGGAAGGAATGGGAGAGGGAAAGGAAGAGGAGAGAGAGCCATTTGCATTGTTAAATTGATCCTAAGGATTCATCTTTTAGTTTGGATTACTTAGTCTTCTAAATTACTAAAAATATTAAAAGTTTAAATGTATCGTCATTCTTCTATTTTTAATAATTGTGGCTAAATAATTATATTTTTAAAAGGACATATGTCAAAATACCATAAAAAATAAATTCACGTTAGCGCAATAAAAAAGTGGACAGACGCGTGCCCGTCTGAACGCTAGTGAAACATAATGGAAACAAATTAACTTAACGTGCAACCATCTCTGAAATTCTCATAAAGTACCACACTACATAACACATGATACAGGTAAAATAAAATTAATTGTGCCCTTTATAAGTTATCAAAATATAAAAGTACATCAACCTGAAATGAATTCAAAAAAGAAAAAGAGTAGAAAAAACAGTTTCTTTGTGCATGCACTACAATTGTCAACATAACACTATTTCAATTGCGAAATTGCAAACCTATCGTAAAAAACCAACAATTTATTTCTACACCGCTTCAGCATTATAGATTCAAGTTTCCACCTAATTTTATTTGTTTCTTCCTCATACTTGATTGTTTCTTTCTTCTCAGCCTTTTATTTAAACTATTTTGTGTTTTATTAATGACATGTCAATAGTAAGTGAAGAATAAAATTCACACTACTAGAAATACTCGAATTTCCTGCGGATTTACCTACAGAATTTAGCTAAATTTCCGCAAGGAAACACATTACCTGCGGATTTTCTTGCAGTTTTTTGTCCCCAGCTAAAACCTTCGTGGGTAATATTTTTTGCAGGAAGTTCCGCAGCTAAATCCGCAAGAAATATCGACAGCTAAATCCGCAGGAAATATCCGCAGGTAAATCCGCAGGTAGTCTCTATAAAATTAATTTTTTTATTTTAGTTAACTTTTGAATCATTATAAATTAAATATTAAAACAGTAACTTTTTTACTACTTTTCAACTCTAGCATTTGGAATCTTAGTAGGGAATCCCTACTTGAATAAATTTTCAGTATACCTACATGAATTTCACTAAATAAAAAAATGAGTGCAAAAAAGAAAGTGTCGGAGAAAAGTCAATTTTATTCTTCATCTCCAACTTAATCTACATTTTAACAAATACATCAAGAACATACCCTAATTTTGCAGTTCATATGCTTCTAGTATCTTTGAAGTTTGAGCCTACTTTAATTTCCTCTGTACATTTTTTTCTCTCTTTTACATCTATATCAATTTCTTCAAAGGAAAATAAATAAAAACAAATCACAAAAAATCCTCAAAGTCACATACCTATTAAACTAGTTGAAACAAAGAGAGTGGAACAATGAATAATCTAACTGATTCAGCACCTCATGGCTCATGTGGTTATTTATCGAAACCGTAACAGAACCGGGAAATTGAGACTCTGAAGCGTACCTTTTAGTCCAAAATTGGTGAGATTTACTTGGTTGATGGACTTTGTCACATGATCACATGTGACTCCCTTCCGACTACAAGGATTCACAAAATTGCAATCAGCACGAGTCCTACTCATTTATCACAAACTGCTAGAGTATTTACAAATTGATTCAAGTCATTGTGGAATCATTTTGTAATGGATAAAAGAGAGAAAGTCAAACCTCTTTCCTTATTCTGTGCAAAAGCCTTAGCAAGCTAGTGGCAAAAAAGGCACCTTATTCCAATGGAGAAGCATCAATATGAATGAATCAAAGCAGTTTCAATTCTGTGAAAGTAAAAACATAATTCCAGAAATTGATTCATTCCCTCTTAGTTGCCCCTGCACTTCTTATTATTGTACGATTAAACCTGAGTTCTCAAATTGATTCAACAACATCTTATTTGAAGGAAACTGACAGAAATGGTCAAAACAAGGGATTTGTGAGACAATTTTTTGAATTTACATTCTACACTACTCCGGAGAAAAACTCTCAAAACAGAGTTACTACAATGACAACTAAAAGGAACTGAAGCAAATTACACACAAACAGAAACATAATAGACAGTTCGGTTCCTTCCAAAAATTCGAGTGTCTTGAATCTCTCCGTTCTAAATAACTGCTGAAATATAAAAGACATAACTGCTAAAGAAATACATAACTGCCCACTAAACTAAACTATCTCGTGAGCAATTTCGACCCCAATCCTTTTTATCCATATTTTTTATGAGAGGTCTAACAGAAACTGTTAACATCACATTCTGAATTTGTCCAACATGAAACTGGTGAAGTTGAAGAAATTTCTAAGTTACAACTGATAACAACAATCATCCTCAACAAACTAAAGCATCTTAAACCAAGGCCATAGGGATATATTAACCTACCAAAATTATGAATTATCTAATCATCAAACTAAAGCATGGAAGGAATAATGATTATCCTTAGGTGAATGAAATGAATGAGGAGGTATAAAAAGACACCGTCCAATTAGTGATTCACTAAAAGTGGAACTCCAAGCTTTTAAAAAGAGATTATTGTTAGTTGAGAATTTACACCAAAACTCAGATTCCAATCTTACTCATTAACAATCAAATACACTCTCTTTTTAAGGCTCTAAGTTAAATAGACTCATTATTATTAATAGTTATGATTTACTAACAGAATAAATCTTGGATGATTAAATACACTCATTACTAACAGTCTTACTCAAATAAAAGAACACGTTCGATCCTTCTTCCACAGAAAAGCGAAGACATGGGTGGCTTTTCAGTAGATATCGAAAGAGAAACTTCATTGGTTCAATATAAAGGTGAAGGGAAGAGAAACACAAAAATAGTTTCCTTTCTCCGTTTGGAGTAGCGGTTGGAGACGGAGAGACAAAAAGAAGTTTCTGCCTTTTCTCCCTTTTGAGAGGAAGAAGGAAAGGAAAAAAAATAATAACTCAAGCTATTCAAGTTCCTACTCTAAAAATTTTACCAAATTTTTGTTTTCAATTTTTTATTACTTTTTTTAATTTTATTTTTCAAAATATTCATACATTTTATTAAAATAAAATTAAATATTAAAAACTACATTTTATTAAATTTAAACAAAAACTATTAGTATATTTAGAAAACATTAAAATCTATTAAATTTTTTTCAAAAAAAACATTTTTTTTAAAAATAATAATTTATTTTACATTATTTAAGATTGATTGGGTGAAGTTGCAGTTATGCTACACAGCTATGGCGGTTGCGACGAAGACCAATGAATTTTTAGGTTTTTGAATTGTGTTGAGCAAAGTAACGTCGTTGTAGGAACAATCTTGTTTAATGTTTAATTTGAAGAATTACAACATAGATAACTTTTGTTTCAAATGAAATACCAATTTAGTATAGTTTCTCAGTGGTAGACACTTAGTGCAATCAAGTTTAAAAACCCAGGTTTGATTCTCACCTACTTTTTTTTATAGTTTTTTAATTTTATTTTTTAAAAACTTAACTAAAATACATTATAAAAACACCATTTATTTATTTTATTAAAAATTAACTAAAATACATTATAAAAAACACCATTTATTTATTTTATTAAAAATTAACTAAAATACATTATAAAAATAATTAATAACATTGAAAAAATTAAGACTAAAAGTTAAAATTAAACTAAATATAAAAACACCATAAATATAATTAACTACAATACATTATAATTTAAAATTTGCATACCATTTATTTATTTTATTAAAAATTAACTAAAATATATTATAAAAATAATTTATAACATTGAAATAATTAAGATTAAAAATTAAAATTAAACTAAATATAAAATACCATAAATATAATTAATAAAATAGAAAATACAATGATTAAATTTTTTTTATAAATTCAAATAATGAAATGTCAAATCCGCAGGTAATTTTGCAGGAAAATTTCCTGCGGAAGATCCGCATGAAAGTTTCCTGCGAAATTACCTGCGGATTTTATATTTTGGTTAGATATTTGGTTTAAAATACATTTTCCGCAGTAAAATCCGCAGGTATTCCTGCGGAATTTGCTGCCAACGCTGGATCCGCAGAAAATTTATTTTATTCAATAAAGTCCCATGAAAATCCGCAGGTATACCTGCGGAATATTTTTCGCAGGAAATTCCGCAGGTAATACGAGTATTTCTAGTAGTGGCACACTAAACTAAAACTAATCCAAAAATTTATAGAAGAACTTTTCAAATTAGATTATAGCAAGATCAATATGAAGATGAAAGAAATATGAATGAATATACAATACATCACAACAAAAACTATATGGAAAAACAATATTTAATTTAAAAAATGGAAATTTCTTAACAGACCTCCTAACCTTCTTGGGCACCCCTGGCGAAATTCCCAGAATGTCCCTATATTTCGGAAATGCATCTCCGAAATCACTTTTTTTCTGAAAAAAAGGGTGATTTCGGAAGTGCACTTCCGAAAACACGAAAAAAAGGTGTTTTCGGAGATGCATTTCCGAAAACACCCCTTTTTTGAGTTTTCGGAGATGCATTTCCGAAAAATCCCCTTTTTGGGAAAGGGGGGTGTGTTCGGAGATGCATATCCGAAATATTCCAAGACCAAATTGGTCTTGGAATGTTTCGGATATACACTTCCGAAAGAATTCAATAATTATTAAAAAATTAAAATCAAAGTGAATCAATACAATTAATAGGTATAAAATCAAGGTGAATCAATAAAATGAAGGTGAATCAATAAAATCAAGGTGAATCAAAATTTCCTAAACAATTTTAAAGTTAAAAATTATTTTACTATCTTATATAAATCAAAAACATTTTAATTTCATAATTAAATTTTGATTATTTAGAATTAAATATAAAATTTATTCTTTAAATAAAATTAAGACAAAATCTTTTTTTAATTTTTTTAAACTAAATAAAAATTTATAACTCATTTTTAATTATGAATCAGAATAGAAATATATAAATATATAATAATAATTATTAATTTTATAAGTGAAATATATAAATATATAATAATTATTATATAAATATATAATAATATAATAATTATTATAAATTAAAACACTATTTTTTTAATTTTTTAATTATTATATAAATATATTTATAATTAATATATAATAATTATTATATAAATATATAATAATTTTTATAAATATATACTAATTATTATAATTATTATATAAATATATAAATATATAAATTAAAACACTCATTTTTTAAATTTTTTTTGTAAATATATAATAATTATTATAAATATAAAAATAAAAAATTATAACTCATTTTGTAAGTGAAATTATTTTAATTTTTTTAATTAAAATTATTTTAAATTTTAAAATATGAATCAGAATAGAAATATATAATTATTATTATTCATAACTCATAAATTATATCAAAATATATAATTATTATTATTCATTACTCATAAATTATATCAAATTTATGATATATGAATTAATTAATATCATAAAATTAATTTTTGGGATTTTTTTTAGATTTTTTTTTGTTGTTTCGGAGATGCATCTCCGAATTTGTCAAAATTCCAATTTTTGGGATTTTTTCGGAAATGCACTTCCGAAGTCTGAAAAAATTTTGAAAAAAAAATATTTCGGAAATGCATTTCCGAAGCGAGGTAAAATTGGGTTTTCGCAGGGGGTGAACCCCATAAGGAGGTGGGTAAAGAAATTTTCTAAAAAATATTTACATCAAACTAATGATTTTAACATATTTTTAGTTAAACCTTTTGCCCCTAGGCATATTTGTTAAACATCAAAAGAAAAGTCAAGTTTATAATGTAATACCTCGTGAAATCTATAACTATCTAAATTAGAATGTAAGTACACAACACAACAAATTAGAATTACAGTTTAAAATGTTAAATTAATTAAAATCAATTTGTAAATAAAAGTAATTTGATGTTCATAAAAAATATCAATATAGAAATGAAATGGAATATAGCTTCAAACCATAGTACATGTGCGGGCTTGATATAGTTTCAAACATATCACAATTCTTATGTGACTTTAAAGAAGATATATCCCATGTAGTTTTTTCAGGTTGGTTAGATCTAAAGTTATATATCCCATATAACTTAAATGATTTATATATGTTGTGTTAATTTGGTAATGAACCATAAAAAAAGCAAAGTGTGACATAAACTATCAAAGAAACAGCTTCCAACATGTTTAATCAAATACACCATTACAAAATTGGTAATCTTTTCAATCTATTGTCATTATAATGAAGACACCATTACCCTTTGTTAAATACTAACATCTTGTATGCAAGCATAAGAACTATTACTAACATGAAAAATCAGCATAGCTAGCATAAAATACAGCTAAATAACAATCACGGCTAGAAATACTCGAATTACCTGCGAAAATTATTCCGCAGGTATACCTGCGAATTTTCCTGGGACTTTAATAAATAAATTAAATTTCCTGCGGATCTAACATTGGCAGCAAATTCCGCAGGAATACCTGCGGATTTTGCTGCGGATTATATATTTTAAACAAAATATCTAACTAAAATATAAAATCTGCAGGTAATTTCGTAGGAAAATTTCCTGCGGATTTTCCTGCGAATATCTATTGTAAACAAAACCAAACTGTAATACATAATCCGCAGGTAATTCCGCAGGAAAATTTCCTGCGAAATTACCTGCGGATCTAACATATTTCAATATTTAATTTTTTTTTTAATAATGATTATTTTTATGGTGTTTTTTATTTAGTTTAATTTTAATTTTTAATCCTATTTTTTCTATGTTATTAATTATTTTTATAATGTATTTTTAATAAAATAAATAAATGATATACAAATTTTGATATATATATTTATATATTTATTTATTTAATTCTTCAATTTTTATTTTAATAATAGGTATTATAGTTTTTAAAAAATAAAATTAAAAAACCATAAAAAAATAGGTAAAAGTTTTTAAAAAATAAAATAAAAAAAGGCAAAATACCCTTTTTCGTCCCTTAACTTTCACTCGGGGTCCATTTTGGTCCCACAATTTTTAAAAAGTTCACATAACTCCCTTATCTTTTAAAATGGTGTCAGGTTTATCCTTTCCGTCTATTTCATTGAAACGTCCGTTTAGAGTTGCCAGCGTGGCATATGACCTGGATCTTCTTCTCCTTCATTAAAAGGAATGTTACATCTGGAAAACGAAACCTGAACAATTTGGGGGCTAGGGTTTGTTGAATAAACACCATCGTGAGAAAAATTTACGGGCTGCTAAGGTTTTCCAGAAATCCAGAACAATGAAATCATCCACTTCTTCGTCATCTATGGTACAAGGAAGCCATGAAAGTTTCATCTCTCAGCTTGGTACGAAGTCGGAACTGCCATGGAAACCAGTTTGCTACTGTGGAGATAAGGCCATTCTAAGAAGGGCAAAGACCACTAAGAGTTTTGGAAGGCAATTTTGGGGGTGTCCTCATTTTAAGGTACCTTATTTTTCACAGAGTGTTTATAGTGTTGGTTTATTAGATTTATGAAATTGAACATGAGGGTGTGTGACATGTAGGGGCCTGATCATCCTGGGTGTGAGTTTTTCAAGTGGTTCTGCGATGAATCTGAAGAAAACAATGGGCAAATCATGATGGTTAGGTTGGAGAAGCTTGGAAAGAATATTGAACACATACAAGAAGAGTTTGTCAAAATTAGATTGTCAACTGAAGAAATAAAGAAAGAGACTGATCACATACAGAGTCAATTGAAGAAGATGATGAAATATGGAAAATGTTGTAGCTTGATGATTATCATAATTTTGTTTGTAACCTGTTTTATTAAGGATTAGGTTTTGTGTCAGTGAAATAGAACTGTGTACCATTTTTATGAACCAGTTATGTACCAGTTTAATGAAGAAATTGAAAGCATTATGTTGTGTTCAATTATGTATCAATTATGTACCAAATATGTACCAATTATGCACCAGTCTTATGAACCAATTATAACCAGTTATGTACCAGTTTTATGAACAAAATGAAAGCATTATGTTGTGTTCAATTATGTATCAATTATGTACAATTATGTACCAGTTCAAAATTATGTACCAGTTCAGTTTAGTGTTGTAATTTTGAAAACAGAGTATCACAACAAAATGCTTATAATGCAACCAGAACAGAGCATCACATTAAACAAGCTATGCCATAGAGGTTCAAAAGATACATTAGACTTGCAGAGTACTTATAATACACCAGTTAGGATTCCAAAACATTACAAAAGTTGTTCATAAACAACATTACCTAAGACTTGCATATTACCAGACAAATTACATAAAACCATAATTGTTAATAAGTTCCAAAAGTGCTAAATATCTAATATAAAATCTAAAGTGCTAGACATTTTTCTTGAATGAGGCTCTCTTTGTTGGTGTTGTCCTCCTAGTTGTTGGCCCAATTATTGATGCACCTAGTCTTGTGGTTGGTCCTGGTGGTACCCAAGGAGTCTGTGGCCTTCTCACACCTAGCTTTTTTGCCTTGCTTGTTGTTGCCTTTTTTGCAGGACTTTGTCTTGTTCTGGATGTCTGAGAAGCTGGTTGACTTTGTTGAGTAGCTGGTTGTGCACTAACTTGTTGAGTAGCTGGCTGTGAAGTTGTTACTTGTGATGTTTGTTGAGTACTTGGTTGTGCAGTCCCTTGAGGAGTTTGTTGTGCAGTTTGCTGTGCAGGCCCTGTCACCTTACATGTAGCTTTGTTGTGCCCTGACTTTTTGCACCTACTGCATTTCACAATCAGACTTGTCCTCCTAAGTTTTCTGTCAGTACCATCAAGCTCTCCTTGTTCAAGATTCCTCTTCTTCTTTGGTCTGCCAGGCATTTTTCTGAACTTAGGAGGGTGCACATCTGGGTATTGTGTCCTTGCCCATAGGTTAGAACCATTCACAGGATATATAACTGGTTTGTAGAAAGCAATGTACCTACTCTTCCTATAGTACTCTGGAATGAAATCTTCAAATCTAAAGTTCCTACTCTTCATACATGACAATGCATGAACACATGGCAAACCAAACAACTCCCACCTCCTACATGAACATATGTGGTCAGCCAAGTTCACAGTGAACATGTCAGCTGGGTCTTGCACATGCTTAACTTCAAAAATATGTTCATCAGACATCCTACACAATAGAATAACCAAGAATCACATTACAGCTCATGCATAATTAATTAAATACAAGAGATCACACTTGTTTATACCTTACAATCCATGTGTTGGTGTAGGTACTTGTTTTCTCCACTTGTTTTCTAATGTTTGGCAGCACTGCATCATCAGGTAAATTCTCAAACCGCATCCTATTCTTAGCCCATCTCTCCATAAAATAGGTCCTGATCTCTTCCAGCATTGTTACTAAAGGCTTGGTCCTTGACTCAAGGATCACACTATTGAATGCCTCAGACATGTTATTGAGTAGAGTGTCACATTTGTTAGTTACCTAAACACATCATATGAACAGGTTCTTATTATCAAACATATACATCTTATCAAACAAGTAATAGCAAGTAATAGCAAGTTACCTTAAAGTGTGATTTACTCCAGAATCTTGGAGATGTCTTCATCATATGTAAATATGCCTCTTCACTAATAAGTCTCATAGACCTCATTTCTCTCTCCCAAGCTTGTACATAGGTTGACCTTGCTACTTTCCAGATAGAATCTTTCAACATTTTACCAGGATACTTCTTCCTGAAGTTATTATAAAGGTGCCTCACACAAAATCTTTGTTCAACCCCTGGCAAAAGCTCATCCATTGCTGGTAGTAGACCCTGAAAATTCACATAAAAATATAATGCATCAATAAACAAGTGTAATATGATACTAAAGACATAATTCTGCACAAACAAAATAAACCATGACCTTTTGTTGGTCTGAGATGAATGTGTATGTCAAACACTCTTCTTGACCACCTAGGTCATCAATCAGCAACTGCAAAAACCAGGTCCAGCTATCCCTGTTTTCTCCTTCTACAACTGCAAATGCAACTGGAAGCATCTGGTCATTTGGATCCCTCCCTATTGCAGCCAGAATTTGTCCACCACACAACCCCTTTAAGAAGCAACCATCTAGACCAATGATGTGCCTAGATAACTTAAAGCTCTCCTTACATGCTGCAAAGCAAACATACAGCCTTTTGAAATATGGTATTTGGTCCTCACTGCCATCTGGGACTGGATCAACATTAATCTTGATGGTAGACCTTGGGTTAGCTCTTAGCAACTCATGGCAATAATCATAAATCCTTGTATAATCCCCTAAGAAAGATCCATCAACCATGTCTCTAGCCTTAAATCTTGCCCTTATAGCCTTAGTTTTGTTAACACCCACATTCCACTTCCTTTGAGCCTTTGCCTTTATGTCCTTAATCTTCATCCTTGGATTGGTTTTCAGAGAGTTTTGAATTCTCTTGCTCAGCCATTTAGTTGTCAACATTTTCACATTATACTCTCTACTGCACTCATGCTTGTCAACCAATTTCCTTAGTTGCCATGTTTCTTCATTTGGCAATTTAGCACAATATGCTTCCCATTGACACCCATCCTTGCATTTAACCCTCACCCTCACTTTGTCATTCTTTGTAAACCTCATATTTCTTCCACTTTGCACAGCATATGATGTTATAGCTTCCTTGAAGTCATCCTTTGACCTAAAGTACACTCCTACTTCCCACTTGTAATCTGCCATGTCCTTCTTCACATTGAACATTGGGTAACTCTTATGTTTAACATCACCTTCTTCACTATCACAGCCACTTTCAAGTTCCTCACTATCATTTGCTATTTCCTCTTCCAAACCATCTTTATCCAACTGTTGTTTGCTTTGTTCCCCCTCTAGATCTTCAAGAAAATCATCCAAATCTTCTTCCTCTAAATCATCAAAGCCATCAGATGAATCATCAAATCCCACTTCCAAAGCACTCTCATAATTTTCATCAGCACTATCATCTCCACTATCAGTAGTAGACCCATCATTCACCTCACCCTCATTGACCTCATCCCTCATAGTATGTACCTCTTCCCTCACAATAGTCTCTTCAGCCCTCACAGTAGTGCAATCTTCCCTCACAATAGTCTCTTCATCCCTCACAGTAGTGCAATCTTCCCTCACAATAGTCTCTTCAGCCCTCACAGTAGTGCAATCTTCCCTCACAATAGTCTCTTCAGCCCTTACAGTAGTGCAATCTTCCCTCACAATAGTCTCTTCAGCCCTCACAGTAGTGCAGTCTTCACTCACAATGGTCTCTTCAGCCCTCACAACATTGTCATCATCCATCAAAACATTATCTTCTTCCCTCACAACATTATCTTCATCCAGACCAGCAAATTCCTCATTAATTTTTGACATTAACTCTTCTGCTTCAATAGGAATATCAGAAAATTCTGGCTGAGCTACTGTGTGTTGAATATATATGTCAACCCTTAAGTGCACCCTATAAAGATCAGCTATATCTAAGGCTCCTTTATCATCAACTAATTCAAGCATGCCTTCAGTAGGATCTCTGTACCAAATTCTCTCAAACTCTCTATAACCTAATTCCTTAAGCACACCAACAAATTCAAAATAACCCCACGTATCTGCATCTATTCTCAACTTTGCAACGTCTCCTCTTTCATACTGACAATAGTTAATATCAACGAATCCACCACTATGGTGAATGGTTAAATTCAGAAACTCGTCCATTACACCTGAAGCAAAGCAAACCCTAAATAAAAATCGTGCTTTAATAACCCTAAATCAGTACAGAGAAACCCTAAATTAACAATCCCTGATTTACGAACCCTAAAAGCGGACCCTATACACGAACCCTAAAAGAGAACCCTAAAAGAGAACCCTAAAAACGAAACCTAGATACGAAACATAAATAGGAACCCTAAATGACATACCTGTTGTGATTCAGTGTTGTCAATCCTCGCTATTCCTTCAGATTGCAATGCACAGACGAGAAGGGTACCCAGAGTTTCTTCGAGCTTTTCGTCTTCTATGGGCAAGAGAAATGAAGTATTCTGGAAAATGGTACTTCGTGGAAATGAGAATATAACCCTATAATACTGTATTTGACACATCAGCACTCTTAAAATGCCACGTATATGATAAAATAATGAGACAACTAACGGAACCAAACGGAAGGATAAACGTGGCACCATTTTAAAAGATAAGGGAGTTATGTGAACTTTTTAAAAATTGTGGGACCAAAATGGACCCCGAGTGAAAGTTAAGGGACGAAAAAGGGTATTTTGCCAAAAAAAAACTATAAAATTTTAATGGGAACTATGTTAGTGCCAAGGATCGAACTTTGGTGTTGAAACTTATTGAACCAAGTAACTGCCACTAAGACACTGCATTACATTGTTATACTAAACTGATATTCTAATAGAAACAAATTGTTACTTTGCTCAACATTACTGATATTAGTCGCCGCAACTTCAAACAAATTGTTACTTTGCTCAACTTCAAACCAAACTCAAAAACCTAAAAATCAATTGGTCTTCGCCGCAACCTCGCCATAGCCGTAGCCCGTTCCTCGGAGTCCCATCACCGCATCTTCGCCGGTGTTCCATTGTCGCAACCTCGCCAGAGCACGATTTCGTGAACCCTAGCGCCATCGTCTTCTTCATCTTCACACTTCAACTCAGGTATTTTCTTGCCATTAGATACATTTCGTCCTCATCATCGAAATATTCAGATTGGTCTTCTTTAATACAGTTAATAAGAATCAATTGAAATCATGAATCAAGTTATGGTTTAAGCTAAAAATCAATTGAAATCATGAATGTTACAAGAGTTTCAGTTTCCATAGCTAGGGTTTCAAATGTTGAAGGGTGTTCGAGGTTTATAGAGTCCCATTTCACATCTCAATTCTCTTATATTTCCCTTCCTGGTCGTGAGGTTTGAGATTTATTATTGCTTATAATCATCTCAATTCTCTTATATTGAATTCATTTGGATGTAAATAAGATCAATGTAAGAAATCATTTTGTTGTTTATATTGAATTCACCTCACCAATATTGAACGTTCTATGATATTTTTCCCAATGACAAATGGTTTCTGCAGAACATTGTTGCTGACATGCGGAAAGTATTAGCCAAAAATCCTCAAGTTGAGCAGCAGAAGTTGCACAGGAGAGTGTTTTTGGACAATATAAACCCTGAAAATCAGGCTCTCATGGTTTGTATGAACTGGTTAGACCGTTACTGTTTGTTGCAATCAATGATTCTATGCTAATTGACTGGGATCTTAAAAAAAATTATTTGTTCCTCTTTTCTAAATTTGATCCATAAAACAACAGAGGAAATATTCTTTCTATTTATTAGATTGATGTAGCTCTTTCAGATAAAGACAGAACATGTATTTATTTTAATATGCTGCCTATCTTTGACCGGGGGCTTTCGTGTGCATTTTTAATCTGCTGCCTACCTTCTACTGGAGTGCTTTCTGTATTATGCTTTCAATAATATATATCCCTAGATTTCATTAGTCAGCTATTAACTTCTCTTTGAAACTTTGGCTTTCTTCCACGTGTAATACTTTAAACTTTTTAATGTTAATTCTATTTGAGGTTACGTTGTAAATGTCATGATTAAATGCCTAGGGTACTTAAGAAGATTAACTAATACTTAAGCCAAGTAATTTGGTAATTTGTATAGTTTAGTGTCTAAAGCCAGAGCATGTTTGAACACTTAATCTTAGTCATACAATTGAGGAGCTTCAATAAACTTATCCTGCCTTGAATACATTACATCTATCTGCACTAGGTGCATATTTGCAGTAGAATTGTTGCAGATGTTTCTTCTTTTTTGTTCTTAATCAAATTTGTGTACTTTATCAAATCAAATTTGACAGCTTGGAAAATCCATTAGTCATGATCAAATCAAACTATTTCCCGTATATGTATCAGTGTGCTGCTATATTATGATAGTTATGTATTTGCATATAAACATAATCTTTTTTTTCTTCTGACTTTTAACATGGTGTTGAGTTGTTCTTAATCCATAATTCCATCTACACAAGCCTTGGTCTTTCAAGGCTTCTACAACTCCAACACTAGCTGCAATTGTCCAAATTCTTCCTCTTGAACTCATCATGAAATTATTTGAAATCTTACTTGCAGTTGGTTCATCATCTTCACACTGAGTGATAAGTATGCATGCGTTGCTATTATATTTAATGTTTTATGAATAACCTATATATTCATTAACGAATTTAAACTGTTAAATCAGCCTACACATTTTGATATTTTAGTGGTAACTATTAGTAAGGAATTTTTGAAATGAAGCATACATAGAGTGCTAATTTGGGGTCAGTTAGGGGGATTCTAATGTCTATCTCACGTGTTAGCTTAATCATTATTATCCAGCATATGCATCGCCTGAAGGATCGTGTGTTTGACCCGTTAAAGGTAGATTAAGCACGGTTATATTCTGATTACCCTGATAGAAATTCGGCAAAGACCCTTCACATAATTCTGTTTCTTTATACCATGCACTTATATTGCTTCCACTTACATAGTATATTCCAATCTTCTTGTTTGTTCATTGTTTTTATTGAACAAAACATGTTTATGTAACTTAAAATGTTACCTTCCTATAACAGAATAACTATGAAAGAAGGATTTTACCTTGTGGGTTTGGACAATACATCGCCAACATTTGCTTCTGCTATGCAAAATTCTGTTCTTTCCCTAACATTTCTGATGGTTGTGATACTAAGGCAACTTATAAGTTATAGCCCTTGTGCCCTAGAGCTTAAAGTTTAGAACTTTTTGATTATGTATTCATGAACTTGTTCAATTATGTATGTCAAAGTGCATATATGAGAGCTTGTGCTTGTTAGAACAAGATTTGTTCTGATCAATATTCTTAGTTTTAATGATAACAAGGATATGAATTTTGTGTGAGATAATGTGGTACTCTAATACACTGCAATTTCCCTTTCAGGAAATATATAAAGAGTATGCAAAAATCAGCGCTCAGAAGCTTTGACTCAGAAGGTTCAGCATGCAACATCAGAACATGGTCTGGCAAGACATCAGAAGATGGTCAAGGCAGAATCAGAACATGGGTCTATGGAAGCATCAGAAGAACTTGAGTTCAGAACCAGAAGCACTGAAGTCCTCATGGTATCACGCTCAGAAGCACTTCAAGGTCAGAAGACAAGAAGATGCTCTGCACCAAACTGTTTGACTCTGATGATTTTCAAACGTTGTAAACACAAACATTAGATCAGAAGCAAGTACAAGATGGCAGGCTACACTGACTGACAAAAGGAACGTTAGAAGCTATTAGAGGCAAGTCAGTAGACACAGCGTGAACAAGGCTCGAGGTAGTTGACAAAAGCGTGAAACATTAAATGCAATGCTGTACGGAATACGCAAAGCATTAAATGCTCCCAACGGTCATCTTCTCAAGTGCCTATAAGTATGAAGTTCTGATGAGAAGCAAGGTTACCAATCCTGAACTAACTTATTCTGAAAAACTTGCTGAAACGCTGTTCAACTCAAAGCTCAGAAACTTCATCTTTATCAAAGCTCACTACATTACTGTTGTAATATTTTAGTGAGATTAAGCTTAAACGTTAAGAGAAATATCATTGTTGTGATTATAGCTTTTTAGAAGCAATTGTAATACTCTTAATTGATTACATAAATTTGTAAGTAACTAGAGTGATCAAGTGTTGATCAGGATACTCTAGGAAGTCTTAGCTTGTGTCTAAGCAGTTGTAATTAGAGTGATCACGTGGTGGTCAGGATACTCTAAGAAAGTCTTAGCTTGTGTCTAAGCATTTGTTCCTAGAGTGATCAGGTTGTGATCAGGATACTCTAGAAGACTTAGTCGTGGGCTAAGTGGAAAAGCATTGTAATCTGTTGAGATTAGTGGATTAAATCCTTAGGTGAGGTAAATCACTCCGTGGGGGTGGACTGGAGTAGTTTAGTTAACAACGAACCAGGATAAAAATAACTGTGCAAATTGTTTTTATCATTCAAGTTTTTAGACTACACTTATTCAAACCCCCCCTTTCTAAGTGTTTTTCTATCCTTCAATTGTCATCAGAGCGCCGAATCTAAGGTGCAAGCACTTAACCGTGTTTAGAAAAGATTCAGGAAGAGAAAAACGCTTCAGTAGAAGATGTCTGGTGAAATTCCAACAAATCCATCTGCATCTACATCTGGCTCTGCTAAGCAATATAATGGTAACAATGGTTATACTAGACCATCAGTATTTGATGGTGAAAACTTTGAATACTAGAAAGATAAACTGGAAAGTTACATTCTTGGTCTAGATGGTGAACTATGGGATCTTCTGATGGATGGTTACAAACATCCAGTAAAAGCTAGTGGCGTAAGGCTTACAAGGCAAGAAATGGATGATGATCAGAAGAAGCTTTTCAGAAATCATCATAAATGTAGGACTGTTTTGCTGAATGCTATCTCTCATGCTGAGTATGAGAAGATATCTAACAGGGAAACTGCCTATGATATATATGAGTCATTGAAAATGACCCATGAGGGAAATGCTCAAGTCAAAGAGACTAAAGCTCGTGCTCTAATCCAGAAGTATGAAGCCTTCAAGATGGAGGATGATGAAGATATTGAGAAGATGTTCTCAAGATTTCAAACTCTAACTGCTGGATTGAGAGTTCTGGATAAAGGCTACACCAAGGCTGATCATGTAAAGAAGATCATCAGAAGCTTACCCAGAAGATGGGGTCCAATGGTGACTGCATTCAAGATTGCAAAGAATCTGAATGAAGTTTCTTTGGAAGAGCTTATTAGTGCCTTGAGAAGCCATGAAATAGAGTTGGACGCAAACGAGCCTCAAAAGAAAGGTAAGTCTATTGCATTAAAATCTAATGTTAAAAAATGCACTAACGCTTTTCAGGCTAGAGAAGAAGATCCTGAAGAATCAGAATCTGAAGAAGATGATGAACTGTCCATGATCTCCAGAAGGGTAAACCAACTCTGGAAGAGCAAGCAAAGGAAGTTCAGAGGCTTCAGAAGTTCAAAGAAATTTGAACGAGGAGAATCTTCTGGTGACAGAAGATCTGACAAGAAGAAGGTTGTCTGCTATGAGTGCAATGAGCCTGGACATTACAAGAACGAGTGTCCAAAACTTCAGAAGGAGAATCCCAAGAAGAAGTTTCATAAGAAGAAAGGTCTTATGGCAACATGAGATGATTCTGAATCAGAACCAGAATCAGACTCTGAAGGAGAACAAGCCAACTTCGCGCTGATGGCTACAGAAGTTGATGGATCAGAATCTACATCAGAATCAGATTCGGAAGAGGTATTTTCTGAACTATCTAGAGAAGAGTTAGTTTCCAGTCTAACAGAACTTCTGGAACTCAAGGCTCACCTTAGTATCAAATACAAAAAGCTGAAGAAGCAGTTTGAATTTGAAACTAAGAAGCTGGAATTGTAAAATTCTGAACTGAAGGAAAAAGTTTTAAATCTATCCAAAGATAGTGGATCTCCTTCTGAAACAGAAAAATCCATTCCTAGTATGAATCATATTCTGAAAGAATATGACTCGAGCTTTAGAAAGTTCTTATCTAGAAGTATTGGCAGAAGTCATCTTGCTTCTATGATATATGGTGTTTCTGGAAATAGAAGGTTTGGTTTTGGCTATGAGGGCGATACCTCACATAAATTTGAACCTGTTGATGATCTGAAGATCACATATAAGCCATTGTATGATCAGTTCAAATATGGCCATGCTCATGATATTAGGCTCACTTCACATTCACAGAAGTTTAACACTGTTCACACCAAGAAGCATGTGACACATCCTAAGAAATATCATGCTGACAAACCTAAAGAATATCATGCTGTTCCTCCTGTTAAATATTTTGCTAAACCCAAGTTCAATCAGAACTTGAGGAGAACTAACAAGAAAGGACCCAAGAAATTATGGGTACCTAAGGAGAAGATAATTTCTGTTGCAGATATCCTTGGCTGCAAAGAGGACAAAAAGCAAAATGTCATGGTACCTGGACTCTGGGTGCTCGCGACACATGACGGGAAGAAGGTCTACATTCCAAGACCTGGTGCTTAAACCAGGTGGAGAAGTCAAGTTTGGAGGAGATCAGAAGGGCAAAATCATTGGCTCTGGAACCATAAGTCTTGGTAACTCTCCTTCCATAACTAATTTACTTCTTGTAGAAGGATTAACGCATAACTTATTGTCCATAAGTCAATTAAGTGACAATGGTTATGATATGATCTTCAATCAAAAGTCTTACAAGGCTGTAAGTCGGAAGGATGGCTCAATCCTATTTACAGGCAAGAGAAAGAACAACATTTATAAGATTGATCTTTCAGATCTTGAGAAGCAGAAAGTGACCTGCCTTATGTCTGTTTCTGAAGAGCAATGGGTCTGGCACAGAAGATTAGGACATGCTAGTTTGAGAAAGATTTCTCAGATTAACAAACTAAATCTGGTCAGAGGACTCCCTAATCTGAAATACAAATCAGATGCTCTTTGTAAAGCAAGTCAGAAGGGCAAGTTCTCCAAACCTGCATTCAAGTCTAAGAATGTTGTCTCTTCCTCAAGGGCGTTAGAACTCTTGCACATTGATCTGTTTGGCCCAGTCAAAACAGCATCTGTCAGAGGGAAGAAATATGGATTAGTCATCGTAGATGATTATAGTCGCTGGACATGGGTAAAGTTCTTGAAACACAAGGATGAGTCTCATTCAGTGTTCTTAGAATTCTGCACTCAGATCCAATCTGAGAAGGAGTGCAAGATCATAAAGGTCAGAAGTGATCATGGTGGCGAATTTGAGAACAGATTCTTTGAGGAGTTCTTCAAAGAAAATGGTATTGCCCATGATTTCTCTTGCCCTAGAACTCCACAACAAAATGGAGTTGTAGAGCGAAAGAATAGGACTCTACAAGAAATGGCCAGAACCATGATCAATGAAACCAATATGGCTAAGCATTTCTGGGCAGAAGCAATAAACACTGCATGCTATATTCAGAATAGAATCTCTATAAGACCTATTCTAAATAAGACTCCTTATGAATTATGGAAGAACAGAAAGCCCAACATTTCATATTTTCATCCTTTTGGATGTGTGTGTTTTATTCTGAATACTAAAGATTATCTTGGTAAGTTTGATTCTAAAGCACAAAAGTGTTTCCTTCTTGGATATTCTGAACGCTCTAAAGGCTACAGAGTATACAATACTGAAACATTGATTGTAGAAGAATCAATCAATATCAGGTTTGATGATAAGCTTGGTCTTGAAAAACCAAAGCAACTTGAGAATTTTGCAGATATAGATATTGATATATCAGAAGCTGTAGAACCAAGAAGCAAAGCTGCAGAAGCTGAAAGTCTAAGAAGCAATGGATCAGAAGATCAAGTTGCTGCATCTTTAGAGAATCTCAGGATCTCTAAAGAACCAACAGTCAGAAGATCACCTAGACTTGCTTTAGCTCATTCAGAAGATGTGATTCTTGGGAAGAAAGATGATCCTATCAGAACAAGATCATTTCTTAAGAATGACAATCAGAAGCAGTGATCAGAATCAGAAGGCGTAAAGTCTTTCAGAAAAATACAGTTGTCATCTACTTTCTAATGATGAACACGTGTCTGTACGGTTAGTACAAAGCGTGCAGTTGAAAAGACGCCGACCTAGGTAACTGTGTTACATCATTTCATTTACCACGTTCTCTCTCCTAATGTCATTTCTCATTAAATGCATAATGATAATTTTTTTTAATTAATTTCTTTTCAAAACAGTTTCTTTTATCTTTTTTCTTTTTCAAATCGTTTAAATAACCCGCTTCATCTTCATTTATTTCTTTTCTCTCTCTCCCTCGTCTGTGTATCTCTCTCGTTGCATTTGCCTTCAAACCCTAGTTTCTGATTTGATCTCAAAGCATAATCATCATGAACTCATCTTCAAGTTCATCAAACCCAGCAGAAAGACTCACTTCTTCACAGATTCTTCTACGCAAATATCAGTATGCTCCATTGAAAACATGCTTAATTCCCACGGAAGAACTGGAAGTTCTATGTGAATCAGTAGTGGACATCAACAACCTAAAAGCAAATGGCTTTAAGTGTGACGTAAGAATCTTTGAGCAAGGATGGTTTAAATATCTTGATAGATTGGTTGGACCAATTTATCCTGAACTTGTGAAGGATTTCTGGGTACATGCAACGGTTACCCCAACTGCCATCATTTCATTCATGCTAGGGCATGACGTGGTTATCACTGAAAAGCTCATCAGGAAGCTGTACAATCTGAATGATGAAGAAGGTTGGTCTGGTCTTCAACATGCAACAGTTGACTGGACTCAAGTTGAACAACAAATCTCTCTGGCTTTTGGAATTGATTCTCATAACACGAGCACCTTAAGGTCGCTTTATCAAGTTTGGGATGAGATTATTATGGGTTCTCTTCACCATTGAAAGAGGATGCTTTTCTCCTCCTACATCAGTCCGGCTCACAAGTATACTCTTTTCTGCATTGGCAGAAAGACAGAGATCAACATCTCTCATATTCTGTTTGAGAATCTGAAGACTTCTATTTTTGAGTCAAGAGAAGATGAAAGGGCGAAGTACCCTCATATTCCAAGAAAGACTATTCCTTTCGGAAGAATGATTTCAGACATTCTGATTGAAAGCAAAGTGCTGGACTCTATCAGAAAACTCAATGCGTCTCATTTTCTTGGAGTAGTTCAAGGTCCCATCTTCAATGGTGTGGATTTGTTCAGACTGGAACTCATTAAGAACGTACCTTCTGTGTGCACAAGCTTTCCTGACAATCTGTCAAGAAGAGTTGTTGTTGAAGGTTTTGTCTCTCTGTTTCATAAAGAACTTCATCAGGTTGTCAAGCTTTACCTGGAAGATTGTGTTAGGAAGCAATCAGATATTGATCCTGCTTGGATCCGTGGCAGAGTACTTCCGTCCAAAGATGATCTTCTGAAGAAGGATAAGAAGGAACAACAGGCAAGGCTAAAAAGAAAGGCCCGAGAAGATGAGGCTAAGAAAGCCAAGAAGTTGAGGGTCACCTATGATCCTGACAAGGTGGACTCTTCTGAACGTAGGGAGAAAAGGATCAGAGAATCTTTTCACAAAACCAGATCTTCACATGCTTCTTCTGAATACGTCACCAGGCAGGTTTTTACTCCACCTCCTTCTATCCCTAAACCTTCTCCCCTTTCACCTCCTTCTGAACCAAAAGTAAACTTCACTATACCAAATCCTTCTCCATCACCTCTTTCCACTCCCTTTCTAAACCCCACACCTCTGAGTATTCTTCCCTCAACTCCTTCTGATAAATCTTTCTCACCAATCCCCTTCATAAATACTCCATCCTCTTCTGAACCTATACTTTCTGATACTCCATCCACATCAATCATTTCCTCAGATGTCTCTTCTTCTTCATCCACCGCACCTCCACCTTCTTTATCCCATCCCTTACCTACCAGAAAATCCAAACCCTACTGTCTTCTCTACCCTGACTACAAATTTACCTTCAATCCGCCTGAACCTGAACCCTATACCTACCTGGAACTATTCAGACATGAGGTGATTAGCAGTCTAGACCTTCTGAAGGATGCCTTCCTAAATGGTCTGGATGATGTTTCTACAAGAAGTCTTTGGAGAAGCTTTCGCAAGGATTTTCAAGTAGAAGCGATGGGAGTACAGAAGAGACTAGTGGTTGTTGCCCCTGGTTACCCTGGTTATCTGCTGGAGGGTGTTAACAGTATATACTACCATCCTCTCAAAAATTGTGTTGCTGCTGAGGAAAAGCCCTTTGTGGATGAATTGGAAGAAGCATGCCTGGCTGCTGCATTGGAAGCTAATCCTTGCAGGGAAATTGTGGTCTGGAGACCTCAATATCCTGTTCTGCTCGGGGATTTCAAGACCCTCTTTGACTTTCTGAGGGAAAACCCTTCTAAGGAAGACCCAAGCTTGGTCATTCCAGAAGTTGTTGACCCACCAGAAGTTGAAGGTCCTTCTGCCCCCAGGAATCTAGCTGCCATTCTTCAGGCACTTGAGAATGGAGATTCTGAGATTCCAGCTGCAGAATATGGAGATGCTTCAATGCAAGAAGCAGATGTAGAAGATCATGTTGCTGAATCAGTTCCTGTTGAGAAAATCCCTGCAAATGATCTATCCATGGAAGCTACAGATCACAATGCCATCCCTTTGGATAGAAGCTGTGAAGCTTCTTCTGATGAACCTTCCCGTCTTGCAAGGACTCTGGAAGTTCTTCAGAAGAACTAGGATGAGCAAAGCTCTGTCAATGCTGAGTTTAGAGCTTTCATAGAGAAGCAGAATGAGCACAACAATGGGGTTCAAGAGATGCTGGCCAAGATCTTATCAAAGCTAGGGTCATCTTAGATTGAGTCTTAGTTGTTTTGTTTTTGCTTTTGCTGCATCTGTTTTGTGCATCTTCTCTTCCTTATCTTCGTGTACTTCTGTACTTGTCTACTTGAACTTCAATGAAAATCATCTTTTTCTTCCGTGTGTTTCTTTTTGTTTTTTATCTGAATCTTTTATGTTTTTGATGTTTTGACAAAAAGGGGGAGAAATATGTGATAAATGATTTGATTTAATCAGTTGCTTTACTAACAGAACTTGCAAAGTTCTATGCTTTAAGTTGTGTTGTTGCAGGAACTGAAGATTCTTTTAAAAGATCAACATAAGAAGCTACAAGATGAGGAAAAGCAATTCTATAGAGAATCAAGCTCTTGGATTCATGAAGCAAGCTGAGTGCTATGAAGCTTCAGAATCAGAAGGAAGAATGTTCAGATATTCTGATGATAGAATATGCTCTGAAACATTATGTCTATGTGTTTTGATACATATTATGTGGCTCTGATACATTTTATGTGTTCTAAAACATATTCTATGTTCTGACTCTTTCATGCTGACTTTTGTCGTTTAGTTTTGTTCTGTAACATTTCAGGATGTAGAGATGCTCTGATGATGCTCTGGTACATTCAACAATGTTCTGATACAATCTAGCATGAAGTGATGTAAGAAGAAATTCAAGCTCTGAAGCTGTCCTAATGGAAGCAGAAATCAGAAGCTGTGAATGTTCTGAAGATCAAAGAAATTCAAGTTCTGAAGCTGTCCGATGGAAGCAGAAGTCAGAAGCTGTGAATGTTCTGAGGATCTAAAAGAAATTTAAAGTTCTGAAGCTGTCCGATGGAAGCAGAAATCAGAAGCTGTGAATGTTCTGAGGACCTAAAGAAATTCAAAGTTCTGAAGCTGTCCTATGGAAGCAGAAATCAGAAGTCATGAATGTTCTGAAGATCAAGCACATGTGAACGTCTCTACTGAAATACTCAGGGAAGTCTTTTATTTATAAAATTCTTCTAGTATTAATTTCAGGGGGAGATTATTCATCTCAGGGGGAGATTGTTAATCTCAGAGGGAGACATATTCATATGCTTACGCTATAGCTGTGTAATTGTCTTTAGCCGTCTGCTCTTTCTGATCGCAAATTCATATCATTTATATATGTTTTTGTCATCATCAAAAAGGGGGAGATTATTAGAACAAGATTTGTTCTGATCAATATTCTTAGTTTTGATGATAACAAGGATATGAATTTTGTGTGAGATAATGTGGTACTCTAATACACTGCAATTTCCCTTTCAGGAAATATATAAAGAGTATGCACAAATCAGCGCTCAGAAGCTTTGACTCAGAAGGTTCAGCATGCAACATCAGAACATGGTCTGGCAAGACATCAGAAGATGGTCAAGGCAGAATCAGAACATGGGTCTATGGAAGCATCAGAAGAACTTGAGTTCAGAAGCAGAAGCACTGAAGTCCTCATGGTATCACGCTCAGAAGCACTTCAAGGTCAGAAAACAAGAAGATGCTCTGCACCAAGCTGTTTGACTCTGATGATTTTCAAACGTTGTAAACACAAACATCAGATCAGAAGCAAGTACAAGATGGCAGGCTACGCTGACTGACAAAAGGAACGTTAGAAGCTATTAAAGGCAACGTCAGTAGACACAACATGAACAAGGCTCGAGGTAGTTGACAAAAGCGTGAAACATTAAATGCAATGCTGTACGGAATACGCAAAGCATTAAATGCTCCCAACGGTCATCTTCTCAAGTGCCTATAAGTATGAAGTTCTGATGAGAAGCAAGGTTACCAATCCTGAACTAACTTATTCTGAAAAACTTGCTGAAACGCTGTTCAACTCAAAGCTCAGAAACTTCATCTTTATCAAAGCTCACTACATTGTTGTTGTAATATTTTAGTGAGATTAAGCTTAAACGTTAAGAGAAATATCACTGTTGTGATTATAGCTTTTTAGAAGCAATTGTAATACTCTTAATTGATTACATTAATTTGTAAGTAACTAGAGTGATCAAGTGTTGATCAGGATACTCTAGGAAGTCTTAGCTTGTGTCTAAGCAGTTGTAATTAGAGTGATCATGTGGTGGTCAGGATACTCTAAGAAAGTCTTAGCTTGTGTCTAAGCATTTGTTCCTAGAGTGATCAGGTTGTGATCAGGATACTCTAGAAGACTTAGTCGTGGGCTAAGTGGAAAACCATTGTAATCTGGTGAGGTAAATCACTCCGTGGGGGTGGACTGGAGTAGTTTAGTTAACAACGAACCAGGATAAAAATAACTGTGCAAATTGTTTTTATCATTCAAGTTTTTAGACTACACTTATTCAACCCCCCCCCCCCCTTTCTAAGTGTTTTTCTATCCTTCAGTGCTTAAATAGGCTTAATGGTATAGCTAAGGTTCTTGGAGTACTTGCTTCTGTTGGAGGTATTTCAGGCTGGTAAGATTCCAAGAACCCCGTTTTGTTGAGTATTTTAGGCTGGTAAGATTCATAAAATAAAGATCAATTACTTTTTCTTTTTTTTCTATTAAATAAACTGACATTTATATTAATCATCACTAAAAACTTTCCAAATTGCAGGCTACTCCAGAGTTGGAGTATGGCCGTATGAATATCGGAAGTCGACCGGCAAAGCGAAAGCCAAGTGGAGGTATTGAGACACTCCGTTCAATACCTTGGATTTTTTCCTGGACACAAACAAGGTTTCATCTTCTAGTGTGGCTAGGCTTTGGGGCAGCATTTAAGCATGTTATTGACAAGGATACTAGAAATCTTTAGGGTCACTATTGATTTAGTGGAAATGGTGTTTGCTAAGGGAGACCCTGGTATTGCTTCTCTGTATGACAGGCTCCTTGTTTCAGACGACCTATGGTCATTTGGGAGCTGTTGAGAACCAAATTCGAAGAAACTAAGAAACTTCTTCTTCTGGTAAAGCTATATTAATCCAGTTCTTTCCTAACCAGGTGTTTGTTTCCCATTAACACTGAATTTAGTTGTCTCGTCATAACTATCCTTTATTAACACTGAATTACTCTTTTACATATAAGCATTAGATGTTTTGGATGAGTAGATAGAGGAACTTTTGTCAATGATGGTGAAGCTTGGGTAAGAGGGAACCTAAATCAAGTTTGTGGACGAGTAACTCAAATTGTAAGGAGCACGTCTGGTTACTTGTTGGATAAAGGATATCCATTGCTTATGAGTGAGTTTGGAATATATTTGAGAGATACTAATATCAATGACAACCGTTATCCTAGCTGCTTTATATGAGTGAGTTTCTTCTCCAGGTTCATTATCTTCTTCTCTCTATTCATTTCCATCTTAATCAATAACAATTCATCATAATTTTTAACTGTTTATTTATTTATTTATTCTAGATATCGGTGGTGGCCAAGTCGTGAACGATGAAGTTGCTCGTCAACTCGACTTCGAGAAAATATCCGACGAATTCATTCCAGAATGCAAATCCAAAGCCGACTAATAAATTGAGTGATTCTTGTAAATTGAGTGATTTATTCAACAGGGGACATTGGAGAGTGGCAGCCTAATGGAAGCAAGAAGATTATTGATAGGAAGAAGAATATATTCAAAGCTTTCACAAGGAGAATATGTCGCAGTTGAAAACCTGGAGAATATTTTTAGCCAAGTTCCTTCTATTGAATCTGTAAGTCTTGAGAGCCTTTCCAATAGTTTTAGGGTCCTAGCTTGTAGTGAGATTAATGCCCATACAGAGTTGAAAAAAGATATTTGAATCATAATAATAGAATTGATTAACTAGCTAGTTGATTCATTATAGAATTACTGCGGCCTTGATGGGCTTGAAACAAATGTAGCCAATCTTGAGCAGCTAATATTATTATTTTTTTTAACTTGGTTGACAAATAAATAGTAATGTGATTATGTAAGTATTTGGGACTAACTTTGCAGCAGATTTTATAGTAACTTGTTCTATAAATTTGCATTATAATTCAAAATATTTTAAATTATAATTTTATTTTTATACTATGGTTACATAGTCACATTATAAAAATATTTTAGATTTTTATAATGTTTCAAAAGTTTATAATTTTTTCTTCAAAATATTTTAAATTATAATTTTATTTTTATATTATGGTTACATAGTCACATTATAAAAATATTTTAGATTCTTATAATGTTTCAAAAGTTTAAATTTTTTTTTAATTTGAGATAGAAATTACCTGCGGATTTACCTGCGGAATTTTCCTGCGGATTTACCTGCTGAAAGTTTCCTGCGGAATTTGCTGCTGAATATATTACCCACGAAGGTTTTAGCTGGGGACATAAAACCGCATGAGAATCCGCAGGAAACGTGTTACCTGCGGAAATTTAGCTAAAATCCGCAGGTAAATCCGCAGGAAATTCGAGTATTTCTAGTAGTGCATCACACAAAAAATTCAAACCCAACATAAAAAGCACTATTATCATTGTCGTTTTCAAGATACATAAGCTTATTACTATCATATCAAGGGGTCACTACAAGAAAAATGAGTTTTTGCGGCGACAAAAATTGTTGAGAAAAATACGAAGTTGCTGCGAAATATATTTTTTGCAGCGAAAAAATTGTCGTTGCTTATCGTTGGTATAAGTGTCGTTGCAAAAAGTTTTGCTGCGACATTTGATGTCGTTGTGATAACAAATGGTTTCACAACAATAATTATTGATGCCTTATTTGATCGAGCACAATGTCCATAGTCGTTACCAAAAGATGCTTTTTGTCAACAACTAAAGATGTTGTCGAAAACTATTTTAGTCAACAATATGAATTGTTGTCATATCTTCTATGCCTCAACTATAAAAGTAATTGGTATAAATTATATTTCTTAACAATTTATGTCATTAATAAAAATATAAATTTATTTTTCAACATCTTTTTAAAATTAACAAAATTCACATTTTTAATTAAATTGTCATTACTATTTAAAAATAAATAAATTAACAATATAAATCACAATATTGGTAATATTTTTTTCATGAAATGTTAACGATAATTAATATAACATTAAAATAGAAAATATCACAAATTATTCCAATTGACATAAAATTTAAATTTCTAAAAACATTAAAAATTAAATATTAATAAACAACCTTGGTCCCATAAAAATAAAAATAAAAATTACATGATTAACAAATAAAATTATGACTCTCGCCAACATGATTACTAATTCATCTTTATATCTTTGCTTCAAAGCGTTTTTGGTGAAATAGTTGAAATACTTATTTGACTTGCAATTTCAAAACAATCAAAAATTAATGTACTAGTTTCTTTTACAATACATTCTTTTGCAATAGAAAAAAACTAATATAGTAAAAAGTCACGTCAAAATACAAGATGAACAAGTATATACACACATTTTTCAAAACTCTTTATTACACAAAAATACTAGTTCATTTTTGGAACAATGTTACAATATTGCTCCAACTTTTTACATAAAACATAATTAACATTAACATCCCATGACTCTATATATCAATTGTAATCCTGAACAACACTTGTCTCATACGTTATTATTAAATATAACTCTTATAAAAATAAACTACACTTAAAATATTCAAGACATATTCAACGGCTACCATTTTATCGCTTGAAATAACAACTTGCAATTTTCCAATAACGCTCTTCTTTTTCTTTTTTACAATAGTTCTTCCTCTTCCAATTTTTCTTGTATTTGTATATTCTATTGTATTTTGATTGAAAAGTTAAGTTTATAAGAAGTATAATATGAGCTTTTAAGATAGAAAAATAAGAATAAATAGTATATGAATAGGGAAATTAATGTCAGAAAATTTAATAAGTACCTTCTTGTTGCTTACTTGTATTTGATGAATTTGAAATTTGTAAATCTAGACCTTGATTTGGGAGAGCCATAACTAAATAGAGAATGATAAAACATGAACAGATCAATTGCAAAATTGATTAAGATAAACATGAATGAAGTCTCAAAACATACATTTACCTTGCAAAAGAATAACTAACCTGATTATGAAAGAAATTGAAAAGTAATGAGGAAGGAGTGTTCTCAAGATAATGGGTAACAGTTATCTAATCTAAAAGATAGTGCTCATTTAAAAATTACCACAAAAAAAATTGCGCTAAAAATAACCATCACTATATAATTTATGAGTTAAAAGGTAGTGCACTGACAGTGTAAAATAGTTTTACACTGTCATCCAATAGAAAATCATAAATATTCCATGTCATTAACTTTTTTTTTAAATAAAAAAGTGGTTTAATTAGACACATGGGTGGTGATTGGTTGACAGTGTAAAAATATTTTACACTGCCAGTGCATCACCCCTTTTCTCATAATTTATTGTGAATTGGAAAAAAAATCACTAATTAATTTTATGTACAACACTATTCTTTTTCTTTCAATAAATAAATACATTAAATTTCCTTTAAATTATTCATTTTATGCTACTCTTTTCACGTATAATTCTCATTTCTTTCTCCTACACCCTATCATAACTTGCCACATCATCCATTAAATCACATGTTCACCCTTTAAACTCTCATTTAAATATTCTATAGTTATTTGATGTGCATTATCACCCATTAAATTCTATTTCTCATAACTTCTTATAACCTTTTCAACATTCAACCCAATAACCTCTCAAGTAATAGCGCAACATTGCTTTTTATTTAAATCGTAAAAGTTAATTTAATGCGAAATAAATTGAACATTAAACAAATTAAATTAAATCAATTAATTTAAAAGCATTAAATTAACAATTCTGTTAGCACAAGTTCTCCAATCACATTAATTCAACTAAGACCAATAACTAAATTTATTAATTTTTATTGAGTATAATTAAATAATTTTTATTATAATCTTTAATAAATTGAAATAATTTTTTCTTATGAGAATAAATTTAAATAGCTTTTTTTTTACAGCAAATTTAAATAGCTTAAGTATAATAAAACACCATATAGTTGATTTTTTAAGAGTGTAAGGATTTCCTCTCTAAAATTCTAAAGTAAGAAATATGTTAGATCATTTTCCTTATTTGCATTTGGTTTGATATAAATTTTAATTATTTTTTTGATATATCATTTATCATACTCAAAACAAATATGTAAGAAAAATATTATTCATAAAGGAATTATTTTAAAAATAAGTGATTTTTTCAGCAAAAAAAAATGGTTGTGGAAAGATTATTTATTATAATGACTTCCATTAGTGGTTGCTATATATGTATATATAAAATATATTGTTTTTAGCAATAATATTTTTTTTTGTATATATAAAATTATATTGTTTTTAGCGATAATATTTTTTTGTTGGGATAAATTATTTTCCCCAAGAAATAATGCTATATATGAGAGATATATAAAGTCATTACAACAACTAATATTAGTCATCGCAATATGCAAATTAAAAATTTAAATTATTTTTAGCGGCTATAATAATTGTTGCAATAAGTCACTTTTCTCAGCGATATATGATTGTCGGAAAAACAATAATTTATTGCTACGACTTATGTAAGTCGTTGCAATATGCATATTAAAAAGTTGAATTATTTCCAGCGATAATAATTGATGTTACGAAAAGTCACTTTTTCTCAACGATAATATAATTGTTGAAAAAAACAATAACTTATTATTACGACTTAAATTAGTCGTTGTTATATACATGATATTGTCAACAAATTGAGAGTCGCTGCAAAAAAGTAGCTGCCAAATATCTTATTTCTTATAGTGGGTATTCAAAAAGGGATTTCCCTTCACCTTTTATATTTGATTTCGCAGGAGATAAATTGATTTTGGCCTTAAACACACCAAGGCAAGTAACTAAAGTTAAAGGTAATGGAAACCAAGGACTTGAATTCAAGTGGTAAACGAGCTTCTGCTTATGAATAAAGGTTCGGATAATACTGAATTCTATTCTTAGTGGGAACAATAATTGTCCAGTACTATGACCTCTCAGTTAGTTTGGCCCATATAAATTGTTTGTGGAATGCCCCTTCTAATTGGCCCCAATTAAATATGGAATGTGGAGGCAACATGGTGAATCACGTAAAGGCGTTCTTAGTTAGAGAATTCGGGAAGAATTTCATCTTTAAGTTCTGGTTATTTGCTATGTCTCCGGCCTTTGATTGGTATTGCGCCACATGTTCGACAGTGGACTCGTTAGTGTCCCCTGCAAATTTAGTAAACTTAGGGATTTTCCAATCCATTGGCAATTCAGTCTGCATCACATACTCGGGTAGAGCATAGATAAAGTTTGACTTATGTAAACCGACATTAAGGCCATTCTAGTCTACCACATTAGCTATGTTTTTTTGTCCTGCAAAATTATTCTACTGGACATTTCTAACGACTTGGTCGGCATCCTAGTTCCTATTTACCATAAAAACTTATGGAACATTGTGGTTCGCGTTGTCCTTGACTAACCCGAGAATGAGTGGTTCGACAGACATCGTGAAGGATAGAAAAACACTTAGAAAGGGGGGTTTGAATAAGTGTGACTTCAAAAACTCTTAAGATAAAAACAATTAACACAATTATTTTTATCCTGGTTCCTTGTTAACGAAACTACTCCAGTCCATCCCCCTTAGAGTGATTTACCTCAACTGAGGATTTAATCCACTAATCAATCTTGATTACAATGGTTATCCACTCAGAAATTCTCTAAGTCTTCTAGAGTATTTTGATCACACCTTGATCACTCTAGGAAATCAACACTTGGAAACTTTTAAGTCTTCTAGAGTCTACTGATCTCACTGATCACTCTAGGAACCTTTTACAATCAATGTAAAATAAATGTTACAAGAGTGTGAATTGCTTCTTATAAAGCTATAATCACAACTGTGATATTTCTCTTAAGTTCTAAGCTTAACACTCATTAAATATTACAATAGTTTGTGAGGTTGAAGATGAAGTTCGTGTGCTTTAATTTGAACAGCGTTTCAGTATATTTCATAATAGTTGGTTTGCTTCTGATCAGAACTTCCATATTTATAGGCGTTTGAGAAGATGACGTTGGGTTGCATTGAATGCTTTGCGTGAATAGTACAACACTGCATTTAATGTTTCACACTTTTGTCAACTACCTCGAGCCTTGCTTTTCCTGCTTTTACTGACTTTGACTTTTGTAGCTTCTAACGTTCCTTTTGTCAGTCAGAGATTAGACTTAATAGCCTGCCATCTTGTACTTTCTTCTGATCTCAGATTTGTGAATACAATGTTTGAATAATCAGAGTCTCAGCTTGGTGTAGAGCATCTTCTTGTCTTCTGACTTTGAAGAGCTTGAGCATGATACCAAAAAAACTTCAGTGCTTCTGCTTCTGACTTCATGTTCTTTCGATGCTTCATAGACCATGTTCTAATTCTGCTTGACCATCTTTTGATGTCTTGCGAGAGCATGTTCTGATGTTGCAATCCTGAACCTTCTGAGTCAGTGCTTCTTAGCGTTGATTTGTGCATACTCCTAATATATTTCCTGAATTGGAAAAAGCATAGAATTAGAGTACCACATTGTCTTATACAAAATTCATATATATTGTTATCATCAAAACATGAATATTGATCAGAACAAATCTTGTTCTAACAATCTCCCTGTAACACCCCGATTTTTAATAGCGAGAGTGTAAATTTTTTTCTTTTTAAAACAACACAGTCTTTGAAATAAAAACATTTGCGATCATTTTCAAAATAAATCAGAGTAAAGTTTTTGTAAGAGAATGATTAGAATACAAGGCCTCTTTTATAAGTTATTTTCTCAATGAAATATTTAAGAACACAAATCAAACATCCTGTCTTGAAGAACATAATGACAATATTTATTTCAACAAATAAATAAGCAGGGTTTACCATATACAAGTTACAGAGAAAACAATGAGGACGAGTAAAAGAGACCCCCAACAACAATCCCCTAAGCTGATCATTGGACTCTAACTGAAGATGGTTGGGTAACAACGACCCACAACAACTTCAAGCCTCCCACTTATCAACACTAGACTGGTCGTCTTCCTGATATGACTCCAGGCCACCGCGATAACAGCGAATCTCACAATCTAAAAAGAACCTGGGCGTCCAGCACCAGATCATGGATAACGTAGAGGTGTCGCTGCCGCGAAAATTAACAGAGTCGCCACTAACATATTTATCCTGAAAAGGAAGGGAATGCCAGCAAACCACAAAGCAAAACAACGGTCTCACGACCAGAGAATAAGGGTAAGGGAGTCGGTTACGCGAGGGGAAGGTGTTAGCACCCCACGCGCCCATCGTACTCGATGGTATCCACGCTTATGTCTAAATCTATGGGTGTGTAAGCAAACTACGCTAATCTGGACTAAAATAAATGCATAATGTAGGGAAAAGAAAGAGTTATACTCGCACGGGCCCTACCCCGCTGCCTACGTATCCGTTTTGCGGAATCAGAGATATCGTAGCTCGGCTAACTAATTTTTGTTTGTTTTGTGTTTTTTAGGTGAACAAGTTACATTCACACTCCGCTGCTCGACCTTTGGAGGCTTATGCTTGGGAATGGAGCGGAAATAACAAGTTCTTAAGAAAAGAAAATCAAAGAGTGTGGTTTGTGTTTTAAAAGATGCATGAGGAAGACCTAAGCTAAGGGGGAAAGCTTGCTACCTAATGTTATCATACAAAGGGTACAAGTCTAAACTAAACTAACAACCTATGGGGAAAAAGGCGAAAGCACACAATAATATCACACAAACGAGCATCCGCTCGTAAAGCAAACAAACCAACGGTACTGACCGAGAGGTAGAAAAGCGGTCCCGCCATAGCCAAGGGGAGCAGCTCAACCCAAGTCAACCAAGCATTAGACCTCGCGAAAATGATCGGGCCATAGACAAGAGGGCGGACCCCTCTCAGCAACCAAGCCGTCATGGATCGTAAAGGAAAACGGTGCGTGCGTACACCGAGCATCAACGTCGAGCGAAGCAAGCTATAAGAAAGGCGGGGGTCCGGCTGCATGAACCCTTTTCCTGACATACTCGATAACAAGATCTTTTGCAAGTTCAGAAGCGAGCAACGCGAAGCGTGCGCATACCGAACGGACTCGATGAGACTAGGCGGGGGTTGATTGCTAACCCTTTTCGCGTGCCTTCCATGAGGACTTAACGGAGTGCCATATAGGACTTATTACACCGTGACTCCCTGCCGCAAAGCGCAAATATAAACACACCAACAAAAACAGAGCCTCTTTCGAGGGCTTGGCCAGATGAATGTCTAGGTCCTACTTCTCATGTTAAAGGATGATGCGAGAAAGCGATAAAGTGCGAGAAAAGTAAAATGAAACGGGATCAATACCAAACGGATGATGATCCGTAAACTAAGGCGAAGCAAAGCGAAGAAAGTACAATCCCGCAAGCGAGCTAGCAAAGCAAAAGCAAATAGTCAGCACACCGATTAGCCACAAAAGCGCACAACGATCAACGTATGCATCAAGCATGATCACAATACACCTGCAAGAGGAACAAGCAAACCAAACAAGCAGATATAAAGTAATAGTGATCGTGTCTCCCGGATGAGAACACGATACGAGTGAATAGGATTGTGTTCCGCAAGTGAAACGGAACACACAAGTAGCGAGTGTCGATCGGTGTCTATCCAAGAGCCTTGCACACTAACACACAAGTTAGAGATAACAAACGTCGCAATCGGAATTGCGTTATTACCATAAAACGAAAGGAAATCGATAAGTAAGGTAAACACGAAAGGGACAATGAAACATCAAAGAGAAATCAAACATGGATCATCTACAAATTAATGAAAACAAAACATCTAGCAAGATAGTACGTCTCATAAGCTTTTCGACGATGTAAAGAACGTGCAAATCGGAGTTACGAGTAAAAAGTTATGCAAGATTGAAGTTATAAAAGAAAAACACAAAAATACACACAGGAACCGGTTCCTGCATAGGACAACCCGGTTCCCCATATAAAAAACCAGAGAAGCAACATTTCAGAAAACTGGGAACCGGTTCCCACCTAGGGACAACCCGGTTCCTGGTACAAAAACACAGAGAAACAAAATTTCAGAAAACTGGGAACCGGTTCCCACCTAGGGACAACCCGGTTCCTGGTACAAAAACACAGAACCATGCAAATTTGAGATAACTGGGAACCGGTTCCCACCTAGGGACAACCCGGTTCCTGGTACAAAAAACCAGAGGATCAGTATTTTGGATTGAGTGGGAACCGGTTCCCGCCTGGGACAACCCGGTTCCTGGCGTATGAAAACAGAATTTTGCACATTTTTGAAACCTTAGAGCCATTCGCACTCAATCCAAAAACGTACCAACTCGAGATTAATCACAAACAAACATCAAATATCGTGGTATACATGCATTCACACATCAAATGATCCACATGTCAACAATTACGCTAAGTGCGACGCGTCAAGCAAAGCAAATATCACTCGAAAATGTAGCACATGCATTTATACGAACACGTTGAGTACATCGCAAGTAACGCCAATTATCAACAACAATTATACACACAAAATCACCAACAAATCACGGATTCAACCACGAATAACACAATTCATCATCAACGGATATCAATCATATGCAATGAACATCAATTCTAATCAAAATCCCCATGAACACAATCAATTCGAGCAAAAATGAACGAATTCACCGATTAATCATCATCAATCATCCATAAATCAAGAACAAGGAGTAGATCTAGATTTGAATTCACATGATAATCAACAATTAAGCACCTAATTCAAGATTCGAAAGCATACCGGATGAAGATCCAACCGAAGCGCGAACACGAACACGATGCGAACGCGAACACGACACGAACGCGACACGAACTCGAACGAAATCCGGAGGGACAGAGAGGGAGGGCGCGTGAGATGCAAGGAGAAGAGGAAGAGAAATTCAAACTTCGATCTTGATTCTTCAATCCATGTTCTTGATCGTGAGGAAAATTGATGAATCTTGATGGAAGTTTTATGTAATTTGTGGTTTTGATCTATGAAAATTGAGAGAGAATTGAGAGAAAGTGTTTGTGAAGAGAATTGGTGAATTGAAATTATGAGAGTCCCCCTTTCATTTGTGAAGAGCAAAATGTTTATATATTGTCAACGCGAAATGTCCAAATTGCCCTCGGTGCGTCTCATTTTGGCTCGTTTTTAAGGAAACTCGGTTCGGCTCTGAATTCCGGAACGAAACCAATGCCACTGTGAAGATGACCAAATTCGTGATTCATCGCCGCGAGAGTCGTCTCAATCCGATAAGCGATGAAGAAAATACGCCCGTTTGAATGACGAGAAACGCCAATTCATCTGGTGCAACTGTGCAGAATTTTGTGAGTACCGCTCAAAGAACTCGATAAAACCCTATCTTCGGCTCAAAATCTGAACAAGCATGTGTAACGAAGCTAACGAAATTTCCGAGAAATTGCCGCCGGAATGGACTTCATACGATAAAAATCGAAGAAGTTATGAATTTTCAAACTAGGCGCGACATACTCGAAAACACACTTTTTACCGAAACAACGCGACGATTCTTAAAATTCTGGGAATTTTCCGTGCATAATTGGCCTTCGGTCCGAACATATGAAATCTTGGTAATGCTGGTACGGAGCTTCAGTTATATTTTCAAGTGAATCCGACGAGCGGATTAGGAGATATGAATTTTCTGAGGTCCGAAACCCTACATTCAGCATTGTTTTTCACTATGAAATCCCAAGTAATTTGCAAATCTGGCAACCTTCCTCAAAGAATTGGCTTCCGAGCCGAACACGAAAGTTGTAGATATCGTCAAAACAGTCAAGACAACGCGGGAACTTAGCTTATATCACCTTCCAAATATGACTTGCGAATTTTCTCGTATTTCCACTGTTTAAACCATTTTTCACGCCTTTCTTCTTAAACCCATGAAAACTCTTTATTATTTTTCTTCAATTTTTGAATGACGAAATAAACGTCATTACTAACTTATAGCTCCAATAAAGAGGGCAAATTTTGGGGTGCAACAGCTGCCCCTATTCAAACTTCTTGAACCTGGCGAGTGAGAAACGAAAGTTTCGAACCGCTGAGGTGGAAGGAGGTTGAATACCAGAATGAACTCGAAAATTTGCACTCTTGATCAATAGAAGATTCCGTCTTGTAACAATAAGGAATGTACCACCCCGCAGGCGAGGAGAAAAAACTTCGATTGATCCGGATAATAAATATGCTCCAACTTGTGATAAGAAGGAACGGGCACCCACAGGCAGGGGAAACACTTCAAATGATCTGGGCATCAAGAGAAGGAACATCTCGACTGATCTGAGTATCAGACGTAGCAAATGTCTCTGAACTTGCATCGGGATAGATGTCTTAAATCGATCTGGGAATCGAAGGAGATACGCCGGTTGATCTGGGCATCAACGGGTAATAGGTATCTCTGATCTGGGAATCATGATCTGGGAATCTGGGCAGACATCTCTTCTGATGCAATTAAATCATCAGGTAGATATTCCAACTAATCTGGGAATTAGCGGCTAGCTCCTTCGTAAGACCACGGGGATCCGGAGGCGGTTCCTTCAACTGAATTGGAAATCAGGATAGGAACAATATCTCTTCCGAACTGTGTACGCCGGGGAAAGAATGCCTTTAAACTAATCTAGACATGATGCTAGAAAATAAGTAGGACAATCTTCATCTGAAAGAAAAAGTCGATCAGGCAAACATCTCCATCTGATCTGATGATATCAGTGGCTTGCTCCTTCGTGAGACCACGGGGATTCGGAGGCGGTTCCTTCAACTAATCTGAATCTGAATATTAGGATAGGAACAGATGTTTCTTCCGAACTGTGTACGCCGGGTAAAGAAAACGTCCTCAACTGATGGTTAGGCATCAGGACTGGGCAAACGAATTTCTTCTTCTAAACGAACTAAATCGTCAGGGAGTAGATATTTCCAACTGATCTGATGTATCAGAGGGCTTGCTCCTTCGGAAAATCTATAGAGATCCGGAGGCGGTTCCTTCAAAACTGAACTGAATATCAGGATAGGAACAAATATCTTCCACCGATCTAAGGGCATCGGGAATAGGAATGTCTTTGAACTGATCTGAGCTGTGCCAGAAAATAAGTAGAACAATCCTCTTCTGATTCAAAACATCAGGATAAGCGCCTGTAATGACTAGGCGAGTTGCTCTCTGGGGAGCATTTAAATCTGGATAACTTTCCTGCAGAAAGAAACAGATATGATATGATTTATGCATGATGCATGTATGAATGTGTATGGAATAACGTTTCCGAGGAGGAAGACGCTACACGCTTAGAGAATGCAATGCGAATGATGCATGATTCGAACGTTGCTTAGGGAGGCAACGGATGAGCACTGAATTGCTGAAGAAGTCCTGGAGAGAGAATACGGAACTCTGCGGGGAGGACAAGATGAGTGACCAGGGGTCACAAACTGCGAGCTGGCAAAGATGGATCAGAAATCTGCTGGAGATGATCAAATTTGGATGCGAGCTCTGTTTGAGGAATAAATCCTGCTTGGGGATAAGAACATCCCACGTGAATGCTTGGGGAATACCCTAGCAACTTCACTGGAGAAGCAAATTCTCAACACTCTGGGGATGTGGAGATAAGAGCGAGTCGTGGAAATAACTCTGATGGGGAGTGACCAACTTGCTTGTGTAGGACGCATTCCGCTGGGGAAGTCCTAGATGAGAACAGATCCTGCTGAGGATGCAAATGAATCTCTGTTGAGGAAAGAAACTCGGTGGGGAAGATGAATACTTCTGCAAAGCAATCTGCTAGGGATATGAGAGATCCGCTGGGGATAAGGAACTTAGCATAAGAACCTTCTGTTAAGGCAATTCCACTGGGGAATAAAATGATTCTCCTGGGGAAAACAGGTCAATCTGTTGGGGAGAGAAACGCTCTACTGGGGGGAATGAGGAACTCGGTCAAGGAACCTCATTAAGAGCTTTCCAGGGAATCAGATACCATCCAATCAAGACTCAACTGGGGAGAAGACATTCCGCCGGGGAATAAGGCTTCTGAAGCACGGAGATTGAATTGAGAAGTGCTTTGCTTAAGGAGATGAGAATCTTGGAACAAAGAAAGTCTCATCCAGATATACTCAGCTGGGGAATGATAATATCTCACTAGGATGCACTCGGCTGGGGATTGAGAATCTCCCATAGCCATGTCTGTCAATATGCCGATGTGAAGCACTTGCAAGGACGTACCTGCGAGACAAACAAATGAAAAATGCCCCATGATATAGCATAGCATCTTGGTCTGCTATCCTAGTCACACAAGACTTTGAAGTAATTTCAAAAATTTTATCATTTCTAATCATGTATTGTAAAAGCAATGCAGTTTTCATATGCAAAGTTTAACACAAACTCAGGACGTTTTATGCAAACAAAACAGTAAAAGAAAACAGTTGTTTAAGATAAAGAGATTTTTATTAATTGCGAACAGAATGCTCGTAAAAGAGTGAACACATTTCAGAAGTAGTTCCTAGTAAGAGGTAACCACGCATTTATTGAGTACAAGAGAAATGGCAATGTGAAACGGATATCCATTGGTTTCGATCCCGCTACCACTTTTATAACCTTAACGTTCTCATCTCCTTGCTTTGGAAGACCGTACTCATTAGGATTGATCACTTCCCGATCTGATATTGTCACCAAACTTGTGGATCCGACGGGGTTTGTGAGAGCCTTTAGGGATTTGAGCTGCCAGGTGCAAACTCAAGAACACGGAGTCTTGCTTATCCCTCGGTCGGGAGCCCTAAACAAAGTGATTGGAATTTGCGAATGCTTTAGGGATTTGAGCCGCCAGGTGCAAACTCAAGAACACGGAGTCTTGCTTATCCCTCGGTCGGGAGCCCTAAGCATGTATGAAGAGTGATTGCCAAGGTGGCGTGCAAGACGTAGTCATTCGCTTTTGTCCCTTTTTTGCCTAAGTCGCCCTTTCGGGTTTTCAACTTAGCGGGTATATTTGTTTCTTTTTCATTCTTTTGCCTGATTCATTTTCTTTTTTTTCTTTTTTTTTCTTTTCTTTTTTTTTTCTTTTTTTTTAACCAGGTCTATGCGAAGTATTTTTTGACTACATCCGCGTTCACAGGGTGCGGAAAGTTCTCGCCATCCATCGTTGCAAGCATCATGGCACCGCCAGAGAACACTTTCTGAACAACAAAGGGGCCTTCATACGTCGGAGTCCACTTGCCTCGTGGATCACCTTGAGGAAGAATGATTCTTTTGAGCACCAGATCACCTGGTTTGTAGCTTTGGGGTCGTACCCGCTTGTCGAAAGCTTTTCTCATCTTCTTTTAGTACACCTGACCATGACCAATAGCTGCCAAACGCTTCTCATCAATGAGGTTCAACTGATCCATTCGATTCTGTACCCATTCTGACTCGTCAAGCTCGACGTCTTTCATAATCCTCAGGGAAGGAATCTCAACTTCAACAGGCAGTACCGCTTCCATACCATAAACAAGCGAGAAAGGAGTTGCCCCAGTCGATGTACGCACAGAGGTGCGATAACCATGCAAAGCAAAAGGCAACATCTCGTGCCAATCTCGGTAGGTCACTACCATCTTCTGCACAATATTCTTGATGTTCTTGTTGGCCGCTTCAACAACGTCATTCATCTTTGGACGATACGGAGAAGAATTGTGATGCTTGATCTTGAAGGACTCACAAAGCTCCTTCATCAACTTGTTATTGAGATTCGATCCATTATCAGTAATGATCTTCTCAGGAATCCCATAACGACATATTATGTTGTGCTTGATAAAACGAGTAATCACTTGCTTGGTGACATTCGCATAAGATGCGGCTTCAACCCACTTGGTGAAGTAATCGATGGCTACCAAAATGAAGCAATGTCCATTAGAAGCAGTAGGTTTAATCTCTCCAATCATACCAATGCCCCACATTGCAAAAGGCCACGGAGAAGTCAAGACATTCAAAGGCACAGGCGGCACGTGCACTTTATCAGCATAGATCTGGCACTTGTGACAAATTCTGACATGGTTATGACAATCAGTTTCCATAGTGGACCAATAGTAACCAGCCCTCAAGATCTTCTTAGCCATTGTATGCCCACTAGAATGGGTACCAAACTCGCCTTCGTGCATTTCCTCTATAATTTTCGAAGCTTCTTCCTTAACAACACATCGGAGCAACACACCGTCATGATGCCTCTTGTACAATACACCACCGTTAAGGTAGAACTTAGCTGCAAACCTTCTCAGAAACTTCTTATCAGTCACCGACGCTTCGGGAGGATACTCTTGAGTTTCGAAGAACTTTTTGATATCATGATACCAGGGATTACCATCTAATTCGACATCAGCTTCAAAGCAAAATGCTGGTTCATCCAACCTGTTAATGGTGATATTAGGCGCTTCATTGGCCCATTTCACTTTGAACATGGAAGCCAACGTAGCGAGAGCATCAGCAAGATTGTTCTCTTCTCTAGAAATATGCTCTAATGTGATCTCATCAAAGTATGGAATGAGTCTCATCACATGCTCCCTGTATGGAATCAGATTCTGATGGCGAGTTTCCCAATCTCCATTGATCTGGCTAATAACAAGATTGGAATCCCCATAAACTTTCAAGTACTTGATTCGCAAATCGATCGCAGCTTCGATACCATAGATGCAAGCTTCATACTCAGCCATGTTATTAGTGCAATCAAAACAGATTCTGGCTGTAAACGGAATATGAAAACCAGATGGAGAAGTAATTACAGCTCCAACACCATTCCCGAGTGCATTAGAGGCACCATCGAACACGAGCGTCCATCGCGATCCTGGTTCGGGTCCTTCTTCTGGTCCAGGAATGTTACAATCTCTGATATACAGGACATCCTCATCGGGAAATTCAAACTTCATCGGTTCATAATCTTCAACATGCTGGTGCGCAAGATAATCCGCCAACACACTACCTTTAATGGCCTTCTGGGTAGTATATTGGATATCATATTCAGTCAAAATCATTTTCCACCTGGCTACTCTTCTGGAAAGAGCGGGCTTCTCAAAAACATACTTGATAGGATCCATCTTGGAAATCAATAGGGTGGTGTGAACCAACATATACTGCCTCAACCGGCGAGCAGCCCACACCAAAGCACAACAAGTTTTCTCGAGCAGTGAGTATCGGGATTCACAGTCGGTAAACTTTTTGCTAAGGTAGTATATTGCATGCTCTTTTCGGCCAGACTCGTCATGTTGACCCAGCACACAACCCATTGAGTTTTCAAGCACTGTGAGGTACATAATCAAAGGCCTTCCTGGAACTGGAGGCATTAATATCGGAGGTTCCCGCAGATACTCTTTCACTTTTTCAAATGCTTTTAGACAATCATTATTCCACCTGGTCGTCTGATCTTTTCTTAGTAATTTGAATATTGGTTCACAAGTGGCCGTAAGATGAGAGATAAATCTAGCAATGTAGTTCAATCTCCCTAAGAAACCACGAACCTCTTTTTCTGTTCTCGGCTCAGGCATCTCTTGTATAGCTTTTATTTTTGCAGGATCGACCTCAATACCTTTCCCACTAACAATAAAACCCAACAGTTTTCCGGATCGCACTCCGAAAGTGCATTTGTTTGGATTCAACCTCAGTCTGAATTCCCGAAGCCTTTCAAACAATTTCTGCAAATGAACCAAGTGCTCTTCTTCAGTGTGAGACTTTGCAATCATGTCGTCAACATATACTTCAATCTCTTTGTGAATCATGTCGTGAAAAAGAGTCACCATGGCACGCTGATACGTTGCCCCGGCGTTTTTCAACCCAAAAGGCATGACTTTGTAGCAGAAAGTTCCCCATGGTGTAATAAACGTTGTTTTCTCCATGTCCTCTGGTGCCATCTTTATCTGATTGTACCCAGAGAAGCCATCCATGAAGGAAAACACTTTGAAAGGAGCAGTATTATCCACCAACACATCAATATGGGGAAGAGGGAAATCATCTTTCGGACTCGCCCTATTCAGATCTCTGTAGTCAACACACATCCTGACCTTTCCGTCCTTCTTAGGTACAGGAACAATATTCGCAACCCACGGCGGGTAATTCACAACTTGCAGAAAGCCAACATCAAACTGTTTCTCAACCTCTTTCTTAATCTTCTCAGACATGTCTGGGCGAGTCCTTCGGAGCTTCTGCTTGACAGGAGGACTATCTTCCTTGAGAGGTAGACGGTGTACCACAATATTTGTATCAAGACCTGGCATATCCTCATAGGACCAAGCAAAGATATCTGCATACTCTTTCAACATATCAATAAGCTTCTGCTTCACACTATTCTCAAGCGCAGCCCCTATCTTGACTTCTCGGACCTGCTCTTTAGTACCAACATTTACCATCTCGATTGCCTCCTGATGCGGCTGAATCACTTTCTTTTCCTGTTTCAACAATCTGGCCAACTCATCGGGGAGATCACAATCTTCATAAGCTTCCTCCTCGGCTTGGTAGATCGGATTGTCAAAATCATAATGAGCACTAGCGGAACTGTTACCAATGGAATCCATGGTAGTGGAACATCTGCATGATTGATGTTTTTATTTTAGTTTTATTTTTATTAAGCTATGTGCAAGTGTGTGCAAAAACATTGCCATTTGAAGGAAAAAAATTAAAAAGAAAGACAAAGAGCAAAACATTTGAATGCAAAACGTCCTTTTATTTCATGATTAACTTTGAAAAAATGCGAACTGCATGGCCCTACAAATGATTCACCACGCCTTGGGCAGAGCGTAGGAATTATGTCATGATAAGAAAAGTAAAAACAGGGAATTTACTCCTGAGCTTGTGTAACTTGGATGACATCTTCAATTGTCCAATTGCAAGGCATCTCCCCAGGAATACTTGGACGAATCCAGCTATCAAAGTCACAATCACTATCCACCTCTTCACCATTGACAATGGCGTTAACCTGGCCATCTTGAATGACACCACCACTCACAAACTTGACCGGGCTAAGGATATTGGGCTTTGGCGATGCAATATGCTTTCCAGGACTGAAACCAAGACCATTCTTGTCAAATTTGGGACGCACATCAATTACTTGCCCCCAACCTTCCACTCTTCCAGTCTCAACGACAACCTGAGCATCTTTCAAAGAGGACATGACCGTTTCTGGCTTCGTTATCTCATAAGGAGGAGTTCTCACAGCGTTCACAGCCTCAAACGCTTGGAACGGCGTCTCATGTACTTCACCTTCGATCTCTACATATCGGAAAGAGGACAAGTGACTCACGATATAATCTTCTTCACCACAAACCGTCACTACTTTACCGTCAACCGGATACTTCAACTTCTGATGAAGAGTGGATGTCACAGCACCAGCCTTGTGAATCCACAGTCGTCCTAACAAACAACAGTAAGCGGGTTGAATATCCATCACATAAAAGGTTGTGGTAAAGATCCGAGGACCCACTTGGATTGGCAGATCTACCTCTCCGAACACAGACCTCCTTGAACCGTCAAAGGCGCGCACAACCAATTCACTAGGCCTTAACTCAACACCAGCATAGTCAATTCGCATGAGAGCTGATTTGGGAAGTACATTCAAAGAAGACCCAGTATCAACCAAAACACGAGACAAAGTCGTCCCCTTACACTCAATCGAAATATGCAAAGCCTTGTTATGGTTTCTTCCTTCTGGAGGAAGATCACGATCAGTAAATCCCAAACCATTCCCAGCGGAGATATTATTGGCTACCGCCTCTAACTGATTCACAGATATTTCATGCGGGACGTAAGCACCATTCAGGATTCTCAAGAGAGCATCCCTATGACCTTATGAACACATCAGCAGTTGCAAGATGGAAATCTTTGACTGGGTCTGACCCAACTGCTCAACAACCTTGTAATCAGACTTCCTGATGATTCTCAATAATTCCTCCACATCCTTGGAAGACACAGCACTATCAGGTGCCCCACTCTGAATCGGAGAATTCTGGACATCGGTCACTACTTGCTTTCCTTTGGCCTTAGCCAAAGCATCTGCATTGTTTTGAACAAGCTGAGGGGAGAACACCCTACCACTGCGAGTGATCCTACCAGTACCGGCGAAATTATCAGTATTTGCAACTGAGGCCTCAACAAACTTCTCTTTAGATGGCTCACCTTTCTCCTTCGTGCCATAGTAATATACGTCTGAACCATAATGCCAAGGGATGGCCTTCTCACTCTCATAAGGAATAGGCCCTGGCACAGTAATCATCAACGCTGCTGGTTGTTCCTCATACGGGATACTGACAGGTATCTGAATAGGCACTTGGATACATATTGGAACAACCGGATCATAAGGAATTGAGATCACAGACACTTCACCATCCTTACTCTTCGCACCTCTCAACCTTCGATAGAACTGAAGAGGACCCTCATCAATCAGCTTTTGTACCATACCTTTCAAATCAGCACAACCTTCAGGTTGACTTTTGCACTTCTCACAATCAACACCACAGCCCGGGAAGATACCGCTATTAATCAGATGTTGCTTCACAGATACAAGAGGAAAAGTCAAACAGCTCACATCAGATACAACATTTATTTCTTCACTCTCAATGGCATTCACACCCGAACCTCCGTGAGTAGGCATCGGATTATTGACAATATTGGGTGTAGGAGTGAATTGAATAATCTTTTGATCCAACAAGTCCTGGACTTTGTTCTTCAACGCAATACACCTCTCGGTATCATGCCCAGCAGCACCTGAATGGAAAGCACATCGTGTGTTCGCATTGTAATTCGGAGATTGTGTGTCCGGAGCATTCGGAGCATCTCTCAAAGTAATCTTCTCAATCTTGAGCAAATGTTGCAACACTTGAGCATAAGTCATAGGAATCGGATCAATCTTTCTGTGAGGCCTAGTCCTGGGAGGATAGCGATCATTACTGGAACGTTGTCCCTGTGGTACTGGGATCATGACAGCATTAACCTGTGAATTGCTTCTCCCCGAACCTCTTCTTCCATATATGGCATCCGCATTTCCTTCTTTCCTTCTGGCATAACCTTCAGCTTGTTTCTTACCACCCGCAGAATTAGAAGAAGCTCCCAACTGAATTTTCCCCATCTTTAGACCCATCTCAACTCGTTCACCATATCTCACCATTTCAGAAAAGTTGGCTGAAGCACTGCAAGCCAAATAATAGTGTCCAGACAAAGTACTGGTGAACATATCAATCATCTCATGTTCAGTCATCGGTGGCTGAACTCTTGCAGCTAACTCACGCCATTTCTGAGCGTACTCTTTGAAAGATTCTTTAGACCCCTGAACCAAACTCTGCAACTGGGTCCTGTTGGGTGCCATATCAACATTGTACTGATAGTGCTTAATGAAAGCCTCCACAAGATCTCTCCAAGAATGGATATGGGTGCGTTCCAGTTGAACATACCACTCCAAGGAAGCTCCAGCCAAGCTATCCTGGAAGAAATGCATTAGAAAACCCTCATCCTCAGAATAAACTGACATCTTGCGATAGTATGCTTTGACATGAGTCATGGGACAAGTCGCCCCATTGTATTTGTCAAAAGATGGAACTTTGAATTTTGGTGGGATCCTCACACCGGGAACCAACCCCAAGTCATTGATATCCATGCCTAACACCCCTTTGCCTTCAACAGCCCTGAGACGTTCTTCAATCAGACGATACCTTTCAACTTCATCATGTGCACCATCAGCACTATGCCTTGATACCTGGTCAAAGTTCTCAACATTGAAATCCAAATTACCACGGTTCTGATGATCTCTCCTTCCCAACAGACGAGACGGAGGTGGAGGTGGAAACCCGTGATGCTGATTGAAAGGATTATAGTGCCCTCCCACGTGATCAAACTCATTCGGATCATGATGATCGTCAATTCTACCAGACACATCGTCAAACAGCCCTGGATGCCCTCCATTCTCATTCCTTCTGGAGTTCTCGACGAGAACTCGCAAGTCATCCTGCCCCTTGGTCACATTAGTCAATGCTTCCATAAACTGCGCCATCTGCGCATTCATCTGCTCTGTCAGTTGAGCTCTCATCTCTGCCATTTGTTCCTGAATCTGTTCCATCTGCCTTCTCTGATTGCTCCTAGTCGGATACGGGTGATTAGCCGTCTTAGAACTCCTTCTGATAACAAAACAGCGAGACATAAGATAATAAAACCTGCAAAACCTGCAAATATATGACATGTATGATATATGAATGATATGCATGAAATTTTTGTCAATTTTCAGGTATCCAAGAGTTCATCCCACTTTCAGATAGGACATAGAAACCCTGATACCGAATATTTGAATAACAATCCGCACACGAGAATAATTCAGCAAACTGAGCATACTTCATTCAAATATAACTGAGAATTTGAGTTCATACAAATAAAACACATAACCGTGTCACAATGTGCTCATAAGGCATACAAAAGAAATCCAGAACATCAAAATGCGACCCCATCCAACAATCCTGGACATGGGCGACAAATATCAAGCATAAACATCAAATCCACCATCATGGATCAAACAAATCCACCCCACAGTGATACTAGGATCGCTTGGCAACAGAATGAACTTCTCCATCTCCTCTCCGTTGGGCTCGGAGTCTTCTTAGTTCTTCTTCAAGTCGAGCAGTCTTAGCCTTCTCTTCTGCTAGCTGTTTATCTGAATCCCGCTTCTGCCTCTTGAGACTACTCTCTGATCTCTGTAACTGTAGACACTCTTGCTGCTTGTGGTGCAAATCTTCCTCTAGCAATTCATAGGGGCGCCTCCGGGTACTAGCTTGACTTGAACTTGCACCTTCGACTTGCTTGAGCTGGTGCATCAACCTCATCTTTGCATCTCTCTCTTCAAAGAACTTCAAATTGGTCTCTTGCTCTCTTTCATGCAACCTGTATTTGGTAACCAAAGCATCCTTGTAAAGTTCTGTTGGCACAAATTCGGATAGAATCAAAGGAGGTTGCTTTTGAAGTGGTGCAACCCTATCATATGGCAGCAACAAGTTTCCGACCCGTTTTATAATCCATTCAATATACGGTGTCAAGGCGAGTGATTCCTTCTTCCCTAAATGGGCTCCATTATGCTTACCGATCTTCTTCCAAGCCACAATTATCCCCTTCAACTTTTCTGGATCCGACCCCTTCTCAAAATAGACTGTCTCCGCTATCAAGTGATCCGCCGGCTTGTCTTTCGACGTATACCCCAACTGACGCAAGGATACCACGGGATTGTAATTGATGCAACCTCTAGTACCAACCAAAGGAACATTATCGAACTTACCATACCCAACAATCACTTCAGAAACGTTAATTCGATACTTTTGCCACTGAATATCATAAGAAGTAAGTGACATAATCCTGTGTGTCCACTTGAGCGTATCCCTTGTCTTCATAAAAGGTCCTTTGCTGGGCAACAAAGAGAGGAACCAGATGAACAACAACTGAAGGCAACAAGTGATGGCACCACCACGTTTCTCATATCGGGAATGAACGGCATAATAAGTATCGGCCAACAATGTAGGAATAGGATTCTTTCCCATGAAGATGTGTACTGCGGCCGAATCTACAAAATTGGGAACATTCGGGAACATCACAATCCCGTAAATAGCCACAGCAAGCAATGCATTGTACGCGTTCCAATTCTTTTTCTCAAATTCCTCTTTAGCTTTTCTCACCAAGAACTTCAAAGAGAACCCCGAGACACCTCCATTCGACTTCCAATTATCAGATACTTCTTTTATGCTCAAATAAAGAGCAGCAGCGATCAACTTGAAATTCACTTCTTTTGGAACGTCGATGAATGGCACTTCGTCTTTTACCTTGAGATTAAGAATGATAGAGTACTCTTCCAATGTCGGAGCCAACTGGTAATCCTGGAACGTAAAACACCTCATTTCAGGATCATAGAATTGCACCAAGGTTTGCAAAGCAGGAGTATCAACCACGGTTTCCAACAAAGTCAAGATATTCCCATAATCATCCGTGAAACTCTTTAGGCAGAAAGCGGTCATTAACGAACTCAAACCCTCTAATGCGGTCAACGGCTCTCGGAAGAAGCTGTAGGTGTGCGTATGTATCTTTGCTTCCTTGACGGTATCAATGGGAGTGTCCATCTTCAACTTGAATGAACTCTTGAATGTCCCTGAAAATATGACATGCAAATGTTTGTTATACATATATATTTTTTTTTGCGTTTCTTTTGGAAATAAATATGCTATGATGCAAAAATGGTGGGGCTTGTTGTCGCCCACCAGGCATTCTGGACTGCCAGTAACACACATAATACGGAGCCAAAGGTTCGGCCTCAGATGGTATACCACACGGAACACGGAATATCAATCCACGGAACCAAAGCCCATAGTTAATAACACACTGGAATGGAACACAGATTACCACTCGAACAAGAACCATAGTACCCCACGAACAGGAACCAATAGTACACTCGAACAAGAACAGCGGTAACCCACGAACAAGAACAGCGGTAACCCACGAACAAGAACAGCGGTAACCCACGAACGAGAACAGCGGTCACCAACAATGTACCTGTTAATATGATCATTGATTCCCGCCCCACTCACGGGTAAAATCTAGGCCAAGGTAAGGTCATGAAACGCAGTATACGGTCCGCCCGAAGGTAAGCATCATCATAGCGCGTAAGCGGGTGACGATAATACCTCCGTTTGAAACCACTACTCTGCTCGTGGTCACATAATCCATCCCGAGACGTACACCTCGAGACAAACCATGCTCCCACTCTATCCTAGGGTTCCTATGGTTCACACATAGCCTGGGTATTGGGCCTTTTACCTCTTGAAACACCCACCCAACAGACAGAGATCCAGCCAGTCCAGAATATGATGCAAAAAAGTAAAAGCGCACATAGAATGCAATGCAAACAGGCAAATATGCAAAGCAGTAAAAACACCCAATGATAAACACACAATCGCTAGGATCGACTCGCTGAGTCCGGACCAGCAACAGGTCGAGACGTCCCCAGCAGAGTCGCCAGCTATCGCTGCCGCGAAAATTAACAGAGTCGCCACTAACATATTTATCCTGAAAAGGAAGGGAATGCCAGCAAACCAAAAAGCAAAACAACGGTCTCACGACCAGAGAATAAGGGTAAGGGAGTCGGTTACGCGAGGGGAAGGTGTTAGCACCCCACGCGCCCATCGTACTCGATGGTATCCACGCTTATGTCTAAATCTATGGGTGTGTAAGCAAACTACGCTAATCTGGACTAAAATGAATGCATAATGTAGGGAAAATAAAGAGTTATACTCGCACGGGCCCTACCCCGCTGCCTACGTATCCGTTTTGCGGAATCAGAGGTACCGTAGCTCGGCTAACTAATTTTTGTTTGTTTTGTGTTTTTTAGGTGAACAAGTTACATTCACACTCCGCTGCTCGACCTTTGGAGGCTTATGCTTGGGAATGGAGCGGAAATAACAAGTTCTTAAGAAAAGAAAATCAAAGAGTGTGGTTTGTGTTTTAAAAGATGCATGAGGAAGACCTAAGCTAAGGGGGAAAGCTTGCTACCTAATGTTATCATACAAATGGTACAAGTCTAAACTAAACCAACAACCTATGGGGAAAAAGGCGAAAGCACACAATAATATCACACAAACGAGCATCCGCTCGTAAAGCAAACAAACCAACGGTACTGACCGAGTGGTAGAAAAGCGGTCCCGCCATAGCCAAGGGGAGCAGCTCAACCCAAGTCAACCAAGCATTAGACCTCGCGAAAATGATCGGGCCATAGACAAGAGGGCGGACCCCTCTCAGCAACCAAGCCGTCACGGATCGTAAAGGAAAACGGTGCGTGCATACACCGAGCATCAACATCGAGCGACACGAGCTATAAGAAAGGCGGGGGTCCGGCTGCATGAACCCTTTTCCTGACATACTCGATAACAAGATCTTTTGCAAGTTCAGAAGCGAGCAACGCAAAGCGTGCGCATACCGAACGGACTCGATGAGACTAGGCGGGGGTTGATTGCTAACCCTTTCCGCGTGCCTTCCATGAGGACTTAACAGAGTGCCATATAGGACTTATTACACCGTGACTCCCTGCCGCAAAGCGCAAATATAAACACACCAACAAAAACAAAGCCTCTTTCGAGGGCTTGGCCAGATGAATGTCTAGGTCCTACTTCTCATGTTAAAGGATGATGCGAGAAAGCGATAAAGTGCGAGAAAATTAAAATGAAACGGGATCAATCCCAAACGGATGATGATCCGTAAACTAAGGCGAAGCAAAGCGAAGAAAGTAGAATCCCGCAAGCGAGCTAGCAAAGCAAAAGCAAATAGTCAGCACACCGATTAGCCACAAAAGCGCACAACGATCAACGTATGCATCAAGCATGATCACAATACACCTGTAAGAGGAACAAGCAAACCAAACAAGCAGATATAAAGTAATAGTGATCGTGTCTCCCGGATGAGAACACGATACGAGTGAATAGGATTGTGTTCCGCAAGTGAAACGGAACACACAAGTAACGAGTGTCGATCGGTGTCTATCCAAGAGCCTTGCACACTAACACACAAGTTAGAGATAACAAATGTCGCAATCGGAATTGCGTTATTACCATAAAACGAAAGGAAATCGATAAGTAAGGTAAACATGAAAGGGACAATGAAACATCAAAGAGAAATCAAACATGGATCATCTACAAATTAATGAAAACAAAACATCTAGCAAGATAGTACGTCTCATAAGCTTTTCGACGATGTAAAGAACGTGCAAATCGGAGTTACGAGTAAAAAGTTATGCAAGATTGAAGTTATAAAAGAAAAACACAAAAATACACACAGGAACCGGTTCCTGCATAGGACAACCCGGTTCCCCATATAAAAAACCAGAGAAGCAGCATTTCAGAAAACTGGGAACCGGTTTCCACCTAGGGACAACCCGGTTCCTGGTACAAAAACACAGAGAAACAAAATTTCAGAAAACTGGGAACCGGTTCCCACCTAGGGACAACCCGGTTCCTGGTACAAAAACACAGAACCATGCAAATTTGAGATAACTGGGAACCGGTTCCCACCTAGGGACAACCCGGTTCCTGGTACAAAAAACCAGAGGATCAGTATTTTGGATTGAGTGGGAACCGGTTCCCGCCTGGGACAACCCGGTTCCTGGCGTATGAAAACAGAATTTTGCACATTTTTGAAACCTTAGAGCCATTCGCACTCAATCCAAAAACGTACCAACTCGAGATTAATCACAAACAAACATTAAATATCGTGGTATACATGCATTTACACATCAAATGATCCACATGTCAACAATTACGCTAAGTGCGACGCGTCAAGCAAAGCAAATATCACTCGAAAATGTAGCACATGCATTTATACGAACACGTTAAGTACATCGCAAGTAACGCCAATTATCAACAACAATTATACACACAAAATCACCAACAAATCACGGATTCAACCACGAATAACACAATTCATCATCAACGGATATTAATCTTATGCAATGAACATCAATTCTAATCAAAATCCCCATGAACACAATCAATTCGAGCAAAAATGAACGAATTCACCGATTAATCATCATCAATCATCCATAAATCAAGAACAAGGAGTAGATCTAGATTTGAATTCACATGATAATCAACAATTAAGCACCTAATTCAAGATTCGAAAGCATACCGGATAAAGATCCAACCGAAGCGCGAACACGAACACAATGCGAACGCGAACGCGACACGAACTCGAAAGAAATCCGGAGGGAGAGAGAGTGAGGGCGCGCGAGATGCAAGGAGAAGAGGAAGAGAAATTAAAACTTCGATCTTGATTCTTCAATCCATGTTCTTGATCTTGAGGAAAATTGATGAATCTTGATGGAAGTTTTATGTAATTTGTGGTTTTGATCTATGAAAATTGAGAGAGAATTGAGAGAAAGTGTTTGTGAAGAGAATTGGTGAATTGAAATTATGAGAGTCCCCCTTTCATTTGTGAAGAGCAAAATGTTTATATATTGTCAACGCGAAATGTCCAAATTGCCCTCGGTGCGTCTCATTTTGGCTCGTTTTTAAGGAAACTCGGTTCGGCTCTGAATTCCGGAACGAAACCAATGCCACTGTGAAGATGACCAAATTCGTGATTCATCGCCGCGAGATTCGTCTCAATCCGATAAGCGATGAAGAAAATACGCCCGTTTGAATGACGAGAAACGCCAATTCATCTGGTGCGACTGTGCAGAATTTTGTGAGTACCGTTCAAAGAACTCGATAAAACCCTATCTTCGGCTCAAAATCTGAACAAGCATGTGTGACGAAGAAACGAAGCTAACGAAATTTCCGAGAAAATGCCGCCGGAATGGACTTCATACGATAAAAATCGAAGAAGTTATGAATTTTCAAACTAGGCGCGACATACTCGAAAACACACTTTTTACCGAAACAACGCGACGATTCTTAAAATTCTGGGAATTTTCCGTGCATAATTGGCCTTCGGTCCGAACATATGAAATCTTGGTAATGCTGGTACGGAGCTCCAGTTAAATTTTCAAGCGAATCCGACGAGCGGATTAGGATTTAGGAGATATGAATTTTCTGAGGTCCGAAACCCTACATCCAGCATTGTTTTTCACTATGAAATCCCAAGTAATTTGCAAATCTGGCAACCTTCCTCAAAGAATTGGCTTCCGAGACGAACACGAAAGTTGTAGATATCGTCAAAACAGTCAAGACACCGCGGGAACTTAGCTCATATCACCTTCCAAATATGACTTGCGAATTTTCTCGTATTTCCACTGTTTAAACCATTTTTCACGCCTTTCTTCTTAAACCCATGAAAACTCTTTATTATTTTTCTTCAATTTTTGAATGACGAAATAAACGTCATTACTAACTTATAGCTCCAATCAAGAGGGCAAATTTTGGGGTGCAACAAGAGGGTCACCATCTAAATACAACATATAAACCAAGAATACGCTATACGAGATATGCAATACATAGCAACATATAATCAACAACATATCAATTCAAACCAGTGTAATATCAAATGCACGAATATCCTACCAATGCAGACTCTATATGAGTGTGATCGCCCTAACCGGGTTCCTCACATGCATGATTCCGGAATTTCAATCCTTTCGCAAAGGGTCGTGGTATCGCTTCAAGATTTAGCACCACTAAGGTGATAGGTATCTACCCATCAATCAGACTCAATGATCCACTACGGGATAAGGTGGTTCCCTCTCGGACACGCACCCCGTGCCACCTCCCCGGTGTGCACCTCGTGACTCCTCTCCGATAGCCACGTAACTATGAAATGCATGAGTATATATATGTATCACAACTTAGGTATTTCATGGTCATAATTGATTCATCTCAAATAGCCCACCTGGCATACACATATCACATATATATACAGATGCAACATCATTATTTCTCAATAATCAATTCATATATTTATCCAAAATCATATGAAAACACATTCACAAATTTAGCATCATAATACAAACACACATCCCCCACTGGGCACACAAGTAGCATCACACAATCAAGCAAACAACTCACAATTTCATATCAAAAGCAATTACACATGCATTCAAGTATTTGGCATTTCCGGTCTACATGAGATAGTTAGAGAGCGCCTTAACCTTAGCAAGCTTTCCACACGTTCAACTTACGTTATGCGAGCACAACCTGTCTCTCGACAAAGTCTCATGTCTGGCTCATACTTTCAACCTTTTTAAAATACACAACTTAAGTTAATATAAATTCAGCTACATCCATAATTATAGCTTTACCTAGGCCACTTACCTAATCAATTAGGTTTAGATTTTAATACCGTTTACCTAATCAATTTTTTATTTAAAATATATATTTTTTTTAAACAGAAACTTGTTTTTCTCTTAAAAGAATATTAAAAATATTAATTCAAAGAAGTTTCTAATTCACTAGATTAAATCATTTATTATTTTGAGCATTCCATTGTGTCAAATACTATGATCATATTTAGATTAAAATTATTTATTTATTTATCTATCATAAACAATTAAATATGCCATTTGAAATTGAAGTTAAGATCACTAATTATTATTAATTTATAAATACTTACTCCAAATTATAAATCTAAATAATATTCTAAAAAAAATTATGATTCACAGTAAAATAGTATTTAAATTTAAATTTAAAATCATTAACCAATATTAACTTAAAATTATAATTTATCAAAAGAATAATGATAGTAACTTCTAAAATTGACTAGTTATAACTCATAATAAATACTGTGATCATTTTCAAAATTTCCAGAGTTCATACATTTTAAAATCAAATTAGATTTGTCTTATTCTAAGAATAATTTATAAATTCAAAGTTAGAATAGTATTTTCTATTTTTAGTTTAAAATAACCATTAATTAACTTCTAAAATAGTCATTTTACAATTTCTTTGTCATCAAGACAATTTTAGCCAAAACGTAACTAAATATAACTTTTAAAATATTTTGTTTTTACGATAACCATACTCTAATTAAATAAGAATAAATAACATATGTTATATTTATCCATTAAACTTATATTTCAAATATTCCAAAAACTAAATTATATCTTTTTCGTTAGCAAAAGATTAAATTAACATTTGATATAAATATTTAATTCTATTATTAAAATTAAATAATGTTTTAAATATAAAATAATAATTTAAAATAAGAAACTTATTCATATTTTAATTTATAACGTAAAACATGGGGAGATTTGATTTTAGATAGGAATTATTAAATGTTTTTAAATTAAATAAAAGGTTTTCTAACAAAACTTCAAATATGATGTTTATACTAGTTTACATTTACATGTACCAAACTAGAAACCAGAATATAATAACCATAAGATCAGAAAATAATTATAGTCAGTGATGAAGTTTATAATTAATTAATTTTCTTAAAATTAATAAATAGATGAAAAACCCACCCAAGCAGATGGAGAAGAAAACTGTAGAGGAGTCCAAACAATTGTCATAGTACTTCCGGCACGGTGGTTTCTAGTAGGGGTGGTCCGATCATGAATTTTATTTGTGAGTTTTATAAATATTAACAAGAGTAAGAGATTTATCAGTTTATTTTTCTCATAGGGAGTCCATGGTGGCCGGAAAATAAGAGAGAAGGTGGTGATGTTAAATTTCAAAAGAGAGGATAACAGTGGTTATATTAATTTCCTGTTTGGGTTGGTGGTCGGAAACGGCAAGGAAAGGAGGCGGTGGAGTTATGTTTGGAGAAAGGAGAGAAGTGTTTATTTTTGTTTGCAAAAAGAGAAAAATAGAGTGAGAAAGAGTTTAATGTTGTTGTTCAGTAGGGAGAGAGTGAAATGTGTGATGGTGTGAATTGTGGTTTTCTCATGACATGTATTTAAAGCCATAGCCTTTGATCCATGGCCCTTAGATATACTAGTGTTGGGGATAAGAGTATTCTCCCACCATTAGATCTTTCTCACACATGTAAATTCATGATGACTTAGAGAAAATATCAAGATATTTTAGTTACCACTTAAAGTGGCATTGTCAATTTAATTATATTTCTAATTGATGCCCAACGTGTATGTGTAAGGTGTTGGCATTGTCAATTTAATTATATTTCTAATTGATGCCCAACGTGTATGTGTAAGGTGTTTTCCAGATGGCTTGAAAGTAGCTTTGGTTTTAAAATTGAAATTTGAGTATAACTACATGAAAGCCGGAATCGAATAACACTCGGAGACGTGTTTGGTCGAAAAATAAAAATGGACATGTTAAAATTATCTATGCTGCACAAAGTTTAATAAAATAGATCGAAACTAATCAAAATCAAAAATAAAATACCCGGTTAAACAAATTCTAACAAGTAAAAATAACACCGCAAAATGGCGTCGAAAAATAAATCGAGTTTACCAACATGATCTACTCGCAACATAGATTAATAAAATAGTCTGGTACAAGTTGAAACTCGAAATATTTTGCCCGCTTTTTTTTCACACGGTGTCAAATCGCTTCAACCGGCCAGTCAGTAAAACTCTTATTTAAATTTTTATAAAATAAAAATATTTTGTATGGATAATTAAAACTATAAGAGCATGGTGCTAATATTAATCGAGTTTTGGTAGCACTTCGGCATGGTCTCAATAACTCTGTGTTATTTATAGACAATTATATAAAAATAATCGATAAAATAAAATAGCATAATACTATTTAATATTCTCAAATTCTAATTCACACTAACGTACTTTTACGGGTCTTACACTCCCCCTTTTTGATGATGACAAAAACATATATAATTGATATGAATTTGCAATCAGAATAACAGATGACCAAAGACAATTACACAGTTATAGCATAAGCATATAAACAGATTGTGTGAATATGTCTCCCCCTGAGATTAACAATCTCCCCCTGAAATTAATACTAGAAGAATTTTATAAATAAAAGACTTCCCTGAGTATTTTTCATTTCAGTTGAGACTTTCTCATTGCCTAGAACTTCAGAATATTCAGAGCTTCTGCTTCTTGCTTCCATAGGACAGCTTCAGAGCTTTGAATTTCTTCTTTGTAATAGCATGCTTGATTGTATCAGAATCATTCTTGAATGTATCAGAGCATTATCTGAGCATCTTTACATCCTGAAATGTATTAGAGCATACTAGACAAAAATATCAGAACATGAATGTATCAGAACATCTTAAGAGAGAAAATGTATCAGAGTGTTCAAAAGAGAATATATTAGAGCATTGTACGAATGAATATTAGAACATTCTTCTTATTTCTTCTGATCTTGAAGCTTCACAACACTAAGCTTCAATTCTTTAAGAACATGCTTCTTTATAGAATTTGCTTTTCCCATGTATTTGCTTCTCATGTTGAGCTTTTTCAGAATATCTTTAATCCTGCAAAAATTCTCAAAAACATAGAACTTGCAAATAATGTTAAGAATATTGAGACTTAATCCCAACAACTGATATAATAAATCAAATCAATCATCCAGTTTCTCCCCCTTTTTGTCATAACATCAAAAAGCATATAAAAGATTCAGATGATAAACGACACATAAAATGAAGAAGATAATATTTCATTGATCAAAATATATCAGAAGTATAAAAGGGATAGAAGCAGATGCAAGAAACAGATGCATAAAAACAAGAAAACAACTAAGACCAAGACAGACTACGACGGGCCAATCTTAGAAGCTAAGGGGGCCAGAAGGTTTTTAATCTTAGTAGTGTTTTCTGTTTGCGTCTTCATAAAAGATCTGAACTCATTGTGAGTATCTTCATGCTTGTCCAGACGAGAAGCTAGATCAGCTTGATTCTGTTGAAGAGCCTTCATGGTGTTTATCAAAACAGAAGGTCCAGCAGAAGAAGCTGCAAAGCTATTGTCCACAACAGTAGGATTCTCAGCAACTGCATCAATCATGAGAACATCATCTTGATTTTTCTGAACAGGAGATTTCTCAGTATAATGAGTTTCAAAACCTTGAGTCATAGCATCAGCTTCTGATTCAGAAGCATCTTCAGCATACACAGGAGAAGGGATTTCAGAATCTTGATTCTCAAAAGCCAGAAGAATGTCAGCCAAGTTCTAAGGAGGTGTTGGAGCAACAGGTTCTGGTGGGTATTCAACTTCTGGATATACCATACTTGGTGCTTTAGTGGTGGGATTTTCCCTTAACCAGTTGAATATAGACTGAAACTCTCCAGTCAGAATGTTGAGTTGAGGCTTCCACACAACCATAGCCAAAGGATGTACATCTTCAAGCTCATCAACAAATTATTTCTCTTCAAGAGATTTCCAGCTTCTGATGGAAAATAAATAGTTGTCTTCAAAATCCCTTAGAAATCTACAAGGACCAGGAGCTTCTGCTTCACATACTTTTTGAAGCTTCAGAAGGTCAGAATTTAGCTCCATTTTGAAAGCTCTCCAAAGACCCCTAGTAGCAACATAATCCGTCCTGGCATTATGTGCAACTTTCAAGGCCTCTAAACCTGTCAGTACCTTAAGATTTAAAAATTCAAAATGTATACCAACAGGAAGTTCAGAAGATTTGGTTTTGAATTTGGTGGTAGAGGAGTCTGGGTTCATAATGAAGTAGGGTTTAGATTCTCTATCAAGAGAAAGCAATGATTCTGCTTCATCCTCAGAATCCAGGACAACAAAAGCTCGGTCAGGACGAGGTTTAGGTGTATAGTTGCAGGCGCAAAAGAGTTCATGTAAAGAATCAGAATTTTGAGATTCTGATGCAGTGGGGTTGATGGGAACAGGGGAGGCAACAGGTGAGTAGTTTGCATGAGGAGGAGGTTGAGAAAGAGGGATAGAAGTGTGAGGAGGAAAAAGGGTTTGAAAGGGAACGGTGTCTAGGATTTGTTCAGAAACAGGTTGGTCAGAAGCAGGATTAGATTTGGGTGAAGGAGGAGGGGTGAGAACTTTTATGGTTGGAGGTGAAGAGGCTTTTTCTGGTTGAGAGATGGGGGGGAACTTCTGTTGGTACAGATTTTAAATTTAAAACATTTACAGAATCAGGTTCAGAAATGTGAATACCTGAAGATCTCTTTTTTTGATGTCTCTCAGAATCATCTCCTATTGCCTTCCTCTTCTTCTGATACATCACCTTCTACTTTCCTTTCAACGCTTCCTTCTTTCTTTCTTTTGTTTTCTCTTCTTCTTATGACACCTTTTCCTTCTCAACAACCTTCTTCTCAGTTAACATTTCTTCTTTCTTTTCTGCTTCTTTCTTTTTCTTCTTCTTATCTTTCTTCTTTTTCTTCTTCTATACAGCCTTCTCATCATCCTTCTTCTCATTCTTTTTCTTCTTCTTTTCAACAACATCTTCTTTCTTTTTATTCTCCTCTTCTACTTCAGCTTCTTGATTTTCTTCAACAGCCTTTTCTTCATGTATCTTCTCCTCACTGATAGAAGGAAGATCTAGTTTTTGCTTTGTTCTTCTTTCTTGGTGGGAGGAAACTTCTGGATAGATTTTTGGTACTCCATCCTTAGAAGACGGAAGCTTCTGCTTGCTTATCCCAAGAGGAGCGTCTACAGAACCATCTTGTTTGATAATATTAAGGTATTGGACCTTAATATCTGTTTTTTCATTGAGAAAGAACATCTCAAACTCAGCAAGAACTGGACCTCTTCTGTTTCTAACATTTGGATCTGCTTGAGGAGCAGTACCAATAGCTTGAATAAGACCCATTTTCCTCAAGCTAAGAGCGTTCAGAGTACTCCCAATGATTGTGAAAGGATTTTTGATTACTCCAGCTTTTTCCAACTCTTCAACCATCTTGGTTTGAACCAGAAGATTGGTGATGATTCTCCCAAAAGGAATAATCCTCTTATGCTTCATTTTGTTTTCATCCCTAGAATCCTTTACAGCATTCCACATGTGATTGAAATTGATGTAAGGAATATCCACCTTCTTCTTTGTACCAAGGCAATGTAGAATGTATTGTTGGTCTCTGTTGACAAAATCAGAAGAACTGGTTGATTTCCTGTGATAGAAGCAACCTAGAAAAATCTTTGTCCATATCTTGTATATGTTCTTCTGATCTTTCACTCTTGTTGATTTCTTTCCATCAGTGAAGATTTCAGTGTAGACTGCATCCCAATCTGTTCTTGGAGTTGCTTCAGTGGCACCTTCAACATTCATCAAATCAAACAGCATTCTCAATGTGTTTTCAGTGATGGGAAAGAATCTTTCATGAACAAAAGAGACGATGACTTTAGGGATAACAAAAGCATGAATCCAGAACTCCTTTACTAAGTCTGGATAAACCGGTCCATAGAATTCAAGGAACAAAGACGACCATCCTTGAAATACCAAATTATCTTTGATGTGAATTTGATGTTCTTCCAGATTATCAACATCCACCATCAGTTCACAAATAACTTCCAACTGATCAAGAGGAATATAACATGTGACCTTAGGAATAAGTTGTTGTTCTTGTTCTGGTTGTTGCTATTGTTGAGACGAAGAACCAGCAATTTGAGACAAAGAAGCAGCCATTGACACTTTACTGAGATTTCTGGGTTTTCTTTTAGGGTTTGAAAAGAGAGCAAAGAGATTGCAGAAATGCATACACAAGAGAGAGAATGAATGCGTGAAAAGAGAAAATGATATGATGAGGGCAGTTTAAATAGACACGGATTTGAAAAATAAATGCAATTAAATTCTGAGAATGCACAGTTACAGAATGCAGAGAATCAAATGCATTTAATGTTGAGTGACGTTAGGGTAAAACGTGATATTTGAAATGATTTGCACAGTTACCTATGGCGGCGTCTCATCAACTGCACGCATTCATCTTCTGGAATAGCTGGTGACAGTTGTTTTGCTTTAAAAGAGATTTTGAATCAACTTAGATATATGAAACGTTAGAAATAACATAATCAAAATATCTAATTGATCAACATTCAGAACATCTAAAAAAATGATCATTTCAAATCTAATCCATATTTCAGAACTTCCCATCCTCTCATTCTGGGAATAAATCCATATTGATATTCTTCAGAATGAACTTAAACCTATCTTCAACAAGGGGTTTTGTAAAGATATCAACCCATTGATGGTCTGTATCAACAAATTTTAAAGAAAGAACACCCTTCTGAGCATAGTCCCTAATAAAATGATGTTTGATATCAATATGTTTAGCTTTGGAATGTAAGATTGGATTCTTAGATAAACAAATAGCAGAAGTATTATCACAGAAGATAGGAATGTTACTCTCATATATCTGATAATCTTCTAGCTGACTCTTCATCCAGAGCATCTGTGTACTACATCCAGCAGCAGCAACATATTTTGCTTCTGTTATAGATAGGGCAATAGTAACTTGCTTCTTGCTGTACCAGGAGATCAGGTGACTTCCAAGAAATTGACAACTTCCAGAAGTACTTTTCCTTTCAACTCTATCTCCAGTGTAATCAGCTTCACAGAATCTTAATAAGTTGTATTCTTCAGATCTTCTGTAGACTAAACCAACATTAGTAGTACCTTTCAGATACCTCAGAATTCTCTTAACAGCTATTAAGTGAGATTCTCTAGGATCTGATTGGAATCTTGCACACAGACAAACACTAAATAGAATACCAGGTCTAGAAGCAGTAAGATATAGAAGAGATCCAATCATACCTCTGTAGAGCTTCTGATCTACCTTCTTACTTACCTCATCCTTACCTAGGACACACGTTGGATGCATATGAGTCTTTGCTTCTCTGCTTTCTGAAAGATTAAACTTCTTCAAAAGTTTTTTCACATACTTGTGTCATACCCCAAAATTTGCCTCCCATATTCTATCTACAATTATTCAAAATTAAAGGTCCAGTCCCAAAGATTATTCATTCAAAAGTCCAGATGATCCACAGTCAACTGGTTTGACCTAAAAGTCAGCCATAATCAGAGCATAGTCAAAGCCTCCCAATTTTGTTCAACATCAAGTATGTGAAGTATAACCATCATTTGATCAAGGATTGATCATGATTCCATTAATAGAAACTCAGAGATGAACAAATACAAAAAGGTTCAAATTAGGGTTTCTTAGGAGAAAGTCAACCCAACTTTGACTGGGCATAACTTTCACATGGAACATCAAAAATTTCCCACTCAAAGCCTATTTTGAAGAAAATTGGATTCCCTACAACTTTGTCTCTCACAAGCCAGGGCTAGAAATGATTCATTTGAGAGATACAATGCAAAAGATTACAGGTCATTTTCAGGCATCCTTCAAAAGCAGTTTTTTTCCAAAGAGGATATGATCAAGATAAAAGCTCCAAATGGAAAATATATTCCAAAGTGGCTTATAGAGGACCTCTTGAGGTTTCCAAAAAGTCTTAGAACTCCCTCATAGCTTAAAAATTGAGTGAGATATGATTGATCAAAGTTGGGTGATTTTTGGAGGCAAAATGTGAAAAAAAGAAGCTTCAAATTGAGAAACTTTACAAATGGGCCTATAGTATTTTGATGGAATCTTGGTCCACAAGTCATTAGTATCACCCAAATCATGTGCCACGAATTTTAGATATTTTCTTGATTTTATATGATTTTTTTATTTCATTTAAAATGATTTAAAAAATAACTTAATTACAAGAAAATCAAATATTATATGGGAAGATCCATATTGGCCTATTCCAATCCACATTTATTGTATATTATCAACAAAAATTCGTGCTAGCAAGATGGGGAAAGAATAAATCAATTTTGGCCAAAATAGCAAGCTTCCATAAAAGAATAAAATCAAATTTTTCTCAAATTGGCAAGGGTGGATTCAAAGGGCCTTGGGCTTCAATCTTTAACCTAATTCACTCTTCTATAAGTAGTGAGCAGATGGCATATGATTAGGGGACGAAAAACCCTAGAGGGGGCAGCCCTAAGAACACTTCTAAAACTTTCAAAGAATACATCAAATTAGGGCACAACCAAATAGCTTTCTCCAGTAAGCTTCCACGGATTCTAAGTGTCCAATCATTCTTTGGAGGATCCCAGGAGTCGACCCAAGCACTTACATGATCATTGAGCGCTCCAGAATTCCTCCACAGAGGTTGCACCGTTTGGTAAAGGTGAGAGATCTCTAACCTGTGATTCACACGATATGAACTGATCTAATGAGTTTACACATGCTTGTAATGTTGTTTAGAGTTAGTTTAATGCCTTCTTTTTGAGGTTTATCGCAGGGATGACTGTGTGCCATTATTAGGGCATAAAGGTACCTCGCTCTCGTTCTGAATGTTGCAGGCGTTATCTTCAAAAACTAACCATTCCACTGTGTTCGCAGCTATCAAATTAGTACATCTGGACTCTTTGTTTCTTCGTTTTGGTTGATTTTGCAGGGTTCCCGAAATCTCCTCATCGGAGAAGATGAAGTCTCGACGGGGAAGAGAGAAACTCCGGCGGCCTGGGTTTGCAGATCCACGCGTGGCAGGTTCCAATTGGGCCATTTGAAAATGGAATGGGTGGGTCTGTGCGCGCAAGGCTCTCATTGGAGGGTCAACATAAAGCGCTCCCTCTCTCTTCGCATGATTGGACGCAGTACCAGTACTGGGACCCACACGTGGCCACATCTTTGACTTTCTCGTTTGCTATTTCAATGATTCTTTGTAAGTACCATACAGATGCATCGTACTAGCCAAGTGGAGGTGGATAGCTACTTGTAACCTAGCAGTCCTGTGTTCGAATCCCAGCAAGGGAAAGGTTTTTTTGTTATCATTTACATGTTGTGTTAGTCTTAGATCTCACGCAACAAGCCCATGCGCGTCCACTGTACTTCCTCAATGCTCAGCCATGGGATCGCCTACCATCCGGATCTAACGCACACAAGGGGGAGGGTTCACCATGGATCATCATATGGCACACACACCAAATCACTACCCAGGTTTTATTTAATATAATTATTTATTTTGTTTAACTATTTAGATTTAAATAATAAATAAGTATATTTGATTTAATTTATTTATTTAAATTAGGATTAGGGTTAGGAGTATAACATTTTTCCCGATTATTCGATTATGTCGATTATTCGACTTAATTAATTAATTTTAATTAATATTAAATCATAAAAACCCTAGGAGTGTGTAACCAAAATATTAGGGTTTGCCCGATCCCATTGGCCATTTGGCCAAAATATTAGGATTTTATTTGTTATTCGTTTCGACTGAATTAATCGGTCGCGATGGGTAATAATCAATTAACTATTTAATTCTTTAATTAAATATAAATTAAAATAAACTTATTTGGCTAAAGGGTTTCAACCATTTTTATTGGTTGCGATGATTAGCCTATTTTCTTCATCTTAATTCATTATTATTTTTAATCGAATCAATCGATTACGAGGGGTAATGATACAAATTAATTATTAAATTATTAAAATACTATAATTCGTTATTAGTAATAATCAAATTAATTGATTAAAATTGGTAACGATACAACTTTCAATCTGTTAACTATGGCGATCGAATCTATTGATCGTTGCGGTTAATAGTGCCATACCAAATCAGGGTTGTACGCCCAAACCTCAAAATACTTTTCAAACATTTCAAAACCTCAATATCAAGTACGGATTTTTATCCTCATTCAAAACTACGATAGGCTACTCAAAGGCCTCCAAAACCATATCAAATCAAATTTCAAACTCAAAGGGCGTACAACCCTTCCCCGAACTACGTTGACTCTGATTCTCCATAAGGAGATACGTAGGCACTTGGCAACAAGGCGAGTCCCCATCCTTCTAAATCTCATTTTTCCCGATTTATTTCCCTTAATTATTTAACCCTCGAAAGCATAAACCTTACCTTAATACTCTTAGCCATAAAATTGTTGACCTTAGATTCAAAGCCATAGGAAAGGGTTGAGGGTGCCTAACACCTTCCCTCGACCTGAATATAGTATCTTACCCTGATCTCTCAATTGCATAGGTTTCCTATTCGCCTTGGTAGAATAGGTGGCGACTCTCTAAGTTATAATTTTTAGGCAGGTTGCTACAACTGGCGACTCTGCTGGGGAAAACTTAAATGGTGAATACTATGCTCCTATAGGTTTTGGCAGGGTTTAGGTTTGGGCGCATTTTAGGGTTTGGCAAACTTGCCATTTTCAGGGTTTGGGGGAGGTTCATCTTTTTTTTTATAAATTTTAAATTATTTATTTATTTGTTTTTTTTTTTTTGATTAAATGTTTATTTATCTGCCTTAAAATGTTTGATTATATATTATATGCATTGTTGGTATTTTCTATTGTGTTAAACCCTAAGTGTGGGAGTTAACTTTGAGATCAATAGGGGAGTATGAATCGCCTACGGGTCTCATTGATAACTCCACTCGGAGTGGGTTGAGTATTCGGAAATGTCCAAAACGAGGCTTGACTTTGTTGAGGGCAGGACTGGATACTTGGCTGATCTCTCCGAGAACCTACCCCAAAAATTCGAACCTCATGGATAACATGAGTTGTTCTAAAATCCGAAGAGACAAAAAGTCTCGGAGGCTACGAACGACCCCATGAGACCTTCTAGAACCCCCCCTATAAAAGGGTTGGCTCCCAAGAGCCGCTACGTCGAACCTATGAACCTGGGACTTTTGGGCTTATGTGCTGATTATATATTTGCAATTTATATGCTTCGAGTATCTATGCGTTTCAATATTACAGGTATCCCTACGTATTCCCTAGCCTGTAGGGATTATATTTCTAAAAACGTATCCTTCATACGAGGGACATCTTTGTTAGCATACGTCAATTGGCCTCTCGATGGCCATGCGATTCGGTGACTGTCTTGAACGGTCACCCCGTGCTCGCTCTTACGAACTCCCTAGCCTGCAGGGATTTTTCTTTTACATCCATGTGTTTTCACAACGACGCGTCCTTCCTCGAAGGAAAACTTCATTAGCATGCGTTCGATTGGCCTCTCGATGGCTATGAGATCTAGTGACCGTCCTGAACGGTCACTCCATGTTTGTTTCCGCCACCCTGTAACTTGTAGGGTTTGGATTTCCATCTATACATATTTTATCCCTAGCCTATAGGGATTTCCCTTCATCCGATATCGTCCTGAGATAGGTTGTGTTCCGCATAGAGAACCTTCCCACGAGGGACAAATTCATTGGTACACGTTGATTGGCCTCTCGATGGCCATGAAACTTGGTGACTGTCTTGAACGGTCAACAGCCGCTACCTTCTGCATACTCTCGAATCTAAGGGACTTCCCTTAGCATGTCATAACATTTATCCTGCAAAGATTCCACGAGGGTCTAATGTCGCCTCTAAGGCTATCCCTAGGATTATACGTCATACGTCTGCATTGCATACACGGAGTTATAATACAAGGAGTCCCGCATATCCATGCGTTCACATTTTCATGCAGTCATACATTTGCATCTACATTTGCATTTCTATCTTCACCCACATCCACACTTACCACGCTAGCCGGTTTCCCAAAATTCCCAAAGAAAAGGATCGTATACTATGGAGAAAGGAGGATAAATTATTGAGAAGGATCTTAGTCTTACTAAGTAAAAAAGGGATGCCTTTCGCCATGCCAGCCGCATGTCCATGCCTTGTCATAACATGATTATAAAAACAATAAAGGTTGTCATCGAGCAAGGATTAGTTCAACAAAGAGTTCCCTCATAGATACACTCAAGATGTATCTAGTCATAAAGGGGTTCATCTTAGAACATATCAAACCAACAAGGATGCTCTACGATAACCTGGAGGCAAGGATTAGTCCAACTGGGGCAAAATCCTAAAACAAAGATGCATAAATACGATGGAGAAAGGCGACGTGTGTTAACTCCACGCCAAGGGGCAAAAGGGTCATAGGCGTTCTCTCTATCAATCTACAAACTCTGGAGGTTACGAATGGTGTGATACTATCCTGATGAAAATCAAAAGAGGTTCAGTCAAAGGAAACTCATGAAGTCTTGATACGACGAAAACCCACCGCTAATGATTTATTCCCAACAGGTTTGACATGCCCGAGGAGAATTCGAGATTACCCTTCACTTCTACAAGTCAATGGACTAAGGAGTAAAACAAAGTCGATGGATTCACAAAGGAGATTGCCCTTAGGATTAATAGGTTTTACCATTTCAAGTTGTAATTTCTACGATCACAAAGTGTTATTTGATGTAAAACGTTGTACCTATCGAATAGTAATTCAATAAAATGATCATGCATGTTTTGAAATCAATTCTTTCTCTTCGCTCTTGCATTACTACGACTTTCTGTTTCAAGTTATCACTCCCAATTATTAACAAACTTGAGGGAGAATGACGAACACGAATAACTAAGTCCAACTAAACATATGCTTTCAAGGTAAGACCGAGCCGAGGATGTACATGCATTGTTTCAATCCCCAAACAGTGGAGAAATAAGGATGTTAATCCCTCGTTACCCACTCGAGCCAGGAGTTGGAGTTTGTTTCTACTTTTTCAATTAAACCTTGATTTTAACCAGGGGCAGGGTAGATTTCGATTAATTCAATGGTGTATTTTGGTTGTCAAGAGAATCAATCAATTCAAGCAAAGGTTCAAGCATATTTTCTTCCTCGCGTTCATCCAAGATTGAGGGAGCAATGGAGATGACATTCACAACATCTTCTTCCTCAATACATCATTCAAGATCGAGGAAGTATCAAATTTGAAGCTTACAAATCAAAAACAAACATGGCAGTCACAATATTCAATAGGGTTAATACCTATTTTGCCCCCTGCCATATAGGGCGCATTTGAAAAACCCCCCTGCAATAAAAAAAGTTGCAAGAATTCCCCTAACAATTGAAGATTCTCTCGTTTTAAACCCTGTAAAAATTTTATTTTGAAAATAAACCTTGCCACTTGAAAAACTTTATCATTTTGAACCCTGTAAATTATTATTTTTAGTAAAACCAACCTTTCCTGTCATATTCCAGAGGGTTTAAAATGACATAATTTACAAGATTATAAGGTTTAAAATGAGTGATTCTTCAAATGGCAAGGTTGGTTTTAAAAACAAAATTTTTACAAGGTTTAAAACGAGAGAATCTTCAAATGTTAGGGGAATTCTTGCAACTTTTTTTTTTGCAGGGGGATTTTTCAAATACGCCCTATATGGCAGGGGGCAAAATAGGTATTAACCCTATTCAATATTCAACATACAAGGATCAAATATCAAAAGAGAATTCAAAAGAAAAACGCCCGCTAAGTCAAAATGAAAAATCTTAGGAAAATGACTTAGGCAAAATTAGGGCATCCCGATGGATCACATTCAAAGGAATTGATTCATGCAAGAATAAGGGATAAAAGCGAAATACAAAGGATAGTCTTGTGACTGCTAAACCATCAAAGCTTCACATCAATGCTTGGGTCTTTACAACATTTTTCATCGGTGCTTGGATCCCTACTAAGGCTTCTGCTCAACATTAGAACTAAAACAATTCTCTTACAAACAAAGCACGTTCATTGGATTAAGCGAATGCTTAGGACTTGGAGAACATAAAGGAGAAATGGGTGGGTTAAATAAATTTTGAGCTTTATATCCGTTGTTTCCTAAACCTTGAACCAAGCCAAGTTACAACATTTAAAAGTCCTAATTGAGGCAAGGTCAACCACGAAAGCATATTAAGCAGGATTCTGTTATACTGACTCCTAAAGTTTGTTAAAACTATTTCTAATCACTACGCTTCTTCAAGCATTCATTTCTAAGCATCCACTCCTTCGATTTCAAAACTTGCATTTGCATCACATTAGAGTTACTTCTCAAAGGGTACAACGCCATCTACGAATATGCACTTAGCACAAATGCGATCATTTCTGATAAAGACTCTTGAATGGGGAAACCACGACCAGAGGGTTTTCCTAAACAGGGGCATACAATCAAACATCCTATTAGCTAAGGGGCATTCTTCCTAAGGTTCAATTGACTTGGGTCACATCTCGAAGCAACCTCAATCAGGGGCATGTCAAGCATGGGATAAATTCAAAATGGATAGAAAACCATGGATAACCCTCCATATCTGGCAAGTCAGGGGCACACCCTTCAATCTAAACGTCGAAGCATATGACAAGGCTATTTCCTGGGGCACTTCCCTCATAAGCATCTTTTTCCACAAAAATACTGGGGCAATGGATATCAAATCCATAAGACGCACAATAAAAGGAAAAGGCGTCTTCACACTTTACAACTTCGAATCAATTTTTCTCCTAACTACGATCTTCAAAGTTCAAAAGCAGGTAGTGGGAAATCGCGCTAGCATCCAACAACCTTACAACTGTAACGAGCTATATACGCTCTTGGTTATCAAACAACCTATCATTGGGGCATCATGCAAACACATCTAAATCATGCATTACATACATTGGCTGATACATTACACCACACCTTTCTAGGCAGTCTTCTTTAAGACAAATCCTACGATCCTTTCCAGGAACCTTTATAGGACATTTCTCAATCTGTCCATATAGTTTTCTTTAAGACATGTTCAAATACTTTTTACCCTTTCCAGGAGCCTTTTTCAGACAGTCTTTTAAAGACCCACCTTCTTATCCTTTCTATTTTCAAACCCTTTCAGACAGTCTTCTCTAAGACATACTCATTTCCAAGAACCTTTTCTAGGTAGTCTTCTGTAAGACATCTCTTAACTTTTTTCAGTTAGTCTTTTAAAGACATATTCAAACTTCTCTTATGCTTTCAAGAACCTCGTCAAACTTTGTTTAAAGTACAGAGTCTTCTATAAGACAGTCTCATATCCTTTCCAAGTTAATCTTCTTCAAGATATCTTTTCCTAAGTTTTGTTTAAAACGCCGCAAAAACAGTCTTTATCCTCTATAGGAATCTTTTTACCCTCGTCACAAGCATGTTCTTTTGAGCTTTGTTTAAAGCGCAGTCTTGTTTAAGACAATCTCCCATTTCTTTCAAGGACCTCTTCAGGTAATCTTATAGCAGACATCATCTCATTCTTGAGCACCCAGCAAATCACTGTCCGTCAGGCGTGACCGAAGCGCATGACTCACTCTGAAAAGAATCTGCTTCACATTCAAACCAATACTTACAATCAAGAATCCTATTGACTAGGGCCATATCTTTCAAGAGTTCAAACACTGGGGCAAGGCATATCAAGTTCATGGTGTGACTTGATAAAACTCGAGTTCTAAAGATACTTCCTTCAGGTTAAGGGACACGTCTTTCAAGACTTCTGATTTCAGAGAGATTACTCTAGTACCACACAAGGAGCATGGTTGCGTAATTGGCCTTCTTACGCCTGTATTACTTACAACCTACAATATGGAATCGTCATACATACATAATTCTCATTTATTTTGAGAATCTCATTACATGACACATGCATCATGACATTGCATAAAACTAACGCTGCCTTTTCAGGTCACTTCATAATCAAAAGGATGTTATCATCCAATTACAGTACAAATAAGATCGTATCAACGATTCAATCTCAACATATACAAGTCTAATACCTCATTCCAAGTCTTTCTTCAAAGACAATCCAGAAACAGCCAAAGAATTTCTTACCTCTCCAGGTAGTCTTGTCCAAGGCAATTATCCTAATCTTTCCAAGCAGTCTTGTTTAAGACATATCCTAACCTTTCTAGGTAGTTTTGTTCAAAACGTTCCACGCCCTCTATAGGAATCTTTCTAGATAGTTTTGTTTAAAACGTATCGTATCCTTTATAGGAACCTTTCTAGGTAGTTTTGTTTAAAACATGTCGCGTCCTTTATAGGAACCTTTCTAGGTAGTTTTGTTTAAAACATGTCGCGTCCTTTATAGGAACCTTTATAGGTAGTTTTGTTTAAAAAATGCCATATCCTTTATAGGAACCTTTATAGGTAGTTTTGTTTAAAACGTATCATTCCCTTTATAGGAACCTCTATAGGTAGTTTTGTTTAAAATGTTTCATATCCTTTATAGGAACCTTTCTAGGCAGTTTTGTTTAAAATATCTCACATCCTCTATAGGAACCTTCCTAGGCAGTTTTGTTTAAAACGCTTTCAAATCCTTTATAGAAACCTTTTTAGATAGTTTTGTTTAAAAACATACTATGTCCTTTCTAGGAACCTTCCCAGGTAAGTCTTGTTTAAGGTATCTCGTATCCTGTCTAAGAGCCTCTCCAGGTCAGTCTTGTCTAAGACGTATCACCCCCTTTTCCAAATACTTTTATAGGTTAGTCTTGTTTAAGATGTATCATATCTTTTTAGGTAATCTTTTCAAAACATGTATCCAATCCCTCCTCATCCTCTCTAGGAGCCTTTCTAGGTCGGTCTTGTTTGAGACATATCTAAGTTAACCTTCTAGTCTTTTTTAAGGCATATTATATCATTCCCGGTAATCTTTCTAGGCAATCTTGTTTAAGACGTATCATAATCTTTCTAGGCAATCTTGTTTAAGACGTATTATAACCTGTATAGGTAATCTTGTTCAAAACGTTTTCAAATCCTCTCTAAAAACCTCTTCAGGTAGTCTTCTTTAAGACATTCTTTTTCCAAAAAACCTCTTCAGGTAGTCTTCTTCAAGACATTCTTTTTCTGAAGACCTTTCTAGGTAGTCTTTTCTGAGACAAGCATCGTCATTTCAAAAAAAAAAAAACCTTTTCAGGTAGTCTTCTTCAAGACATTTTCTTTTTCTAAGTACCTGCTCAGGTAGTCTTCTTCAAGACATTCCTTTTCTAAGTACCTTTTGAGGTAGTCTTCTTCAAGACATTTCTTTTTCTAAGTACCTTTTCAAGTAGCCTTCTTTAAGACAAATCCTACGATCCTTTCTAGGAACCTCTTCAAGTAGTCTTCTTCAAGACATTCCTTTTTCTAAAGCCCCTTTCCAGGCAGCCTTCTTCGAGACATTCTTGTTTTAAGTACCTTTTGAGGTAGTTTTCTTCGAGACATTCCTGTTCTAAGTACCTTTTCAGGTAATCTTTTTCAAAAACAATTTGGCATCCTTTTCAGTCTTCTTTAAGACATTCTACGAACCTTTCTGGGTGGCCTTCTCTAAGACATTCATTGTCCTCTCCAAGAACCTCTTTAGGTAGTCTTTGTAAAACATTTTCAGCCTCTTCAGGTAGTCTTCTTCAAGACAAATTTTCATATCCATTCCAGAAACCTCTTCAGGTAGTCTTATGTAAGACATTACTTCTTCTCTCCTCAAATACAATCAAATGATCAAGGTCAGAAAAGCATATGCTTTAGACAAGTATCCTGCCAGACAAATGGGTGGCATCCATAAGCCCATCTCCCACAGAGCTCTTTCCCTACGCAAGCAAATTTCAGGGCATTTCAGTGTCCAATCATCTTCTACCTCTTCAGGTTTAAGAAGATTGAACAGGGGCAGCTGTCATACCCTAAAATTTGCCTCCCATATTCTATCTACAATTATTCAAAATTCAAGGTCCAGTCCCAAAGATTATTCATTCAAAAGTCCAGATGATCCACAGTCAACTGGTTTGACCTAAAAGTCAGCCATAATCAGAGCATAGTCAAAGCCTCCCAATTTTGGTCAACATCAAGTATGTGAAGTATAACCATCATTTGATCAAGGATTGATCATGATTCAATTAATAGAAACTCAGAGATGAACAAATACAAAAAGGTTCAAATTAGGGTTTCTTAGGAGAAAGTCAACCCAACTTTGACTGGGCATAACTTTCACATGGAACATCAAAAATTTCCCACTCAAAGCCTATTTTGAAGAAAATTGGATTCCCTACAACTTTGTCTCTCACAAGCCAGGGCTAGAAATGATTCATTTGAGAGATACAATGCAAAAGATTACAGGTCATTTTCAGGCATCCTTCAAAAGCAGTTTTTTTCCAAAGAGGATATGATCAAGATAAAAGCTCCAAATGGAAAATATATTCCAAAGTGGCTTATAGAGGACCTCTTGAGGTTTCCAAAAAGTCTTAGAACTCCCTCATAGCTTAAAAATTGAGTGAGATATGATTGATCAAAGTTGGGTGATTTTTGGAGGCAAAATGTGAAAAATAGAAGCTTCAAATTGAGAAACTTTGCAAATGGGCCTATAGTATTTTGATGGAATCTTGGTCCACAAGTCATTAGTATCACCCAAATCATGTGCCACGAATTTTAGATATTTTCTTGATTTTATATGATTTTTTTATTTCATTTAAAATGATTTAAAAAATAACTTAATTACAAGAAAATCAAATATTATATGGGAAGATCCATATTGTCCTATTCCAATCCATATTTATTGTATATTATCAACAAAAATTCGTGCTAGCAAGATGGGGAAAGAATAAATCAATTTTGGCCAAAATAGCAAGCTTCCATAAAAGAATAAAATCAAATTTTTCTCAAATTGGCAAGGGTGGATTCAAAGGGCCTTGGGCTTCAATCTTTAACCTAATTCACTCTTCTATAAGTAGTGAGCAGATGGCATATGATTAGGGGACGAAAAACCCTAGAGGGGGCAGCCCTAAGAACACTTCTAAAACTTTCAAAGAATACATCAAGTTAGGGCACAACCAAATAGCTTTCTCCAGTAAGCTTCCACGGATTCTAAGTGTCCAGTCATTCTTTGGAGGATCCCAGGAGTCGACCCAAGCACTTACATGATCATTGAGCGCTCCAGAATTCCTCCACAGAGGTTGCACCGTTTGGTAAAGGTGAGAGATCTCTAACCTGTGATTCACACGATATGAACTGATCTAATGAGTTTACACATGCTTGTAATGTTGTTTAGAGTCAGTTTAATGCCTTCTTTTTGAGGTTTATCGCAGGGATGACTGTGTGCCATTATTAGGGCATAAAGGTACCTCGCTCTCGTTCTGAATGTTGCAGGCGTTATCTTCAAAAACTAACCATTCCACTGTGTTCGCAGCTATCAAATTAGTACATCTGGACTCTTTGTTTCTTCGTTTTGGTTGATTTTGCAGGGTTCCCGAAATCTCCTCATCGGAGAAGATGAAGTCTCGACGGGGAAGAGAGAAACTCCGGCGGCCTGGGTTTGCAGATCCACGCGTGGCAGGTTCCAATTGGGCCATTTGAAAATGGAATGGGTATGTCTGTGCGCGCAAGGCTCTCATTGGAGGGTCAACATAAAGCGCTCCCTCTCTCTTCGCATGATTGGACGCAGTACCAGTACTGGGACCCACACGTGGCCACATCTTTGACTTTCTCGTTTTTCTATTTCAATGATTCTTTGTAAGTATCATACAGATGCATCGTACTAGCCAAGTGGAGGTGGATAGCTACTTGTAACCTAGCAGTCCTGTGTTCGAATCCCAGCAAGGGAAAGGTTTTTTTGTTATCATTTACATGTTGTGTTAGTCTTAGATCTCACGCAACAAGCCCATGCGCGTCCACTGTACTTCCTCAATGCTCAGCCATGGGATCGCCTACCATTCGGATCTAACGCACACAAGGGGGAGGGTTTACCATGGATCATCATATGGCACACACACCAAATCACTACCCAGGTTTTATTTAATATAATTATTTATTTTGTTTAACTATTTAGATTTAAATAATAAATAAGTATATTTGATTTAATTTATTTATTTAAATTAGGATTAGGGTTAGGAGTATAACATTTTTCCCGATTATTCGATTATGTCGATTATTCGACTTAATTAATTAATTTTAATTAATATTAAATCATAAAAACCCTAGGAGTGTGTAACCAAAATATTAGGGTTTACCCGATCCCATTGGCCATTTGGCCAAAATATTAGGATTTTATTTGTTATTCGTTTCGACTGAATTAATCGGTCGCGATGGGTAATAATCAATTAACTATTTAATTCTTTAATTAAATATAAATTAAAATAAACTTATTTGGCTAAAGGGTTTCAACCATTTTTATTGGTTGCGATGATTAGCCTATTTTCTTCATCTTAATTCATTATTATTTTTAATCGAATCAATCGATTACGAGGGGTAATGATACAAATTAATTATTAAATTATTAAAATACTATAATTCGTTATTAGTAATAATCAAATTAATTGATTAAAATTGGTAACGATACAACTTTCAATCTGTTAACTTTGGCGATCGAATCTATTGATCGTTGCGGTTAATAGTGCCATACCAAATCAGGGTTGTACGCCCAAACCTCAAAATACTTTTCAAACCTTTCAAAACCTCAATATCAAGTACGGATTTTTATCCTCATTCAAAACTACGATAGGCTACTCAAAGGCCTCCAAAACCATATCAAATCAAATTTCAAACTCAAAGGGCGTACAACCCTTCCCCGAACTACGTTGACTCTGATTCTCCATAAGGAGATACGTAGGCACTTGGCAACAAGGCGAGTCCCCATCCTTCTAAATCTCATTTTTCCCGATTTATTTCCCTTAATTATTTAACCCTCGAAAGCATAAACCTTACCTTAATACTCTTAGCCATAAAATTGTTGACCTTAGATTCAAAGCCATAGGAAAGGGTTGAGGGTGCCTAACACCTTCCCTCGACCTGAATATAGTATCTTACCCTGATCTCTCAATTGCATAGGTTTCCTATTCGCCTTGGTAGAATAGGTGGCGACTCTCTAAGTTATAATTTTTAGGCAGGTTGCTACAACTTGGTTTGATGAACATAGGTTCCATCAGAAGTTTGATTGATCTGGATCACAAGGAAATACATGAGTTCTCCCATCATGCTCATTTCAAACTCAGCCTGCGTAGATTTAGCAAACTCCTTTCCAAGTGTAGCATTAAATGTTCCAAAGATAATGTCATCAACATATATTTGGAAAATTAAAATATCCTTTTTAAAGGTTTTACAGAAGAGTGTTGTATCCACTTGTCCTCTAGTGAAACCATTATCCAGAAGGAAAGAACTTAATCTTTCATACCAATCTTTAGGAGCTTGCTTCAGTCCATATAATGATTTCTTTAATTTGAAAACATGTTCTGGAGACTTAGAGTCTTCAAAACCAGGAGGTTGGTGGACATATACTTCCTCATCTATATAACCATTTAAGAAGGCACTCTTAACATCCATTTGATACAGTGTGATGTCATTCTGAGTGGCAAAAGAAATTAATAAGCGAATAGATTCTAACCTGGCCACTGGTGCAAAGGTTTCTGTATAGTCTATGCCTTCTTACTGACTATAGCCCAGAGCAACGAGTCTGGCTTTGTTTCTTACAACTTCTCCTTTTTCGCTTAGCTTGTTTTTGAAGACCCACTTGGTTCCAATGATGTTGAATCCTTTTGGTCTTGGAACACGACCCCATATGTCATTCCTTGTAAACTGATTAAGTTCTTCTTGCATGGCAATTATCTAGTCAGCATCCTCTAGAGCTTGATCAACAGAAGTTGGCTCAATAAGAGATACAAGAACAAATTGACATTCTGCATTATTCTTAAGGAATGATCTTGTTTTGATAGGATCTTCTTTCTTCCCAGTGATAACATCTTCTGAGTGAGTAGATTGAGTCTAGAAGATCTTCTGATAGTTGGCTCTTCAGAAATTATGAGATTCTCTAATGAAGCAGCAACTTTATCTTCTGACACTTTGCTTCTGGATTCTTCAGAGTCCGAGTTAGAGATTTCAATATCTGCAAAATTCTCAAACTACTTTGGTTTTTCAAGACCAAGCTTATCATCAAATCTGATATTGATTGATTCTTCAATAATCAATGTTTCAATATTGTATACTCTATAGCCTTTAGAGCGTTCAAAATATCCAAGAAGGAAACACTTATGTGCCTTAGAATCAAACTTATTCAGATGATCTTTAGTGTTCAGAATATAACATATACATCCAAATGGATTGAAATGAGAAATATTGGGCTTTCTGTTCTTCCACAATTCATAAGGAGTCTTATTAAGAATAGGTCTTATAAAGATTCTATTATGAATATAACACACTGTGTTAATTGCTTCTGCCCAAAAATGCTTAGCCATATTTGTCTCGTTAATCATGGTTCTAGCCATTTCTTGTAGAGTCCTATTCTTTCGCTCTACAACTCCATTTTGTTGTGGAGTTCCAGGGCAAGAAAAATCATGGGTGATATCATTTTCTTTGAAATAAATCTCAAAGAATCTGTTCTCAAATTATGGTTAAAATATAAATGAAGTATTTAGGACTGTAATTAATGATGGTTAAAGAAAAAATTAAAATATTCAAACGATTCAAATCAATTTGAATTAAAAAAATTAATGATTTAAATCATAATTTATCACAATATTAATTATGATAAATTATGATTTATTTTTAAAATAAATAAATAAATCATTAATAAATAATTTATCTATAATATTGTTGAAGATTTGATTTTTATTGAATCATTGCTGGAAAATAATTTGCTATAATAAATGTAAAAATTGAATAAAATATATTCCCCGTTTTTTCTTGTATTATGCCATAATATTAGATATAATTGTTTCATAAGTTTATCACATTGGCTTAGATAAATATTTTATTAAAAAATTATAACTAATTTAATGAATTAATTTTTATAGTAACAAAACTATCTTGTCAATTTTTTATCGTCCCATGTTTTTTCTATAAAAAACAAATATTTGTAATATATTTTTGTATTACTAATAACATTGTATAAAAATAAGATTAACATTTTTTTTTTTTATAAATTAAAATTTTGATTTAATTTGTTATTGCCATTTAATTATAAAGGTATAGGTCAATTTTGGTTATTACTGGATATCATTGGATAACAAAAAGAGAACAAAACCAATAGTGGATAAAAAAATCAGTCAATTAACATACTTGATATATTTGAATTGATATAATCAATTATTACTTCCCATATTCCATTTTAAATTGATAAAGAATCTACTATTTATTATGTCAGTGAATAATAACTATAATCTTTTTCGGAGAATGTAGAGAAATAATAGGTTATTAATTCCAACTATATATACATTATGGCTCTGTTTGGTAAGCCAAATTTTGAGCTTATAGCTTATAGCTTATAAGCTCATATGATAATAAAAGACGCGTTTGGTAACGGTCTTTTTATAACGAGCGTATAGCTCATTTTACTGACTTATATGTTATTTTCCAGACGCTATTTCAAATAGCGTTTTAGCTTATAGCTTATAACTTATCATTTTTTCTTCCAATTTTATCCCTATTATTTTAATTGAATTCCACTTTTATCCTTTATCATTTATTTTAATATAAAATATAAAATAATTATGTATTATATTAGGCCCAACCCAATTTCATTAATAATTTAAATAAACCTAATTTTATACCGTGTGAATTGAAGCTAGGTTACCCGTGTGAATTGAAGATAGATTTCGCAAAGTGGAGCAGGTGATCAATCTCTTGCAAATTTTTTATTTTATTATTTTTTAACTATTACTGTTATATCACCATATGATAGAGATGTGTTTCAATATAATTCATGAATAGCAACTCTTCCTAATCATTTATTGTTTTTTTATGCAATATAAATTATATCTTTAGCAGCATGATGTGATTCTATATGGTTAAATATTTAAGAAAAGAGGATAAGATTGGATGAATGAGATATTGAATGGACACCATGTTCGATGTATGAATGCCTTTAGAATGGATCCAGCTTTATTTACACAATTGTGTGAAGACTTGCAATCTAAATATGGATTACAACCAAGTAGAAGAATGACGGTTGTAGAGAAAGTGGGCATATTTGTGTATACACTTGCTACGGGTGCTTCTAATAGGGATGTTAGAAAGCGATTTTAGCATTCTGGAGAGACCATTAGTAGAGCATTTCACGAGGTTTTAGAAGCAATTAGCGGTAGAAGTAGGGGGTACCAAGGCCTAGCACGTGATATCATAAGACCAAAGGATTCAACTTTTCAGTATGTACCACCTCATATTGCTAATGACGAGCGATACATGCCTTATTTTAAGGTGTGTGTGTGTGTGTGTGTGTGATAGCTTATTTCTTATCATGATGGACACGCCTTTATCTTATTTTTTAACAGGATTGTATTCAATGCATTGACGGTACTCATATAGCTGCATGTATTCCTGAGGTAGAGCAAATGCGATATAGGGGTAGAAAAGGAATCCCCACCTTCAATGTCATGGCTAGTTGTGATTTTGATATGTGTTTCACATTTATATCAGTTGGATGGGAGGGATCAGCACATGACACACATGTTTTTCTTCATGCAATCAACACAACGACATTAAACTTTCCAAAGCCACCAAAAGGTATTATTATATGTATTACTATAAATTTATTTTCTTTTTCTTTTAGGGGGTGTTTGTTTTATAAAAAATTACATCTTTACTCTTTTTTTACAGGTAGATATTATTTGGTTGACAAAGGATATCCTGATAAAGAAGGATATTTGGTGCCTTATCCTAAGATAAGGTATCATCTATCGCAATTTGAAAATGAATCTCCAACTAATGCACAATAAGCTTTTAACCGTGTACATTCATCTCTTAGAAGTTGTATAGAAAGGTCATTTGGAGTTTTAAAGAAAAGATGGAAGATACTTAATAAAATGCCGCAATTTAGTGTTAAGACTCAAATTGATGTTATAATAGCAGCATTTGCATTGCATAACTATATTCGCATCAACTCACATGATGATCCAATGTTTACCGTCCTTGACCAACATCCAGATAATGTACCTCATGATGATCTTTCAGATAATGTCGTTGGTCCTCAAGGTGGGGACATACCAGAAGGAGAAGCAGGAGATCAACCAAGACGAAGGAAATTCGTAATAATATTGCTGCTTTAATTTGGAATAATAGGCGATAGACTTATTTTGATTATTATTGCTGTTTAATTTGGAATAATAGGCGATAGACTTATTTTGATTATTATTTTAGATTAATATAACTATTTGAGATTATCTTAATTTTTATTATATGTATTGCAACATTTACATATGTGTGTTTAATATATTTTCTTATTATGTTTAATTTTATCTATCTTAAATATTAATTTGATATACATTTTATTATAAATTAGTATTTTTTATATTAGTATATGTTTGCAATTTCGCATGGAATCGTTTTTCAAGTCTCATAAGTTTACTATTGTATGCGTACACCTCGATATGAAACAATAATTTTTTATTATAAAATTGAAACACATTATTGTTAGAAATATTTAGAATATGAAAATTAATATAATAATAGTATATAAAAAATTTAATAAACTTAAATTACTAAATTTTAAAATAACTTAAATATAGATTGTATTAAAAATCTTAAAAATGTCCTTTTATGTCATTTTACATTAATCATCTAGTAAACCGCTAAATTTCCCAAACACTTTAATTAGCTTATCAGCTATCAGTCATCAGTCATCAGCTATCAGCCATAAGCTATCAGCCATCAGCTAGCTTATCAATCAACCGCTATTTTTACCAAACAGAGCCTAAGTAATTTATTTAAAGATAAAAATATTTAATGATTTATATATAATTAATTAATATAATTATATAAATCAAAATTAAAAAACAAACAATATAAATAATGGATCGAAATTACTATATTAAATAAACATAACTTATTCGTATATTACATTAAATTGAAAATAAATAGTGAAATTAAATAAATAAATTTTTTTAATGCCTAATAATACATTTCAACTTTGTACTTGAAATATTTTACATAAAACAGTTCAATAATGTAAAGTCTTAATTTAATATATAATAATAAGATGGGATAAAGGCAATAGTCCACTTTTACACATTATGGAAATAATAATATGCAGCCTATTAGTTCTGGTTCAGTGTGAAGCAATAATAATATATAGCTTATGCTAACAACCAACAATAAAAATGTTTCATATCCTTTATAGGAACCTTTCTAGGCAGTTTTGTTTAAAATATCTCACATCCTCTATAGGAACCTTCCTAGGCAGTTTTGTTTAAAACGCTTTCAAATCCTTTATAGAAACCTTTTTAGATAGTTTTGTTTAAAAACATACTATGTCCTTTCTAGGAACCTTCCCAGGTAAGTCTTGTTTAAGGTATCTCGTATCCTGTCTAAGAGCCTCTCCAGGTCAGTCTTGTCTAAGACGTATCACCCCCTTTTCCAAATACTTTTATAGGTTAGTCTTGTTTAAGATGTATCATATCTTTTTAGGTAATCTTTTCAAAACATGTATCCAATCCCTCCTCATCCTCTCTAGGAGCCTTTCTAGGTCGGTCTTGTTTGAGACATATCTAAGTTAACCTTCTAGTCTTTTTTAAGGCATATTATATCATTCCCGGTAATCTTTCTAGGCAATCTTGTTTAAGACGTATCATAATCTTTCTAGGCAATCTTGTTTAAGACGTATTATAACCTGTATAGGTAATCTTGTTCAAAACGTTTTCAAATCCTCTCTAAAAACCTCTTCAGGTAGTCTTCTTTAAGACATTCTTTTTCCAAAAAACCTCTTCAGGTAGTCTTCTTCAAGACATTCTTTTTCTGAAGACCTTTCTAGGTAGTCTTTTCTGAGACAAGCATCGTCATTTCAAAAAAAAAAAACCTTTTCAGGTAGTCTTCTTCAAGACATTTTCTTTTTCTAAGTACCTGCTCAGGTAGTCTTCTTCAAGACATTCCTTTTCTAAGTACCTTTTGAGGTAGTCTTCTTCAAGACATTTCTTTTTCTAAGTACCTTTTCAAGTAGCCTTCTTTAAGACAAATCCTACGATCCTTTCTAGGAACCTCTTCAAGTAGTCTTCTTCAAGACATTCCTTTTTCTAAAGCCCCTTTCCAGGCAGCCTTCTTCGAGACATTCTTGTTTTAAGTACCTTTTGAGGTAGTTTTCTTCGAGACATTCCTGTTCTAAGTACCTTTTCAGGTAATCTTTTTCAAAAACAATTTGGCATCCTTTTCAGTCTTCTTTAAGACATTCTACGAACCTTTCTGGGTGGCCTTCTCTAAGACATTCATTGTCCTCTCCAAGAACCTCTTTAGGTAGTCTTTGTAAAACATTTTCAGCCTCTTCAGGTAGTCTTCTTCAAGACAAATTTTCATATCCATTCCAGAAACCTCTTCAGGTAGTCTTATGTAAGACATTACTTCTTCTCTCCTCAAATACAATCAAATGATCAAGGTCAGAAAAGCATATGCTTTAGACAAGTATCCTGCCAGACAAATGGGTGGCATCCATAAGCCCATCTCCCACAGAGCTCTTTCCCTACGCAAGCAAATTTCAGGGCATTTCAGTGTCCAATCATCTTCTACCTCTTCAGGTTTAAGAAGATTGAACAGGGGCAGCTGTCATACCCTAAAATTTGCCTCCCATATTCTATCTACAATTATTCAAAATTCAAGGTCCAGTCCCAAAGATTATTCATTCAAAAGTCCAGATGATCCACAGTCAACTGGTTTGACCTAAAAGTCAGCCATAATCAGAGCATAGTCAAAGCCTCCCAATTTTGGTCAACATCAAGTATGTGAAGTATAACCATCATTTGATCAAGGATTGATCATGATTCAATTAATAGAAACTCAGAGATGAACAAATACAAAAAGGTTCAAATTAGGGTTTCTTAGGAGAAAGTCAACCCAACTTTGACTGGGCATAACTTTCACATGGAACATCAAAAATTTCCCACTCAAAGCCTATTTTGAAGAAAATTGGATTCCCTACAACTTTGTCTCTCACAAGCCAGGGCTAGAAATGATTCATTTGAGAGATACAATGCAAAAGATTACAGGTCATTTTCAGGCATCCTTCAAAAGCAGTTTTTTTCCAAAGAGGATATGATCAAGATAAAAGCTCCAAATGGAAAATATATTCCAAAGTGGCTTATAGAGGACCTCTTGAGGTTTCCAAAAAGTCTTAGAACTCCCTCATAGCTTAAAAATTGAGTGAGATATGATTGATCAAAGTTGGGTGATTTTTGGAGGCAAAATGTGAAAAAAAGAAGCTTCAAATTGAGAAACTTTGCAAATGGGCCTATAGTATTTTGATGGAATCTTGGTCCACAAGTCATTAGTATCACCCAAATCATGTGCCACGAATTTTAGATATTTTCTTGATTTTATATGATTTTTTTATTTCATTTAAAATGATTTAAAAAATAACTTAATTACAAGAAAATCAAATATTATATGGGAAGATCCATATTGTCCTATTCCAATCCATATTTATTGTATATTATCAACAAAAATTCGTGCTAGCAAGATGGGGAAAGAATAAATCAATTTTGGCCAAAATAGCAAGCTTCCATAAAAGAATAAAATCAAATTTTTCTCAAATTGGCAAGGGTGGATTCAAAGGGCCTTGGGCTTCAATCTTTAACCTAATTCACTCTTCTATAAGTAGTGAGCAGATGGCATATGATTAGGGGACGAAAAACCCTAGAGGGGGCAGCCCTAAGAACACTTCTAAAACTTTCAAAGAATACATCAAGTTAGGGCACAACCAAATAGCTTTCTCCAGTAAGCTTCCACGGATTCTAAGTGTCCAGTCATTCTTTGGAGGATCCCAGGAGTCGACCCCAGCACTTACATGATCATTGAGCGCTCCAGAATTCCTCCACAGAGGTTGCACCGTTTGGTAAAGGTGAGAGATCTCTAACCTGTGATTCACACGATATGAACTGATCTAATGAGTTTACACATGCTTGTAATGTTGTTTAGAGTCAGTTTAATGCCTTCTTTTTGAGGTTTATCGCAGGGATGACTGTGTGCCATTATTAGGGCATAAAGGTACCTCGCTCTCGTTCTGAATGTTGCAGGCGTTATCTTCAAAAACTAACCATTCCACTGTGTTCGCAGCTATCAAATTAGTACATCTGGACTCTTTGTTTCTTCGTTTTGGTTGATTTTGCAGGGTTCCCGAAATCTCCTCATCGGAGAAGATGAAGTCTCGACGGGGAAGAGAGAAACTCCGGCGGCCTGGGTTTGCAGATCCACGCGTGGCAGGTTCCAATTGGGCCATTTGAAAATGGAATGGGTAGGTCTGTGCGCGCAAGGCTCTCATTGGAGGGTCAACATAAAGCGCTCCCTCTCTCTTCGCATGATTGGACGCAGTACCAGTACTGGGACCCACACGTGGCCACATCTTTGACTTTCTCGTTTTTCTATTTCAATGATTCTTTGTAAGTATCATACAGATGCATCGTACTAGCCAAGTGGAGGTGGATAGCTACTTGTAACCTAGCAGTCCTGTGTTCGAATCCCAGCAAGGGAAAGGTTTTTTTGTTATCATTTACATGTTGTGTTAGTCTTAGATCTCACGCAACAAGCCCATGCGCGTCCACTGTACTTCCTCAATGCTCAGCCATGGGATCGCCTACCATTCGGATCTAACGCACACAAGGGGGAGGGTTCACCATGGATCATCATATGGCACACACACCAAATCACTACCCAGGTTTTATTTAATATAATTATTTATTTTGTTTAACTATTTAGATTTAAATAATAAATAAGTATATTTGATTTAATTTATTTATTTAAATTAGGATTAGGGTTAGGAGTATAACATTTTTCCCGATTATTCGATTATGTCGATTATTCGACTTAATTAATTAATTTTAATTAATATTAAATCATAAAAACCCTAGGAGTGTGTAACCAAAATATTAGGGTTTACCCGATCCCATTGGCCATTTGGCCAAAATATTAGGATTTTATTTGTTATTCGTTTCGACTGAATTAATCGGTCGCGATGGGTAATAATCAATTAAATATTTAATTCTTTAATTAAATATAAATTAAAATAAACTTATTTGGCTAAAGGGTTTCAACCATTTTTATTGGTTGCGATGATTAGCCTATTTTCTTCATCTTAATTCATTATTATTTTTAATCGAATCAATCGATTACGAGGGGTAATGATACAAATTAATTATTAAATTATTAAAATACTATAATTCGTTATTAGTAATAATCAAATTAATTGATTAAAATTGGTAACGATACAACTTTCAATCTGTTAACTTTGGCGATCGAATCTATTGATCGTTGTGGTTAATAGTGCCATACCAAATCAGGGTTGTACGCCCAAACCTCAAAATACTTTTCAAACCTTTCAAAACCTCAATATCAAGTACGGATTTTTATCCTCATTCAAAACTATGATAGGCTACTCAAAGGCCTCCAAAACCATATCAAATCAAATTTCAAACTCAAAGGGCGTACAACCCTTCCCCGAACTACGTTGACTCTGATTCTCCATAAGGAGATACGTAGGCACTTGGCAACAAGGCGAGTCCCCATCCTTCTAAATCTCATTTTTCCCGATTTATTTCCCTTAATTATTTAACCCTCGAAAGCATAAACCTTACCTTAATACTCTTAGCCATAAAATTGTTGACCTTAGATTCAAAGCCATAGGAAAGGGTTGAGGGTGCCTAACACCTTCCCTCGACCTGAATATAGTATCTTACCCTGATCTCTCAATTGCATAGGTTTCCTATTCGCCTTGGTAGAATAGGTGGCGACTCTCTAAGTTATAATTTTTAGGCAGGTTGCTACAACTTGGTTTGATGAACATAGGTTCCATCAGAAGTTTGATTGATCTGGATCACAAGGAAATACATGAGTTCTCCCATCATGCTCATTTCAAACTCAGCCTGCGTAGATTTAGCAAACTCCTTTCCAAGTGTAGCATTAAATGTTCCAAAGATAATGTCATCAACATATATTTGGAAAATTAAAATATCCTTTTTAAAGGTTTTACAGAAGAGTGTTGTATCCACTTGTCCTCTAGTGAAACCATTATCCAGAAGGAAAGAACTTAATCTTTCATACCAATCTTTAGGAGCTTGCTTCAGTCCATATAATGATTTCTTTAATTTGAAAACATGTTCTGGAGACTTAGAGTCTTCAAAACCAGGAGGTTGGTGGACATATACTTCCTCATCTATATAACCATTTAAGAAGGCACTCTTAACATCCATTTGATACAGTGTGATGTTATTCTGAGTGGCAAAAGAAATTAATAAGCGAATAGATTCTAACCTGGCCACTGGTGCAAAGGTTTCTGTATAGTCTATGCCTTCTTACTGACTATAGCCCAGAGCAACGAGTCTGGCTTTGTTTCTTACAACTTCTCCTTTTTCGCTTAGCTTGTTTTTGAAGACCCACTTGGTTCCAATGATGTTGAATCCTTTTGGTCTTGGAACACGACCCCATATGTCATTCCTTGTAAACTGATTAAGTTCTTCTTGCATGGCAATTATCTAGTCAGCATCCTCTAGAGCTTGATCAACAGAAGTTGGCTCAATAAGAGATACAAGAACAAATTGACATTCTGCATTATTCTTAAGGAATGATCTTGTTTTGATAGGATCTTCTTTCTTCCCAGTGATAACATCTTCTGAGTGAGTAGATTGAGTCTAGAAGATCTTCTGATAGTTGGCTCTTCAGAAATTATGAGATTCTCTAATGAAGCAGCAACTTTATCTTCTGACACTTTGCTTCTGGATTCTTCAGAGTCCGAGTTAGAGATTTCAATATCTGCAAAATTCTCAAACTACTTTGGTTTTTCAAGACCAAGCTTATCATCAAATCTGATATTGATTGATTCTTCAATAATCAATGTTTCAATATTGTATACTCTATAGCCTTTAGAGCGTTCAAAATATCCAAGAAGGAAACACTTATGTGCCTTAGAATCAAACTTATTCAGATGATCTTTAGTGTTCAGAATATAACATATACATCCAAATGGATTGAAATGAGAAATATTGGGCTTTCTGTTCTTCCACAATTCATAAGGAGTCTTATTAAGAATAGGTCTTATAAAGATTCTATTATGAATATAACACACTGTGTTAATTGCTTCTGCCCAAAAATGCTTAGCCATATTTGTCTCGTTAATCATGGTTCTAGCCATTTCTTGTAGAGTCCTATTCTTTCGCTCTACAACTCCATTTTGTTGTGGAGTTCCAGGGCAAGAAAAATCATGGGTGATATCATTTTCTTTGAAATAAATCTCAAAGAATCTGTTCTCAAATTATGGTTAAAATATAAATGAAGTATTTAGGACTGTAATTAATGATGGTTAAAGAAAAAATTAAAATATTCAAACGATTCAAATCAATTTGAATTAAAAAAATTAATGATTTAAATCATAATTTATCACAATATTAATTATGATAAATTATGATTTATTTTTAAAATAAATAAATAAATCATTAATAAATAATTTATCTATAATATTGTTGAAGATTTGATTTTTATTGAATCATTGCTGGAAAATAATTTGCTATAATAAATGTAAAAATTGAATAAAATATATTCCCCGTTTTTTCTTGTATTATGCCATAATATTAGATATAATTGTTTCATAAGTTTATCACATTGGCTTAGATAAATATTTTATTAAAAAATTATAACTAATTTAATGAATTAATTTTTATAGTAACAAAACTATCTTGTCAATTTTTTATCGTCCCATGTTTTTTCTATAAAAAACAAATATTTGTAATATATTTTTGTATTACTAATAACATTGTATAAAAATAAGATTAACATTTTTTTTTTATAAATTAAAATTTTGATTTAATTTGTTATTGCCATTTAATTATAAAGGTATAGGTCAATTTTGGTTATTACTGGATATCATTGGATAACAAAAAGAGAACAAAACCAATAGTGGATAAAAAAATCAGTCAATTAACATACTTGATATATTTGAATTGATATAATCAATTATTACTTCCCATATTCCATTTTAAATTGATAAAGAATCTACTATTTATTATGTCAGTGAATAATAACTATAATCTTTTTCGGAGAATGTAGAGAAATAATAGGTTATTAATTCCAACTATATATACATTATGGCTCTGTTTGGTAAGTCAAATTTTGAGCTTATAGCTTATAGCTTATAAGCTCATATGATAATAAAAGACGCGTTTGGTAACGGTCTTTTTATAACGAGCGTATAGCTCATTTTACTGATTTATATGTTATTTTCCAGACGCTATTTCAAATAGCGTTTTAGCTTATAGCTTATAACTTATCATTTTTTCTTCCAATTTTATCCCTATTATTTTAATTGAATTCCACTTTTATCCTTTATCATTTATTTTAATATAAAATATAAAATAATTATGTATTATATTAGGCCCAACCCAATTTCATTAATAATTTAAATAAACCTAATTTTATACCGTGTGAATTGAAGCTAGGTTACCCGTGTGAATTGAAGCTAGATTTCGCAAAGTGGAGCAGGTGATCAATCTCTTGCAAATTTTTTATTTTATTATTTTTTAACTATTACTGTTATATCACCATATGATAGAGGTGTGTTTCAATATAATTCATGAATAGCAACTCTTCCTAATCATTTATTGTTTTTTTATGCAATATAAATTATATCTTTAGCAGCATGATGTGATTCTATATGGTTAAATATTTAAGAAAAGAGGATAAGATTGGATGAATGAGATATTGAATGGACACCCTGTTCGATGTATGAATGCCTTTAGAATGGATCCAGCTTTATTTACACAATTGTGTGAAGACTTGCAATCTAAATATGGATTACAACCAAGTAGAAGAATGACGGTTGTAGAGAAAGTGGGCATATTTGTGTATACACTTGCTACGGGTGCTTCTAATAGGGATGTTAGAAAGCGATTTTAGCATTCTGGAGAGACCATTAGTAGAGCATTTCACGAGGTTTTAGAAGCAATTAGCGGTAGAAGTAGGGGGTACCAAGGCCTAGCACGTGATATCATAAGACCAAAGGATTCAACTTTTCAGTATGTACCACCTCATATTGCTAATGACGAGCGATACATGCCTTATTTTAAGGTGTGTGTGTGTGTGTGTGTGTGTGATAGCTTATTTCTTATCATGATGGACACACCTTTATCTTATTTTTTAACAGGATTGTATTCAATGCATTGACGGTACTCATATAGCTGCATGTATTCCTGAGGTAGAGCAAATGCGATATAGGGGTAGAAAAGGAATCCCCACCTTCAATGTCATGGCTAGTTGTGATTTTGATATGTGTTTCACATTTATATCAGTTGGATGGGAGGGATCAACACATGACACACATGTTTTTCTTCATGCAATCAACACAACGACATTAAACTTTCCAAAGCCACCAAAAGGTATTATTATATGTATTACTATAAATTTATTTTCTTTTCCTTTTAGGGGGTGTTTGTTTTATAAAAAATTACATCTTTACTCTTTTTTTACAGGTAGATATTATTTGGTTGACAAAGGATATCCTGATAAAGAAGGATATTTGGTGCCTTATCCTAAGATAAGGTATCATCTATCGCAATTTGAAAATGAATCTCCAACTAATGCACAATAAGCTTTTAACCGTGTACATTCATCTCTTAGAAGTTGTATAGAAAGGTCATTTGGAGTTTTAAAGAAAAGATGGAAGATACTTAATAAAATGCCGCAATTTAGTGTTAAGACTCAAATTGATGTTATAATAGCAGCATTTGCATTGCATAACTATATTCGCATCAACTCACATGATGATCCAATGTTTACCGTCCTTGACCAACATCCAGATAATGTACCTCATGATGATCTTTCAGATAATGTCGTTGGTCCTCAATGTGGGGACATACCAGAAGGAGAAGCAGGAGATCAACCAAGACGAAGGAAATTCGTAATAATATTGCTGCTTTAATTTGGAATAATAGGCGATAGACTTATTTTGATTATTATTGCTGTTTAATTTGGAATAATAGGCGATAGACTTATTTTGATTATTATTTTAGATTAATATAACTATTTGAGATTATCTTAATTTTTATTATATGTATTGCAACATTTACATATGTGTGTTTAATATATTTTCTTATTATGTTTAATTTTATCTATCTTAAATATTAATTTGATATACATTTTATTATAAATTAATATTTTTTATATTAGTATATGTTTGCAATTTCGCATGGAATCGTTTTTCAAGTCTCGTAAGTTTACTATTGTATGCGTACACCTCGATATGAAACAATAATTTTTTATTATAAAATTGAAACACATTATTGTTAAAAATATTTAGAATATGAAAATTAATATAATAATAGTATATAAAAAATTTAATAAACTTAAATTACTAAATTTTAAAATAACTTAAATATAGATTGTATTAAAAATCTTAAAAATGTCCTTTTATGTCATTTTACATTAATCATCTAGTAAACCGCTAAATTTCCCAAACACTTTAATTAGCTTATCAGCTATCAGTCATCAGTCATCAGCTATCAGCCATAAGCTATCAGCCATCAGCTAGCTTATCAATCAACCGCTATTTTTACCAAACAGAGCCTAAGTAATTTATTTAAAGATAAAAATATTTAATGATTTATATATAATTAATTAATATAATTATATAAATCAAAATTAAAAAACAAACAATATAAATAATGGATCGAAATTACTATATTAAATAAACATAACTTATTCGTATATTACATTAAATTGAAAATAAATAGTGAAATTAAATAAATAAATTTTTTTAATGCCTAATAATACATTTCAACTTTGTACTTGAAATATTTTACATAAAACAGTTCAATAATGTAAAGTCTTAATTTAATATATAATAATAAGATGGGATAAAGGCAATAGTCCACTTTTACACATTATGGAAATAATAATATGCAGCCTATTAGTTCTGGTTCAGTGTGAAGCAATAATAATATATAGCTTATGCTAACAACCAACAATAAAAAGGGGTAGAACTAACTTGAATTCAATTTACAAACCAAACAAATTATTTGTAAGGACTTCAAAACGAATTGAAGTCATTATCAATAAGAATAAACCTTCAGTTATGCCCAACCTTTTCATAATAACTTCCAGATCTACATCAACAAAAATAAAGCACAACTTTCAAATTCTATGCTTAAACAAAAATCAAAGCAACGAAAAATCAACATCAACAGAGTGTTAATGAGATACGCTGCAACTCTTACCGGTGACAAAAATCAATGGATTTATGTTCGGGAATCGTTGAGAGTTCGATGGATCATTAATGATGAAGGTACCTGAAAACCTAAAGCAACACAAATTCATAAAGTTACAATAACGAAACAATTGAAAACAATGAATATGGAGTAACGTATGAGGATTTACCTGGATTTTTAGCGGCGAAGAGTATGTTACAACCTTGTCGGTGAAGTTGAAAATTCTGTTTGCGTTGGATCCTGTTTGAAGTTGAAGCCTCTGTTCCCGTACTCTGACAATCATTCGCATGCTCCTGAACATATAGTTTAAATCCATGAAAGCTTAACATATTTTTCACTCAAGAAATAAAATCACTGCAGCTAAAACCAAAATTGATCTTATCCTTTACTGAAAAGTCAAGAGCACTTGAAAATAATAGATAACATTCTTCTTATCACTTCCCTACAATTACTATGAGTACTCATGATGCATTTAAAACAAAACAAAACAAACATCATCAAAATGATATTTAAAAGATAAATTCACAGCAATAAACAAACCTAATCAAACAAATTACCAATTACCATACTATCGTCATAAGCAAAATATCCAAGAGTACATCTACAAAACTAAAACAATTCATTTAAGTAACCAAATCAAGATTTCTACTTACATCATGCAGTATTTTACTCGCTGCAGTATCAATTTTCAGTTGCAAACTGGTAATATTAGTTAAGCAAGAGCACCATTAACTGACATGAAAAATGCAACAAACAAATTTCAACAAATAATAATCAAGGAGTAAAAGTAACAAACCCACAGATCAAGGGAGAAACTAGTCGCTCATGAATATCTCTCTGATATTGGCAACTCATGAACTCATAATGAAATCATATAATACAGATAACTCTTGTGGAATACTCACTGAAGGACTACAAATTGTTTACATATCAAAACAATAAATAGGAAATAGCATGAAAATAAAAACTACATACACAAAAGTCTAAAAATCTAGGTAGATCCAAATATCACCTCTCTGTTATCTAACAACTTTCTCAGGAAACAATTTCACCTTTCCCTTTTCCAGAGCAACAAATTCGCCTTTCCCTTTTGCTTGTTTTCTTGTTATCACTCGCAATTTCAAAAACCTAAACCACAAAAATTATCAAAAACCACTAAATTCATCTAAAACTAATAAAAGTTAGAACATAAACAATCTTCAAAGTAAAAGAATAATTGCAAAAACAAAATCATAGAAAGTAAAAGAGATTTTAAAATAGAGAAACTTGTTTTTGAATTTTGTACTGTTAGGGCCTTCGATAATCACCGATGATACCAAATCCAACATCTTTGGAAAATGACCTTCCTTTCCAGAGTAACGACGACTCCACTGTTACCAGATCGGCGTCCATCATCGTCAAACACCACTCCTCTCTTCACTTTGGTCGCTCCCCCTCTTTCATCTTATATTCACTTCTTTGATCGATTATTATACCAAAAATATTGCAGTTTTGTTGAAGTTTTAGGTGAATGGAATGTTATGGAGGATGAGATGTATAAGTTTTGATTATTATAATATTTCGTTTTGGTGTGATGTTGCGATATTGATGAATGAAGCATTAATGCAAGGTTGATGTAGAGTTTTTGTTTGAAGTGTGATGTTGGAGGATGTTAGTGAAGGTTTGAAGAAGGTGAAGGATGGGGAATGAAAATTGTTCTAGACTGGGTCAAGATTCGGCCCAATCTACTTTTGTCCCACTTAACCTTGGAGGTCCAAACCATCCTTGAGCCCATGAGGAGCAAACAGTGCCCCGCTAATCGAGGACCCAACGACACTAGAGTAAGCTACCTGGCGCTCGGCATGAGTGCTCCCCACGAGCACCCCACCTGACGAGGACCTTCCTCCTCACTTGAACCCGAGCATGCCAAAGCGCGCTCCCTGCGAGCACCTCCTCTGTCGAGGACCCTTCTCCTCGTAGGGTTCCTTCACATCCACCCCCCGAATAATGTGGAGTCCACGTGGTCCCTAAAAGACCGTGTCTCCCTTAAACTTCGGAGTGGTTGACCAAACGGAGAGCACTCACGCATCTTCGATATTTCCGCCTAGGAAACCTGACAGTCTCCTAGTTGGGCCTGAGAATCTAGTCTAGTAGCGAGATCATGACCCAACGCTGGGGGCTATAAATACCCTATTTCACTAGAGGGTCAGGTATTCATTCTCTTCTAACCTTTAGCTCGTACTTGCACTCCCTTGCTCGTTTTCTTACTTTGGCATCGGAGTACCTTGCAGGTACACCCCCTTCACTTCTCAAAGATCTAATTCCGAGCAGGCCTTAACGATCCGTCTGATCAAGTATGATAAAAAATGTGTAAAGTGCATTGGAATGCATCAGAAAAACATTGAGACTTGAAAAACATTATAGACGGTTTGAAAGAGGAGATTGAAGAGTGAAAAAAATTATAAAAAATTTGATGAGTTTCAAGGCAGTTTTAAAAAAAGTTGGTTGTATTGTAGATTTTAAAACGTGTATAAGTTATAATTGGTCTCATTAAATGTGATATTTCAAACTTTCCAATTATCAATATTTATTAAATTAATTACTTAGAATATAATAATTAGAAAGTGTTAAATAAATCGCTTTACTTAAGAGATAAAAGTAATAATGGATTTGAGATTAATTACTTATAATGGATTATTAGGTTTGTTCACTTAAACAATCTCAACTATTAATTTAAGATTACACTAATTGTTTTTTTTTTGTTGATGAAAAACCATTTCAATTGTGGATTTGACAATATATGGTTTATAGATAAAATTAGACGATCTTATAAATGCACCAAATCTTAATTTCTTATTTACAATGTACTATAAAGTTACTATCTCCAATTTAGCACTATTTTTTTTAATAAGAAATATTTGTTATTTAAGATAAATTCTAAAATGTAATAATTTTATTTAAAATTTTAAAATTATTATTTGATAATAAAAAAGTTAGTTGCTTATCATTTAATTAGTTATTAGTTAGTTAGGCTGTTAGGAGTTATTTTAACTAACTCTTAACAATCTTAAACAAGTTAACAACCTTAAATGCACCAAATCTAAATTCCTTATTTATAATAAACTATAAAGTTATTATCTCCAATTTAACACTATTTTTTTATCAGAAATATATGTTATTTATGATAAATTCTAAAAGTTTATTAATTAATTATATTTAAAATTTTAAAACTATTACTTGATAATAATATAAGAAATATTTGTTATTTAAGAAATATTTGCTTATCATTTTAAAACTATTACTTGATAATAATAAGAGTTATTTGTAACTAACTCTTAACAACCTTAAACAAGTTAATAACCACTTAATCAATTAAAAATTAATAGTAAAAATTGCTTAATAGTTTTTTATATTGAAATTTTTTAAATCAATGGTTTATATCTCTTATCATAAAATCTAATCCTCTCTCTCTCTCTCTCTAGCCACCTTTTCCGATAACAGTAGTTTCGAATCATCGATCTCAAAAACCCTAATCCCCTCTATCACCATCTTCAACCACCGTTCCGATAACAGTAGCTTCGAATCACCGATATCCCAAACCCTATTCTCCTCTCTCACCGTCTTTTTCTACTCTCTACACATGTACGCTTGTGCAATTGGAGAAAATCAACAAGCTCAAGGCTAATCGAGTGGATAATGATGAATTTGCAGTTGATTCTGAGGATGAAGAGCTTGAATCTATCACTTGATTGTGCAAGATATAACTATCGCATGAACTTTGCGTGCAAACACCAACACACCCTCACTTTTTATTCTCTTCACATGGACGCTAATGCAATTGGGGATTTTATCAACAAGCTCAAGGATATTCGAATTGAGAATGCTGCATTTGCAGATGATTCCGATGATCAAGATCTTGAACCTATCACTTGATTATGTAAGGTATATACCAGTTCAGTTCACTGATATAGTTTAGGGTTTGTATATGTAGTGATCTGCCACACTTAGTTAGGGGATTTTTTTACAATAGGAAAAAATTAGGGGAATTTCTAACTTGTGTTGTTTGTTGAAAGAATTTTCTTAGAATAGATTGGTGTATATTTAGTTATTGAATCAAATTGAGTGTCTGTATGATGGTTATCTGATTCTTATAGGCTTTGCTTGACCCCAAAAAATTTCATCCAGGAAGTCTTCTATGAGTGATTTTGTGGAGACCCTTTGGATTTTGTGCTTCGGGTATGCAACTAAATTCTCAAACTATAAGTTGATGAGGTTATTGTTTGTTTCCCACCTTGGATCATCATATTTTGTACTTAACCTTTGAACTGCTAGGTTTATGCACCGATTTTTGAGATGGAAAGCACATTTCACCAGATGCTATTTGTTTTACATGTGGCCTTCCTTGACATATCTTCTCAGAGATCAACACGAGCAGTGGAATCCCCCAATCTAAAGAAACCATGCTGAAGACATTTGATCAGCGTGTTAACACGACCCACTCAGCCTTCTTACTTGTGTAAGTATTTGTAATTATTATTATTATTATTATTATTATTATTATTATTATTTTTGTGTCTTTACCAAGCCTTCTTAGTTGTATAAGTATTTGTAATGTAATTGTTTTTTATCTATCTTCTTTGAGTATAAATAACTGACACTAGTTTATATACAAGTGGATAAACCTTCCTAAACCCATTTCTTGATAATTTTTTATTTTACAATCAACTCTTTGCTACTCATATCTTTCATTTAAATTCTGTCATTAAGTTAAAGAACTCTCCCCACAAAACAGCCAATCAACTCTTTCCCACTCGTCTCTTCAATTTAAATTCTGTCATCAAGCTAGAGAATTCTCCACAAAACAGCCAATCAACTCTTTGCTACTTTTCTCTTCAATTTAAATTCTGTCATCAAGTTAAAGAAGTCTCCACTAAACAACCATCATCATACCTTCATTCTAAATATTTTGATCAGTTTTTATTTCTAATTCTTGCGATAGCCACTTAAACCAATTTTCACGACCAACTCTTTGCCATTCATTTCTTCCTTTCCTTCAATATAAGTTCTATTATCAAGATCAAGATCCTATCCACAACATTCCAAGCCATCACTTCTTCACATTTGATATTTTGATCAGTCGTAGCAGGTATCTTATGGTCTTTATTCGTTTGATTTCTTATACATAATGTTTTTCACTGTTTTCTTACACATATATATTCTTTTCCTTAGGCAAAATGATGAAGAAGTGGTTTATACATTCCCAGGCTCTTCTTGGAATGCTGTTAGTTCAGCTTTTTGCAACTGGGATGCAAATTCTATCAAGGGTGATCTTGATTCAAGGAGCATATATTTTTTCCTTGATTATGTATCGGCACATTGTTGGGGCAATTTGTGTTGCCCCGTTCGCAATCTATTTTGAAAGGTAAGTTGTTTTCAATTCTATATTTTATTTGAAAATTGTTACATTAATTAACCATTGTTTATATTTTCGGTCTTTTTCTGTATATATCAGCATTCTTCACCTTATAATTAACAGTGTAAATAGCTCTAGGCACCACCTTGCATTTATTACAGTTGACATACACCAATTGTTAACATGGATATTTGTTGGTTACTTATGGTTGTAGAGGACAAGCAAAGAAGTTCAATTGGAGAGTTTGTTTCTGGGTTTTTGCTAATGCATTAGCAGGGTAAGCATAATAGTGTTTCTGCTTATTTTTGTTTTGTTCTGTTTTCTTATCTTATTCCATGACATTTAAGGGTATTAATTAAAGGTTTATTTGGAAAAGAAGCAATAATGATATATAATTTGAAAAACTATAATTCGATCTCTGGCTGGTGTGTATGAAAAACCATAATTCGATCTCTGGCTGGTGTGTATGAAAAACCATATATTTAAAGAGATTAACCACTAAGTAGGTCTTAATTATTTTGAAAAATTACTTACTGCTGTTCAGTGTTATCGAATAGCAGCGCCATGGCCGCTATGCCGGATACTAGGTTGTCAATAGCGCGTTATAGCACTGCTACACCATTGGCCTGCAAAGCACTGTTGACGATCGCAGCCATAGAAGCCGCTAAAGTGGGATCATATGGAAGGAAAACGGTGAACTCGTACGAGTTCGGTGAGCAAAATCGTTCGCTTGCTGAGATGCAGCCTCCCCATTATTTTAGGTTTTAAAAAAAATCTATTTCTTAAAGGGGAATTGGATGCGGGTCGGGTCATATTAAAAACTTTAATTTATTTATTTTTCTTAAATAGAAATTTGGAGAGATAGGTATTATCAAAGAGGAACAGTTGCAATTACCCCACTTCTCAAAAAGTAACCGTTTCAATAACAAATTCATAACAAACTCTAAAGCGGTGTTAGTTACAGATCTGAGTATATATAGCACAGGGGCAGTGACACCTGTCACTGCCAGCTCACTGTTATTACATTTAGCTACTTCTTATACTGCCAGCTCACTATTATTACATTTAGCTACATCTTATACTATACTTGTGGTTATACTCTAATAGTCAGTACACTAGCTGTTACCTGCCATAGAAGGTCATCACTTTGCATAAGTATAAATGCAAAATGATGCAATCATTGGTAACCAACTTGAACATTCTGTTACACTCAATAATGAGAACTACTGTACTTTCCAGTAGAATTTATGTTTATTATGTACACTGTTTTTTAATCTTCACAATAGTAGTCACCCTGCTATCCGCTATACTGTTATAACATTGTAGGGGTTCGGCGCCGAGATTAACAACACACACACACACACACACACACACACACACACACACATATATATATATATATATATATATATATAATATCGGCCGATATTGTTGGTTTTCTGCCATAATCCGCTATACCGGCGCCACAAAGTGGCCAGTATTGCGGGATTTTGGCTCAGCCATGGACAACACTGCTGCTGCTGTTGTGCTGAAATTTCTTTATTTACCTAAAGTGAATTAAATTTTTCTTTTTCTAACTAGTGATGGTATCAATATGACAGGATGACATTGTCTCTAGCATTATTTTATTATGGTGTTCGTGACACATCGGCCACTTATGCTGTCAATTTTCTTAACTTGATACCTATTTCTACATTCCTGGCCTCCATCATATTCAGGTAATATTTAAATTAATAAAATACAACTTGATTCCTATTTGTTCATTCTTGATCCCTCTCTCTCTCTCTCTCTCTCTCTCTCTCTCTCTCTCTATCTCTATCTCTATCTCTATCTCTATCTCTCTCTATATATATATATATTAATATTAACGGGGAATAAGTATTGCAGGATGGAAAGTCTTAGAATTGGAACATGGGGTGGTAGAGCAAAGGGTCTCGGGACGCTTATTTGCGTGGCTGGAGCTATAATTACTAGTCTATATAAAGGGAAGGTGTTTTATATTGGTCATCATAGTAACCATGCTCAGATGATCATTGTGGCAGCACCCCAAATTAACATGCTTCGCGGAACTTTCTTTTTGGTTGGATCTTGTTGTTCATACACTACATGGTTTATTATGCAAGTATGTTTTTACTTTCATTTCTCTACCACTAAAATATTACACATCTCTTGGCTTAGACATTTTTTATTTTTGATTGTGATTACAAATCTCATGGTTAAATAAATGAGATAATTCATCTCATAGGAAAAATAAGTTTAAGAATTTGATGTAGATGAAAATTACTTAGTATTGTTTGATAAATTAAAGCACTTCCCCAATGTCTTCCCCTTTTTACTTAGTATGAAAATTACTCAATAATTCCAAGATAATAACTCCTCCACTGCCTTCCCCTTTTTATTCTAAACATAAACATTTGGAATTAACAAAAAACATAACTACCACTATACTGCTCCTAATAATATAAAAACTGCTACAAAATCGAACAATCAGTTCCTTAAAGATTCACCTTGTCCTCATTGTGAAATAAATACTCGGCCTTAAAGATTCATCTTGTCCTCATTGTGAAACAAATACTCGGCCTTAAAGATTCACCTTGTCCTCATTCTGAAACAAATACTTTGTAGAAAAGGGGAAATACATACGCGGTAGGAAAATGTATCTTCCCGGATCCTATAAATTGAAGTAGAGGATAAAATATGAGAACCTAAGATACAAATCATGGCAGCAGTATGGATGTCTCCTCCAAAACATACTTAGGTGCCCCTTTACAATTCCAAAATAAGACAACATTTAGTTGGTATGGTGGTAAAATCATCCACTTGGTTCCCTATGTTGAAAGCTTCGAGTTTTAGTTTTCTAAATGCAAAACAGAAGAGAAATGGCCTTGTGTTTATGATCTGTTTCTGCAATACAATTTTGTAGGCTTATTATGGGTCAGACTCATAAGACCCAAAAATTGGACTAGCCCAACCATGTTTTTGCTGTACCATGACCCATTTAGGCTATTTACTTTATATTATTTTGTCAAGCTGTGGACCTCTTGCTCCAAAAAAACTTGATTTTGGTTCTCTAACCTTATCAGCGGCGTTATGCTGTATTTTTATCTCAAACCCATGCTAGGTTGTCAATAGCGCGCTATAGCACCGCTATAGTGGCATAGCGTAGAAGCACTATAGAAGTTGATTTTGATGGGATATGTGATGTTGCAATTTCTATTTTTAAGCTAAAATTGATTTTGATGGGATATGTGATCTTGCAATTTCCATTTTTAAGTATTTATTTAAGTTGTTGGAATTTATGTTATGTACATTGTTTTTTAATCATCACAACACCGGTCATCCCGCTATCGGCTATAACGTTATAGCAATGTTGGGGTTCGGCGCTACATGTTTTATGCTATACCGTTATAACAACCTAGAACCCAAAATTTCTAATATATGACTCTGGGATTTTTCTCCATATAATATTAAATTGAAAATTTCGCTATTTCTCATGGAAATACCCATTCCCCAAGTCTTGGATTAACTCACATTCCTAATTAAGCTTAGATTGCCTCAATTTTGCTATGGCCCATACTGTATTCAATTTCACAAACCTTCCCAAGTCACCCTTGGAAGAACTCACATTCCCAATTCACGTTAGGCCGTCTCAGTTTTGCTATGGCCCATACTGTATTCAATTTCACTAACCTTCCCAAGTCACCCTTGCCCATTCTGCAATCCACCAAGGACGTTTTTCTCTTGAACTCCCTTTTAATATATATATATATATATATATATATATATAGAGAGAGAGAGAGAGAGAGAGAGAGAGAGAGAGAGAGAGAGAGAGAGAGAGAGAGAGAGAGAGAGAGAGAGAGAGAGAGAGAGAGAGCGAGAGGGAGAGAGAGAGAGAGCGAGAGGGAGAGGGAGAGGGAGAGGGAGAGGGAGAGGGAGAGGGAGAGGGAGAGGGAGAGAGGGAGAGGGAGAGGGAGAGGGAGAGGGAGAGGGAGAGGGAGAGGGAGAGGGAGAGGGAGAGGGAGTTCATTGAAGCTTATATAGTTCACTTCAGGATGTGCTGACTCAGCACATTATGTTACAGAGTTAGTTACATGCTCAGTCAGCTTAGTTGCTCTATTCTAACAGCTTACTCTAATATCTTCCCCTCAAATGATCCTCCTTGTGCAAGGGAGGACTTGTCTTGTACTTGAAGCTTATCTCTGAGTTGTAAAAACCTGAGAGCAGACAAGGGTTTTGTGAGCACATCAGCATACTGATCCACTGCAGGTATGTGCTGCACAACCTGACTGTTGTTCAGTACTTTCTCCCTGAGAAAAAATATATCTAATTTCATGTGTTTGGTCTTAGCATGAAGAACAGGATTGTGTGACAGAGCAACAATGCTCAAATTATCACAAAATAGAACAGGTGTAGTGAATGGTACTCTTAGTTCTGTGAGGAGAGACTGTATCCACAGCACTTCAGAGGAAGTGTTAGCTAGAGCCCTGTACTCAGCTTCAGTGCTGGACCTGGGAACAATGGTTTGGTTTTTGGACCACTAAGACACCAAATTTGGGCCAAGATAGATGCAAGACCCTGAGAAGGCCTTGATGGAGAGAGGAATAGTGGTAGATGCATGTCTTAACAAGAGACCATGATAGAGAGAGCCCTTGAGGTATCCAAGGATTCTTTTTACAGCAATCCAATGATTTTCAAGGGGTTGAGAGCGAAACTGACATGCTTTGTTCACTGCATAACTAATTTCTGGTCTAGTAATTATGGCATACTGAAGTGCACCCACAATGGACCTGTAATAAGTAGCATCCAGAAAATAGTCAGCTCCATGTTTAGAAAGCTTAAGGTTGGACACCATAGGAGTAGGCAGCCCCTTGGCATCAGACATATTGGCTTTGGATAAGAGATCTCTAATATATTTGGTTTGGGATAAAAACAAGGCACCATTTCTTTGATGAGATACCTCAATCCCTAAGAAGTAATCTAGATTACCGAGTTGCTTTAGTGAAACTTTAGAGTTTAGTTTGGTGATCAAGTTTTGAATGTGACTAGGTCAGCTTCCTGTGATAATGATGTCATCCACATATACCAACATGAGTATGGTATATGTGGGAGTGACAAGAGAGAAAAGAGAAGGATCACATCTACTAGGAGCAAAGCCTAGCCCCTTAAGAGCAACATTAAGCCTATCAAACCAAGCCTGAGGTGCTTGTTTGAGGCCATAGATAGCCTTATTTAGTTTACATGAGCTGAGAGTTGGACTCATTAAAGCCAGTAGGTTGCTGCATATATACCTCTTTCTGGAGAATGCTATTCAAGAAGGCATTGTTGACATCAAGTTGAGAGATAGTCTAGCCTTTTGACACAGCCAGAGTTAGCACAATTTTCACTGTAACAGGCTTGACAATAGGAGAAAAAGTTTCAATGAAGTCAAAACCCTGAATTTGATGGAAACCCTTAGCAACCAGCCTAGCTTTATATGTGCTTAGGGAGCCATCAGAGTTCTGTTAAATTCTGAATACCCAATTATAGCCAATAATCTGCCTGTTGGGTGGTAGCTCAGTAAGAGTCCAAGTGTGATCGGCTATTAGAACTTTGAATTCAGAGGTCATAGCTTCAACCCATTTGGGATCCTTTAAGGCAGTTCTGTGAGGAGTTGGTTCAACTTCAGTTAATAATAAGGTAGGCTGTAATCTGGGCTTAACAATGCCAGCTTTCCTTCTGTATTCATAGGATGCACATTGCCTGATGATGAAGAATCAGGTTGATTGGGTGAGGGATTATTATGAGAGAATACTGTAGGTTCTGAAGAACTGGAATTTGAGATAGAATGTGGTTGGACAGAAGCAACTGTGTGAGATGTCTGAATGAGATAGACGTTGAGACACTGAATTAGTGTGTGAGGGTGGTGAATTAAAGGGAGTTGATGGAGCAGAAGTTGCAGGGATGGAAGAGGATTGTGGAGAAGAGTCATTTGAGGGAGTGGGTGAAGTCTGATTGGAAACTGATATTGTGGGTGAGAAAGGAAATACACTAGGTATGATAACAGGTGGAGATGAAGAAGTTGAAGTGGAGGGAGTGAGAAAGGTTGGATAAGGGAATCTGGTTTCTTTGAAAAGCACATCTTTAGAGATGTAGACTCTACCACTTGCAGCCCTTGTGAAGTGATGAATAACCAAGAAACACTCTTGTGAATGGTATCATGAGCTTGCCCTTGATCCTCTCCAATTGCGTTTGCCGAAACTTCCCCAAACACTGAGCGCATAGTGCCTCAGTCTTCAACATTCAACACGAAAAATATCTTCAAAACCTTCACTCAAAATGTTACACTGAAACTCGATAAGAATAATTTTCGCTCTTGGAAGCAACAAATCGGAGGAATTATTCGGACTCACAAGCTTACTAATTGCTTGTCAATCTGTTGGTTCCTCCGCGATTTCTCTCTGAAGCAGATCGCAGCACCGATACAGAGAATCCAGCCTTCGTGACCTGGGAGGAGCAAGATTCGTTGCTATTCACATGGCTTCTCACCACTCTCTCCGATGCTCTTACAAATGCAAAACCGCGTCAGTTGCAATCGGAGTTGAAATCCATCACCAAAGGTGATAAAACTGTTGCTGAGTATCTTGCGCAAATCCAGAAAATCGTTGACATTCTTAAACCCATTATTGATCCTATTACACATCGTGATCAGCTATAAGCGATTCTCGATGGTTTACCTGATGAATTTAATGCATTAGCGTCTATAATCCAGTATCGTGGTGATTTGTGCCCTATCATTGAAGCAGAGTCCATGCTTTTGTCTCATGAGGCCAAGCTGGATTGTGCGAAGAAATCAACACTCACTGAACCTCTATCCATTAATGTTAAACAAGCCTCCAACTCTGCTCTACCTCAATCATCTCTATCTCACACTGCTGACAATCCTTTGATACCATTTGACTTTGGATCTGGACCGCAGTTCAATGAAAATAGAGCATTCAGATGTGGTAGAGGCTCCAATTGTGGCAGAGGAGGCAGGTTTGGTGGTTGTGGCAGAGTTCAGTGTCAAATTCGCTACCAAACAGGGCATGAAGCAAGAGTTTGTTATCACATGCACTCATCACTAATGCCACCTGCTATGTCAAATCAGTGGTCTTACTCACCTCAGCCTCAGTGGCCTACTGCTGCTCCCCATGGGTCTCGGTTGACACAACCTAATTCTAACTCTTGGCAACGACCTAATGCTCCTGGATGGAATCAGTGGCCAGCTACTTCAGTTCAGCTATCCTCCTACTCCAATCAATGGATTTAACCAGCTGCATCAGCAGTCGGAACTGGTATCCCGACTCAGGTGCCACACATCATGTGACAAACAATGCAGATCACACAACACTAACACTCAAATCTTTTACTTGTCCCTGATATCACTAAAAATCTAATATCAGTTAGCAAGTTTGCCAAAGACAGTTAAGTATTTTTTGAGAAGCCAATATTCTGGCTTGAAAAGCCAATTAAATGCTTGCCAAAAGGTATGCCAACTAACCTGTTGACGGCATTGGTTCCACTAGTGCGACCATTGGCGAGCGAAGCCTTTGAGTTACTTCTACACCTCTGCCAGTTTTTTATTCTCTGATGTTTTCATCTTTTTTGAATATTCCTCAATGCATAGTGCCTACTAGTATGCATCTTCTTCTCCATCAAACACTCAAGACTCCAAATATAGGCACGATGTACCATATTTCCAAAAAATGAGGTCTGATACCAGTTAATCGAAACTGGTTCTTCACAAAATAGAATTGGGAGAATATCTGATATTTATTGATGCAAACAGAATTACTGTAGTAACACACAAATCACACATAATAACACTAGGATGATTATTGTTCTCCAAGATCTTTATAGATTCTACTCTTTTTTTGATGAATATATCCGAAGACACATTAATAAGATAATTTGAGTTCTTTTCCGCATAATTGCTAGTCTTTAGTTAAAATATAGCAATAAAAATATATTTATATGATAGAGTCTATATTTTGTGCACATTCGTTAGTAATATAAAAAATTGGGTCAATATGAACAGGTTAAGTTGGCTGAAGTATTTCCTTTGAGATATTGGAGAACATTTTTGTCATGCGTTATGGCAGCACTTCAGTCCGCGGTTATAGGCGCTTGCTTTAATTATAGTAAAGAAGCTTGGAGATTAGAGTGGAATCTCCAGCTCATTACTATAATTTACTCGGTGAGATGATTTTTACGCCTTCAAATTGAAAGTTATACGATGACCTAATTAAATTATTTGATGACGGATGATCTCTAACTAGCTGGTTCATTTATGTAGGGAGCATTGGCAACTGCCGCCACATTTTGTCTAATATCCTGGGCAGTTACTATCAAAGGTCCTACATACCCATCCATGTTCAATCCGCTTGCCCTTGTTTTTGTTGCCTTATCAGAGGCTATCTTGCTGGGTGAACCACTGCATGTTGGACAGTACGAATATCTTTTCCTTCCTCACATAATGTTAATTTTAGTTGTCCTTGAAATTGTTATCCTTACTATATGATGTATTGACATGTTTGACTTTGCTCCTTTTTCCTATAATTAATTGGTAACATTAGCGCCATCATGAAATAATAATTTTTTATTTGTTTGTAAGTATACATAGTAATTTGAGTGCAAAAAGTAAATAAAATAACATCTAATTGTTGTTTTAGTTCATATGGAAGAAATCAGAGTGCTAAATATGTGTTGAGGGTGAATCCAATATTAGTAATTTAATAGGCTATACTTTTGAACATTGTTCAATTATGATTGAGCCATATGACAAATAAATATAAACAATATTAAAATGGAAAAAGTAAAAGTGGTTGGTCTGATTTGTTCTTGTTTTAAAACATTGCATTTGCAGGTTGTTGGGCATGGTTTTAATCATACTGGGGATATATTCTTTTCTGTGGGGTAAGAAGAATGAGATGCATTTACCTCAGGAGATAAGTGCAGCAGCAGGACCAAGTTATTCACCGGATGAAAGTGTACTTGAAATTGATATCTGATAGATATTATTACTCTTTTTGATGTTATATACAAGTTTCAACCTTACCCATGGAAGGGATGCGTTTTGACATCTATACTATCTTATTAGTCTTTCTAGTAGGTCATTTTCTTGTTCAAATTATTTTAGATGGTCACTTTTAGAATACTTTAACCTATTTGAAGGATCATTCAATAAACTTTAGAATAATTCAAAATAAACTATTGGAAGGTTAAATATCTCCGTACCTAAGTACAAACTTGCTTGAACATACTGTACCTTATGAGTTATGATTGTCTGATTACCAGTATTAGTAATCCGTATTTTTAGTAAATATAAGTAGAAAAATATTTAAATATTATGGTGACGTCTAAAGTGAACTATTAGTTAAGTGGTTTACAGTGGATCACGAGTAAGACCATCTCTAATAGTAGTTTCTTCTATTGAGTTTTTCACATGTACTATTAATTTAATACTTAAATATTTAAAAAAATTGTCATATCATAATAGAGTTGCATTGCAATGCAACAACTAAAATATTATAGTACCCAATCAAATCAAGCTATGAGGTAAATTTGTGGGTCCCATAAAATACTTAAATGTAGATTACACTATTGAAGATGCCGTAAGAAAATACTTAAATGTAGATTGCACTATTGGAGATGCCGTAAGAGTCATTGGATCAAGTTGTTGTATCTTATCTTATCATATGCCACCTACATAAAAAATTTTCTTACCGTATTTTCTTCATTTTCATTCTTAACCACCAATCTATTCACTTTTGTTGTAGAAAGTTAAAAGTGAATATTTTTTAAACTGACTCCATCAAAAACTCAACAACATCACCAAAAACCTCATCGAAAACACCATTCAAATTGTTGTTAAAAAAATCAACAATTCTTCATATAAGCTTTATCCTTAAAAATACACCATTCAAATAGTATATGATTGCTTGAAAATTCAATCAGAAAATATGCTACTTCATATTTATTTTACTACTGCTAGTTATTAAATTTAAACCTATAGTATGTAGCCATGTACCGTTCTAATAAGATAACCAATTAAGGGTCGTTTTAATAAGATAACCAATTAAGGATCAGTGCTCATACTGCAATTGAAGAACAAACAACAAGCACAACATTTAACCGTACACGTAGAAAAAACTACTACTACTAAGAACATGAACCAACACCGCATTATCCTCCTCCTTGACCTCAGTTGCCGCCACTAAGTGGTTCTCATAAAGCTCTTTCTGGTTGAAGAACTGGATATGCACCCCATTCGTTATTTTGCACTCATAATCGGCCATATATGGGTCCATACTCAGATGATCCACCATCTATTCGATGGCCCCAACCCTCTGTATCTCAGAATGGTCCAATAACTCCCTTTGATAGGCAGGTGGAGCAAACAGGCTACATCATAGAGGGCAACCGTCAACTCCTTAACAGGAAAGTGGAAAGACGGCGTCTCCTTGTGCCACCTCTCGACAGATGCCCCCAGCCCTCCCGGGTAGCCGCCCTCCTGTGCGTCCTAAGCATCCTCGTCATGCTCAGGGTGAACCTCAGTACCTCCTCCTCCACCTTCCCACTAACTTCACGAGAGGAAGACGCCCGAGACAGCCGACTCTTCGGTTCAGATGAGGATCCTGTAGGCGCCTCGCCAATTTGGACTTGGACTCAACCCCTTCTCCAAGTCACTCCTTGTTTGCGTCTCTGTCGCGCCGAGTTGAGGCTTTCTGGGTTGGCCTCCCATGTCTAAGTCGATCGGTTGATGCCTGGTTGCCCGCCATTTTTCTGAAAAAATGCCCTTAGTAAGAGAGTGAAACATATTTAAAAATAAAAAAAAAATTCAGAGAACATTTCAGAAGTGCATATCCGAAACTGGTTAGAGGGGATCTCAGATATGCACTTCCAAAACCCAATTTTTTACATTCAAACACTAATATTGTACTATAATAACATCAACCTACACATTATCCTAAATTCTAACAACCATAATAACAACTTTGAGCTAGAGGTAGAAAGTAGAGGAAACTTACAAAATTTTGGAGCTTTGAATAGAACTTGAAATGAGCTTTAAGCTTTTAGGAATGCTTAAATGAAACTTGTAGAGTAGGAATGCTTGAATAGAATTTGGTAAAAATGGGTTTGAAGTGAAAATTTGGTTTTTGAAGAGAATGCAAATAGTAGGGGTGGATGTTTGCATTTTATCAAATACCCCAAATTATTTCGGATATGCATATCCGAAGACACATTTTTTTTAAATAAAATGTGACTTCGGATGTGCATATTCAATTTATAGGGATATTTTGGGATTTTTACCGCGGGTCTGTGAGGAAGTATATGAGTGCAATGAGAATTTCCATATTAATTATCTGAGAGGTAGATTGAAAATAACTGGGGAATTGATTGTATCTCATTCTTCGTTTTTCTTAAACTCTAATGAATAATGAATTTCTTTTTGAACTATTAATTATTTTGACTAGAGGGTGGCGAAGTGGATCCGCTCTGTTAGGCATGTACATTTTAGTGCTGGACGGACCAAGAGTTTAGACCTGTACTCTCTAATGTACCCGTCTCGCTCCGTCTTAATTTTTTACGGGCTTTTGTGGACACAGACAATTATATGAATTGTTGTATTTCCAGGCTTAAAAGGTGGAGTGTCCGCAGCCGTGGTCCGCTTTCACTTTTAGTACGGGCGGGATAAGGTTTTAGATTCATTCTCAAGTATGTCAGTCTTCATTCTATCCTATTTTTTGTAGATTTTTGCAGAATTGTTCTAAACGGGATGGACATGTCTATTTGTCACCCTTAATTTTGTCCCCCGAATATTTTGGTCCTAGAATATGTCAAACCCTTTTCCACTATTGTTAGGTTTTTGCAGAATGGTTCTAAACGGGACGGACATGTCTATTTGTCACCCTTAATTTTGCCCCCGAATATTTTGGTCCTAGAATATGTCAAACCCTTTTCCACTATTGTTAATAAAAACAATAACTCGGTCAGAATAGTTAATAATAACAATGCTACCTTGACACTAAATATGACATCAAATATTAATATTTAGATATTGTTTACCGTATAAATACGATAAAATAATTTTTGTTTTATAATTATAAAAATTTCTATTAACCAACTTCGTCAATGCAAAGATGGTGGTAGGGTTTGAACCCAATCTCGAAAGGAAAATAGTGCAGTTTTACCATCCAAACCACAACACAAATGTAATGATTTATAAATCAATATTTATATAACATCAAGCTGAATTTACATCACATGGTTCCTTCATATAGTGTATCCTGATACAAAGAAAACCAAATATTTGTTTTACATACATATAAATTTAGATTCTTTTCAATTTTTTCCATTCCTTTTCGGTTAAGATCTGCAATGGTCTTACAATTCTATATTCGGTTCAAAACAGGTTAGATTTTGTCTGACTTTTCTGAATAGTTGATATCAATATCCAATTTTGTGTTAACCGTTTTTTAAACGGTACTTAGGAATCATGAAAAGAAATTCCAGTTCTGAAAGTTCTGATTTTTTGTTTATCTGTTGATAATGTTTAGTTTGTCAATCAATTTTTGATATTTGATTTTTTCATTTAGATTTAATTATTTTGTGTTTCTATACTAATTTTTATATATTCAATTTCAATAAATTGTGTCTTTGTTATATGATGATTACTGTTATGTGATTATTTTTATTGTACAGGAAACAATGTCAAGCAGAATTGACAAAATCATGTTGTCGATCCATGGTATTCTATTGATATTTTCAAGAGTTAAAAGGTAGTGCACTGACAGTGTAAAATAGTTTTACTTTGTCATCTAATAGGAAGTCATGAATGTGCCATGTCATTAAAGTTTTTTTAAAATAAAAAAATGTTTTAATTGGATACAGGGTAGTGATTGGTTGACAGTGTAAAAATATTTTACACTGTCAGTGCATGACCCATTTTCTCTATTTTCAAATTGGGAACATCTCAATTAACCCTTTCAAAGCAATTAATCGCATATATGCAAAATATAATGTTTTATTAAACTTTATACCAACACAAGCATAATAACAACAACATTTGGAAGCCGTGACATCAATTTTTATATTGTAGAAACTCACGTGCATTTGCTGAGACAAAACACACTTTCAATAAAGAGAATCAAAGTGTGATGTTTATGCAGGTGTTTCAAAGATAAATTCATTTTTAACTTTTAGTAACCTAAGGATTGATAGATTTTTATTCATGTTTGATAATATTGTAATAAGAAGTTTTTTTATTGAAGTTTTTTTTATGGTACAATTAGTCAACTGTTGATACAATTATTTTTATAAACGGTAATAAATTATCAATATTTTTATAAATAGGAAAGAGTCAACTGTTGATAAAATTATTTTTATAAACGGGAAAAAGTTATAAATATTGTTATAAACAGGAAATAGTCAACTGTTGATACAATTACTTTTATAAACGGGAATAAGTTACAAATATTTTTATAATTACGGAAAAAGTCAATTGTTGATACAATTATTTTTATAAACGGAAATAAATTACAATTATTTTTATAAATGGGAAAAGTCTACCATTGATACAATTATTTTTTTAAACGGGAATAAGTTACAAATATTTTTATAAATAGAAAAAAGTCAATCGTTGATACAATTATTTTTATAAGCAGAAATAAGTTAAAACTGATTTTATAAATGAACACACGGTTTCTAAAACCTTACCCCCGCCCTACAAAACCATGGGTACGGGGCATGGCGGACATTACAACTTTTATGATTGAGACAAATTCAATTGTAGATAGAATTATGATTAGGTGTGAAGTGTACTACACCATATACTCATATATTCTTCAATATAATTTCTATGTATATGCTGATAACAACTATAACCTAATAAATTAAATTAATATTTATATGATAATCATCATTTAAGATATTTTTTCTCTTGATTTATATATATATATATATATATATATATATATATATATATATATATATATATATATATATATATATATATATATATATATATATATATATATATATATATATAATATAAGCATAATTATATAATATTTATATTGACTTTTTGCGACCTGTGCGTTCGCACAGGTCCTTTACTAGTTTACTAAATATTCATTATCCAATTATGCATTGACATGTGACACCCAATAATTATTTAATAAATAGTAATTAATTAATTTATTATATTAAATAATATTATAAACTTAAGTTTTTTTTAATGTGACGTGGTAAAAATGTGACGTCAAATAGTATTGCCACATCACTGTTACATTTGGAAATTTGAATAGGGACAAAAAACTATTTTTTTTAAGGGACTAAAAGATTAGAAAAAATCAAATTAGAAAAACTAAAAATGCATTTACGCCAAACTAAAATCATAAATATAACTGGTTACCATATTTATGAACAATGACGTGCATTGTAAGTGTAGGAAGTAGTGTCAAAATATCATTTCTCTAATAAAAATGACAATTGCAAGACGTGGACAGAAAGGAAAGAAAATTTGACATCACTAATATATCTGCTATATTGGTTGAATTTCGAATATGGATCTCCCGTCTGAAATCAATTTTCACCAATCAAACCTTCTTATTCTCGCCCCCGTGCGACGTAAGCTTTTTTCACAAAGAACATGTTTATCCATTCTAACGCGACATGAACAAACGCTTAAGCCTCCCCTTGCAAATGCAATCAATCAATGTTTAACCTTTAGAATGCGACCCTAATATTTTTCAATAAAATCAACCAACCCACAATCATTTTCTACTTAGAACTACATAGTCTTGAGTTTCTCATCACACCAGAGGATATATAGGCCTGAGATCCAACATCTTGTCACAAACAATAATAAAAACCCTTTTCTTTCTTTCCAAGCGCATAATAATTAAGAGATCACAAGTAAACATCACCCTAAGACTCATTCACAAAAACTAATTAAATGGGTCTCATTGAGTACAACAGCTGTGAGGGATGCTAATAATACATTCCTCTTGCATAACAGACTCCTGAACTCGCTTTTGGTTACGACAATCATATTTTTGTTCTTTGAGGCATCATGATGCAGGCGAGGGTACATGACAAGCCCCTTCCTCCCGTTGACCTTGTCGGGATAGGTCTGTTCCACTTCCTGTCGATGATGTTTCTCTAGTGCCATCTCCAGGGGGTTATAACCTATTTCAGGAGGATGCTGATGATTATGCGGATGCGCCTAAGGGTTTCTCGGGGGTACCTTTGATATTCCCTTGGTAATAGTACGCAGACCATACTGCCAAACATGTTTGGGATGGAGAGGTAACATTGCTCAGATTAACTCTTTATTTTTTCATTGGAAATGTATTATTTGTAACATTGATTTTTATTAACATTGTTTTTATTAGAAATTTTCAGTGGCGTGAGGCCCAGAAGTTCTATAACCATGAGAGGAGGATTAAAGCTTTGGAGCAGCCACAGGAGGCGTGGTTCCAGGATGTCCTCACCGCCTCTGGTCAGAAGGACCTTTGTGAGATCGGTTACAGCCTGATCCACAACAAGATGCTTATGACATTTGTGGAGAGATGACACCCTGAGACGTTCTCCTTCCATCTACCGCACGGTGAGATTACTATTATACTGGACGACGTTTCATGTCTATTGCATATACCGATCAGGGGTGCCCTCCTCCGTCACGGTAGGATGACGAAGGAGGAAGCGAGAGAGCTTATGGTTGAGGAGCTTGTGGATGATCCATTAGATGCGCTTGAGGGGGTGGATAAGACCCACGACTCTCATTTGAGGCTTTCCTTTCTAAAGCGGAGATTTATTGAGACGCTAGTTGAGGCACGACAGGCTGATGGTGATCCAACTTAGGTGGAGATACACAGACAGCGTATGCTGATGTATTTCTTGATATATTTCATCGATACTCAGCTGTTTATGGACATGAGCTCCACCTATACTGATGTCGTTTACCTCACGTAATTTTTAGATCCCACACGAATCCATGAGTAAAAGTGGGGAGCAGCTAGGTTAGCATACACCTATTCGAGGCTGGGAGAGGGATGTATGTGGAAGACCAAGAATTTCAGACACAGATGTTCACTATAAGTGGTAACAATCCCATATCCTTCTACTTTTTTTACTACTTTTCATTCTATATTCGTGATAATGTTTGATCCCGATGTTTTTTATTTTCATTTCAGGGGTGGATATTCCAGCACTTTCCGATGATATCTTCATGGGGGGCTGTGCCAGATTACATCGAGGAGTGGCCACATGCTCGTGCCTTCATCCCCTTTAGAGTGAACCTAGCAGTGGACCCTTATAGAGTCTATCTGGATCACATGGTTGTTGAGTAAACCCGCTAAGACATCTATGCTGCTCACCGTGCGACGCACCTGTTTGATGACATCGCACTATTCTCTGGATGGTTGGTGTTGTACCCCAATTTTTGACCCTGAGATCCCACCTCATTTCCAAAGAGTGTTATCATCATTATCATCATTCATAATTATTCATGCATCATTTGCTAACAAAAAATATACAAAAACATTGTTGTTTGTTTGTTGCTTGTTTCATAAGATAGGTGGCTGATCAAAGAAGCCCATGCAATTAGGGTTTTGAGGTTCAAAAATAAGCTCAAGTATTCTCATATGATCAAGTGATCCCCCTCATCAATATTCAAGCCCAAGTATGGTTCAATTCAAGATCAATAACTTTCAAATTCATCTGGTCCACAATTAGGGTTTTTAACCTAATTCATCTGGGAAGTTGACTTTTGATCAAAGCATGGTTCCATGGCTCAAATAATGATTCTAGGATCTCCGATGCCTCATAATAATCTGAAGGATAGAAAAACATTTAGAAAGGGGGGGGGGGTTTGAATAAGTGTAGCTTTAAAACTTGTAAGATAAAAACTATTTGCACAATGATTTTTATCCTGGTTCGTTGTTAACTAAACTACTCCAGTCCACCCCCTTGGAGTGATTTACCTCACCTGAGGATTTAATCCACTAATCACACAATATTACAATGGTTTTCCACTTAGAAAACTTCTAAGTCTTCTAGAGTATACTGATCACAACCTGATCACTCTAGGAACAAACTGCTTAGATACCCTCTAAGACTTTCTAGAGTATTCTGATCACAACCTGATCACTCTAGTTCTTACAAATTAATGTAAACAAATTCTTTTAAAAGTTACAATGCTTCTTAAATAAGCTATTATCACAACTATGATATTCTCTTAGGTTTAAGCTTAATGTCACTAATATATTACAATAGCAATGTAGTGAGGTTGAAGATGAAGTTTGAGAGCTTTTGAATTTGACAGCGTTTCTGTAAGTTTGCGCAAGTGTTGTATTCAGCTTCTCATCAGAACTTCTATTTATAGGCGTTTGAGAAGATGACCGTTGGGAGCATTTAATGCGTTGCGTGATCTGTAAGACATTGCATTTAATGTTTCACTCTTTTGTCAACTACCTCGAGCCTTGCTTACGCTGTGTCTACTGACGTTGCCTTTAATAACTTCTAACGTTCCTTTTGTCAGTCAGCACAGCCTGCCATCTTGTACTTGCTTCTGATATGATGTTTGTGTAAACAACGTTTGAATATCATTAGAGTCAAGCAGCTTGGTGCAGAGCATCTTCTTGTCTTCTGACCTTGAAGTGCTTCTTAGCGTGATACCATGAGAACTTCAGTGCTTCTGCTTCTGATCTCAAGTTCTTCTGATGCTTCCATAGACCATGTTCTGATTCTGCTTGACCATCTTCTGATGTCTTGCCAGACCATGTTCTGATGTTGCATGCTGAACCTTCTGAGTCAGTGCTTCTTGCGCCGATTTTGTGCATACTCTTTATGTAATTCCTAAAATGGAAATTGCGTAGTATTAGAGTACCACATTATCTCATACAAAATTCATATACATTGTTATCATCAAAACTAAGAATATTGATCAGAACAAATCTTGTTCTAACAATCTCCCCCTTTTTGATGATGACAAAAACATATATAAATGATTTGAATTTGCAATCAGAATATCATACGGCTAAAGACAATTACACAGCTATAACATAAGCATATAAACATAGTGTGTGAATATGTCTCCCCATGAGATTAACAATCTCCCCCTGAGATAAATAATCTCCCCCTGAAATAAATACTGGAAGAAATTTATTAGTAAAGGACTTCCCTGAGTATTTTCCATTTCAGTTGAGACGATCACATATGCTTAGATCTTCAGAACATTCATAGCTTCTGCTTCTTGCTTCCATAGGACAACTTCAGAGCTAGAATTTCTTCTTGAATCATTGCATGCTAGATTGTATCAGAACATTGTTAAATATACCAGAGCATCATCAGAGCATCTCTACATCCTGAAATGTTACAGAACAAACTAAACGACAAAAGTCAGAGCATGAATGAATCAGAGCATAATATATGTATCAGAACATATAATATGTATCAGAGCAAAAACATTAATGTTTCAGAGCATATTTAGAGCTAAAACATGCATCAGAACATATAAGGAATAAGAACGTGTTAGAGCATATTCTATCATCATAACATTCTTCCTTCTTGCTTCTGATCCTTGAAGCTTTACAGCACTCAGCTTGCTTCAATTTCCATGAGCTTGTTTCTATACAAAATTACTTTTCCCTATGTCTTTGCTTCTCATGTTGAGCTTTTTAGAATATCTTCAATCCTGCAAAACACTCAAAGACATAGAACTTGCAAGTTCTGTTAGAAATGTGGAGACTTACTCTCAGCAACTGATAAAATAAATCATATCATTTATCACAGTTTCTCCCCCTTTTTGTCATAACATAAAAAACACACAAGATTCAGATGAAAAACAAAACAATATGAGAGAAAAAGGAAAGATAATTTTCATTAATAGCAAGAGAGAATTATCAGAAAGTACAAAGAAGATGCATAGAAGACAGATGCAAGAAACAAAGAAAAACAACTAAGACACAAAGGACTAAGATGACCCTAGCTTGGACATAATCTTGGCCAGCATGTCATGAATCCCAGCATTGCTCTCAGTTTGTCTCTCCATGAATGAGCGGAACTCAGCATTGATGTTATCTTGCGTGTCCATTCGAGAAGCCATCTCAGCCTGTTTCTTCTGAATTACCTCTAGAGTCTTCGCCGGAAGAGAGGGTTTACCAGAAGAGGCTTCACAACTTCTGTCCAGAGGGACATCATTCTCAACAACAGTCTCCATGGTAAGATCATCAACAAGGTTTTCCTCAACAGGAATGTTCTCAGCAGGATGATCTTCAGCATCAGCTTCTTCCATAGAAGCATCTTCTTCATATTCTGGAGCAGGAAGATCGGAATCTCCATTCTCAAGAGCTTGAAGAATGGAAGCAAGATTCCTTGGTGCAGAAGGACCTTCAACTTCTGGAGGATCAACAACTTCTGGAATGACCATATTGGGGTCCTTCTCAAAAGGGTTCTCCCTCAGAAAGTCAAACAAGGACTTAAAGTTGCCAGTCAGAACTGGATACTTGGGTCTCCAGACCACAATATCCCTGCAAGGGTTGTCTAGCAATTCGCAGACATTCGTGCTACTTCAAGTTCATCAATGAATTCCTTCTCTTCAAAGCAATATCTCCCTCCAAGACGACTAAACCAGATATCTCCTCAACTGCACGCATGCTTGTCCAAAAATAGTGAACACGTGTTCATGTTCTGGAGAACTGGTGACAACTGTTTTACTTTAAAAGAGATTCTGAATCAACTTAGATAATGAAACGTTAGTAATAACAGAATCAGAACTTCTAATTGATCATTATCAGAACTTCTTATAAAAACATAATCCCAACATATTTCAGAACTTAGCCATACGTAAGACCTTCTCATCTTTTCATTCTGGGCATAAATCCATACTGATGTTCTTCAGAATGAACTTAAACCTATCTTCAGGAAGGGGTTTTGTAAAGATGTCAGCCCATTGATGGTTTGTATCCACAAAGTTTAAAGAGAGAACACCCTTTTGAACATAGTCCCTAATGAAATGATGTTTAATCTCAATATGTTTAGCTTTGGAATGCAAGGTAGGATTCTTAGATAAACATATGGCAGAAGTATTATCACAGAAGATAGAAATGTTACTCTCATATATTTGATAATCTTCTAACTGACTCTTCATCCAGAGCATTTGTGTACTACAACCAGCAACAACAACATATTCTGCTTCTGTTGTTGAGAGGGCAATGGTAGCTTGCTTCTTGCTGTACCAGGAGATCAAGTGACTTCCAAGAAATTGACAACTTCAAAAAGTACTCTTCCTTTCAATTCTATCTCCAGCATAGTCAGCATCACAGAATCCTACTAAGTTGTAATCTTTAGATCTTCTGTAGACTAAACCAACATTAGTAGTACCTTTCAGATACCTCAGAATTCTCTTAACAGCAGTTAAGTGAGATTCTCTAGGATCTGATTAGAATCTAGCGCACAAACAAACACTGAATAAAATGTCAGGTCTAGAAGCAGTTAAATATAGAAAAGATCCAATCATACCTCTGTACAACTTCTGATCTATCTTGTTACTTACCTCATCCTTACCTAGAACACACGTTGGATGCATAGGAGTTTTGGCTTCTTTGCTTTTAGAAAGATTAAACTTCTTCAGAAGTTCTTTCACATACTTCGTTTGATGAACATAAGTTCCATCAGAAGTCTGATTGATTTGAATCCCGAGAAAATACTTGAGTTCTCCCATCATACTCATTTCAAATTCAGCCTGCATAGACTTAGCAAACTCCTTTCTAAGTGAAGCATTAGATGTTCCAAAAATAATATCATCAACATAAATTTGACAAATTAAAATGTCCTTCTTAGACGTTTTATAGAAGAGAGTCGTATCCACTTGTCCTCTAGTGAAACCATTGTTCAGAAGGAAATAACTTAATCTTTCATACCAAGCTACAGGAGCTTGCTTAAACCCATACAATGATTTCTTAAGTTTGAAAACATGTTCTGGAGACTTAGAGTCTTCAAAACCAGGAGGTTGGTGGACATAGACTTCCTCATCTATATAGCCGTTTAAGAAGGCACTCTTAACATCCATCTGATATAGAGTGATGTTATGTTGAGTGGCAAAGGAAATTAATAAGCGAATAGATTCTAACCTGGCCACTGGTGCAAATGTTTCTGTATAGTCAATACCTTCTTGCTGACTATAGCCCTGAGCCACCAGTCTGGATTTGTTTCTTACCACTTCTCCCTTCTCACTAAGCTTGTTTATGAAAACCCACTTTGTACCAATGATGTTAAATCCTTTTGGTCTAGGAACCAGATCCCATACATCATTCCTTGTAAACTGATTTAGTTCTTCTTGCATGGCAACTATCCAGTCTAGATCTTCTAGAGCTTGATCAACAGAACTTGGCTCAATCAAAGAAACAAGACCTAATTGACATTCTGCATTGTTCTTAAGGAATGCCCTCGTTCTGATAGGATCATCTTTCTTTCTAAGGATCACATATTCTTAGTGAGTTGAGGTGAGTCTAGAAGATCTTCTGACTGTTGGCTCTTCAGAAATACTGAGATTCTCTAAAGATGCAGCAACTTGATCTTCTGATCCTTTGCTTCTGAGACTTTCAGTTCTGAAACTTTGCTTCTTGGTTCTTCAGCTTCTGATATATCAATATCTATATCTGCAAAATTCTAAAACTGCTCTGGCTTTTCAAGACCAAGCTTATCATCAAATCTGATATTGATTGATTCTTCTACAACCAATGTTTCAGTATTGTATACTCTGTAGCCTTTAGAGCGTTCAAAATATCCAAGAAGGAAACATTTTTGTGCCTTAGAATCAAACTTACCAAGATGATCTTTAGTATTCAGAATAAAACAAACACATCCAAAAGGATGAAAATATGAAATGTCGGGCTTTCTGTTCTTCCACAATTCATAAGGAGTCTTATTAAGAATAAGTCTTATAGAGATTCTATTCTGAATATAACATGCAGTGTTTATTGCTTCTGCCCAGAAGTGCTTAGCCATATTGGTTTCATTGATCATGGTTCTGGTCATTTCTTGTAGAGTCCTATTCTTTCGCTCTACAACTCCATTTTGCTGTGGAGTTCTAGGACAAGAGAAATCATGGGCAATACCATTTTCTTTGAAGAACTCCTCAAAGAATCTGTTCTCAAATTCACCACCATGATCACTTTTGACCTTTATGATTTTGCACTCCTTTTCAGATTGAATCTGAGTGCAGAATTTAAAGAACACTGAATGAGACTCATCCATGTGTTTTAAGAACTTTACCCATGTCCAGCGGCTATAATCATCTACGATGACTAATCCATATTTCTTCCCTCTGACAGATGCTGTTTTGACTGGTCCAAAAAGATCAATGTGCAGAAGTTCTAACGGCCTAGAGGAAGAGACAACATTCTTAGACTTGAATGCAGGTTTGGAGAGATTTCCCTTCTGACATGCTTCACAAAGAGCATCTGATTTGTATTTCAGATTTGGGAGTCCTCTGACCAAATTTAGTTTGTTAATCTAAGAAATATTTCTCAAACTAGCATGTCCTAATCTTCCGTGCCAGACCCATTGCTCTTCAGAAACATACATGAGGCAAGTCACCTTCTGCTTCTCAAGATCAGAAAGATCAATCTTATAAATGTTGTTCTTTCTCTTGCCTGTAAATAGGATTGAGCCATCCTTCTGACTTACAGCCTTGCAAGACTTTTGATTGAAGATTATATCATAACCATTGTCACTTAATTGACTTATGGACAATAAGTTATGCGTTAATCCTTCTACAAGAAGTACATTAGTTATGGAAGGAGAGTTACCCATACTTATGGTTCCAGAGCCAATAATCTTGCCCTTCTGATCTCCTCCAAACTTAACTTCTCCACCAGACTTAAGCACCAGGTCTTGGAACATAGACCTTCTTCCCGTCATGTGTCGCTAGCACCCAGAGTCCAGGTACCATGACATTTTGTGCTTTGTCCTCTTTGCTGCCAAGGATATCTGCAATAGAAATTATCTTGTCCTTCGGTATCCACAATTTCTTGGGTCCTTTCTTGTTAGTTTTCCTCAAGTTCTGATTGAACATGGGTTTAACATAATAATTAATAGGAGGGATAGCATGATATTCTTTAGGTTTGGCAGCATGATATTTTTTAGGTTGTGTCACATGCTTCTTGGTGTGTGTAGTATGAAAGCTTTGTGCATGTGAAGTGAGCCTAATATCATGTGAGTGTGATAACACGAAAACGTATCGTTTATTTGGTTCGATTTATATCAATTATTTCCTTATTTTATTTTAATTATGTTATTTTATTGTGATATTATGCGGGTATTTGCGATGTTTCAGGTTTTACGCTCATATTGAGACTATTTTTGAAATGGAAAGAAATAAAGCTAAAATCACTACTATTTGTGCCTAAAAGATGGAAAAGGGGTGCTGAAGCAATAAAGGGGTGCAAAGAAGGCCCAATTGTGCGAACTACAAGTCCAGCCCACGAAGAAGCCAATTGCGCGTGGCCCAAGTCATTCCAGCACGTGGAGACGCACGTCTCCAACGTCTCTATGCCGCCTCACCAAAAGGAGACGCACGTCTCCAGCTGCCTCCTAGATCTTCTCCACTTGAGACGCACGTCTCAAGTCGTTCAAAGGCTCTCCCCAAAAAGTGGAGACGCCCGTCTCCAGTCCACTGCCACGTCCCCAAGCTCCAACCCCACTAAGAGACGCCCGTCTCCAAAAGCACGTGGACCCCGCCACTTTCTCCATTAATTTCATGGGCAATTCCAAGTCCACTCATGTAACACCCCACACATATTTGTCTAGAATAATATGCATAAAGTATTATATATGGTTCATAAAGACAATGATTACATAATGTCGCAGCGGAAAGATAGTAATAAAAACATCACAAGCACGAGGTACAAGAGCCGAATGTATCATGGCCAAAATGATAATACATCCAAAATAGTACAATATCCAATAAAGTACTACAAAAGCATAAAAATGCGAACAAAAGATAATATCTAGCATCAACGCCAAAGGACTAATCCGCCTTGCCTTTGCCACGATCTTGCCTTGAACCACCTGAAAAAGATAGAATTGGAATGGGATGAGATTACTAAATCTCAGTGAGCCCGCCTATCCTATTAGTCCTCTCGGATCTAAAGGGTACATGCAAAACAAACGAATCCGCCATGGATTCGGGTAATCCTCACATCCGGTACAAGTACGGAGCAACCAAATGATTTATCCACCATTGGACTCATCACATACAAACACACAAATATATCACAAACAAGTATGCAAAACCCGTATCCTTATGCGGGGAATCAAGAAGTGTAATAAACCTCGGCTAGATTATGGAATGAACGCACCCTCGATGAGTCCACCCATGCCTAGTGTCAAGGGACTTGTACAAGCTCACTGCAAGAGGGTTAAACGGGTTCGCACAAGCCTAAGTGGCCGCGAGATGACATTAGCCTAAATGGCGTCATTGCCCCATTAACCTTCTTCACGCAAGTGGGTTACACCGAGTACAAACCGCCACCTTGACGCATAGTCCCACCGGGCGAAAGCCTAGTATTAGTCTACATGACTTTACTAGAGGTGAGTTACAATCACTATGTAATAGCCTACATGGCCACACAGCCCCACCATACCGTGCACACAAAAGTGTCATCGTCAATGAGTATAGGCCCCTCACGGCACTCACGAGAACACTACCACGGTAGCTCAGGTGCGCGACCTCTGATCATAACATTGGACTATTCCACGGACCACATGGTCCAGGATAATACCTTACATCATAGTAAGAAGTATATCCCAACCTAACCCCCGGCCACTTCGATTCAAGCATACGTACACACATCAAGTGTAATATCATAACACAAGCCAATCCGAATGTTCAACCAAAACATTGGACATCAATATAGATTCATACTTATCTCATCAAAAGTATTCGGAATCAAACACAATTGTATAGTCAAGGATTTATGGAATATACCTATCCAACATTATGTATAATATTCCACATAAATAAAATGAATAGGATTATCGGTAATGTGTGTCATAAAACACCATTCTCCGGACGTTCATATGCATAATAATAATCAAGGAGGGGTCCGGTTACGTTTAGAATCAGAAACTGCCCTCAGGGGAAGGAAAAATAAAGTTCAGCCCAGCACTGGCCGCTTAGCGGCCTGCAAGCGGGCTTTCCAGTGGCGAACCACAACTGTTTCCCCGCTTAGCGGCCTCACGTCCGCTCAGCGGGCTCGCGATTTTTATTTTTCTTCACAACAGCATCCTCCGCTCAGCGGGCAGACTGGGCCCGCTCAGCGGAACCGCGAATTTCTGGAAAAGTGCTCAGTACCGCTTAGCGGTCTTAGCCCGCTTAGCGGCCCATAGCAGAAATAGAAAAACGCAGAACTCATCAGTTCTGTCCTGGGGTACTTTAACCCCTTGATTTCACCTGCATGTACGAATTAAGGGTATATCTAGCCAACATACAGTATAAACAAGCAATCCACAACATCAAAACATGGTATTAGCAAGGATTTAAGCCTAATTTCTCAAAACATTTAAACCCCAAAAGTTTCCAAATGAGTCAAACCCCATTTTCTATCTATGGACTCACCTTTAGATGGAAGAAGTAGTCGAAACCGAGATGACTGGGGCGAAGATCGGAGCTTGAAGATGATTCTTGGTGCATGCAAGGTTGAAGAATGACAAGTTCCTCTCTCCCTCCTTCTATTTCACGTTTCCAATCTTTCTTCCCACAAAATCTGTTTTTGGAACAAGTGAGGGACCAAACAAGCCTTAGAACTTATGGTGAGCAAAATGTCACAATTGCCCTTTAACTAAGTCATAATGCCCATTTTGCCATCTAGTTCTATCTCAACCAACATCATTACTATTTTTCTAAAAAGAATTAAATAGGGTATTACATTCTCCCCCCCTTAATTAGAATTCGTCCTCGAATTCGAAAACTTACCAGAACAAATGAGGATAGGATTCACGCATCTCTGACTCAAGCTCCCACGTAGCCTCCTCAGGACGCGCTTCGTCCCACAACACTTTCACGAGAGGTATCTCTTTGTTCTTTAGGGACTTGCTAGCATGCTCCAAAATACCGCAAGGTTGGGGATCATAGGAGAGATCTGGTTCTACTTCAACAGAATCTGGGAGGATGGGGTGAAAAGTGTCAGGCACGAACCTTCGGAGTTGAGACACATGGAACACATCATGCAGACCGGATAACGAAGGTGGCAATGCTAACTGATACGCCACTTCGCCTACCCGACTCAAAATCTGGTAGGGTCCCACATATCTCGGACTAAGCTTACGCGTTCTGAACGATCCTCCCAATCTTAGCCTCGGGGTAACCTTCAAATACACATGGTCCCCAACATCGAATTCCAAAGGCCTCCTTCGCTTGTCCGCATAACTTTTCTGTCGGTCTTGAGCTTTCTTAAGGTTATCTTGAATCTCTTTGACCTTCTCAGTAGTCTCTTGTATAATCTCCGGTCCAAGAATACTCTTTTCTCCCACTTCAGCCCAACACACAGGAGATCGACACCTTCTCCCATATAGAGCCTCATAGGGAGCCATACCCAAACTGGCATGGTAACTGTTATTATATGCGAACTCTGCCAAGGGTAAATGATCCTTCCAACTCCCACCTTCTTCCAGAATACAAGCTCTTAACATATCTTCTATCGTCTGAATGGTTCTTTCTGTTTGCCCGTCAGTTTGAGGATGATTAGAAGTACTCATATCCAGTCTAGTCCCCATTTCCTTATGGAACGCCTTCCAGAATCTCGAAGTGAACTTTGGATCTCGATCAGACACTATACTGGATGGCACACCATGTAACCGCATAATCTCCGCTATGAAAAGTTTCGCGAGATGTATCACCTTGTGGGTCGTCTTTACAGGCAAAAAGTGAGCAGACTTAGTCAATCTATCCACTATTACCCATATGGAGTCATATCCGCCTCGAGCACGAGGTAATCCCACAATGAAGTCCATAGAGATAGAATCCCACTTCCACACAGGTATCTCTAATGGTTGTAACATCCCACCTGGTCGTTGATGTTCAATCTTAACCTGTTGGCAGATAGGACACCGTGCCACATATTCTGCAATCTCCTTCTTCATTCCTGGCCACCAAAAATCCTTCTTCAAGTCTTGATACATTTTTGTCGATCCAGGATGAATAGAATATCTACTCTTGTGTGCCTCATCGAGAATCAAGCGTTTCAGTTCATCACAATCCGGTATACACATTCTTCCTTTAAATAAAAGGAGTCCATCAGGCGCTCTATTAAAGTCGGGCATATACTCACTTGCTTGCAATTGCTCGTCATATACTTGAGTTACTCGAACTCTCTCCCGCAGTTCGTTCTGAATACTCAAGTTACTAATTAGTACACCATTGGGTGTCCAATCGAACTGGAGGTTGAGGTTCCGAAACTTCTCTAGTAATCCATGTTCTAACATCATTAACTCTGCAACCCGAAATTCCTTCCTACTTAAGGCATCCGCTACCTTATTAGCCTTCCCTGGATGGTATTTCAGTTCAAAGTCGAAGTCTTTAAGATACTCCATCCATCTCCTTTGCCGCATGTTCAACTCTTTCTGATCGAAGAGGTACTTCAAGCTTTTATGATCACTGAACATCTCAAAGTGAACTCCATACAAGTAGTGACGCCATACCTTGAGTGTAAAGACTATTGCCGCTAGCTCAAGGTCATGAGTAGGGTAATTCTCTTCATGAGATTTCAATTGTCGAGACGCATAAGCCACGACTTTACCGTCTTGCATCAATACTCCGCCTAAACCTCTCTTAGAAGCATCACAGAACACTTCGTAAGATCGGTCCGGGTCTGGAATCACTAGCACAGGTGCAGTGGTCAATTTCTCCTTAAGTTTCTGAAAACTCTCCTCACATTCGGAGTCCCACTCAAATGCAACCTCCTTCCGGGTAAGTCTTGTCAATGGTAATGCTAATTTAGCGAATCCCATGATAAACCTCCGGTAATAACCTGCCAAACCCAGGAAACTTCTGACTTCTGTCACACTCTTCGGTCGATCCCAATTCACCACCGCTTCTACTTTAGAAGGATCCACTGCCACGCCTCCTCCTGAGATGACGTGACCAAGGAAACTTACTTCGGGTAGCCAAAATTCACACTTACTGAACTTGGCGTACAATTGCTTCTCTCGAAGAGTAGATAACACAATCCGCAAATGCTCTGCATGTTCTTCCGGGGAACGTGAATACACTAAGATGTCATCAATGAAAACTACTACAAACTGATCCAGGTACGGTTGAAAGATTCGATTCATATAATCCATGAAAACCGCCGGAGCATTAGTCACACCAAAAGGCATAACTAAAAACTCGTAATGACCATACCGAGTCCTGAATGCAGTCTTAGGTATATCCGAGCTCTTAACCCGAATCTGATGATATCCTGACCTGAGATCAATCTTCGAGAACACACTGGCTCCTTTCAACTGATCTAGGAGGTCATCAATCCGCGGTAAGGGGTATTTGTTCTTTATAGTGACCTTATTCAGCTGACGATAGTCGATGCACAAACGCATACTCCCATCCTTCTTTTTCACCAATAGAACAGGAGCTCCCCATGGAGAAACACTGGGCCGAATAAAATGCTTAGCGAGAAGCTCTTTCAGCTGGCTCTTCAGTTCTCTGAGTTCAATAGGAGACATCCTATATGGAGTGATAGAAACTGGGGCAGTGCCAGGAATAAGATCAATTGAGAATTCCGCTTCCCTTTCCGGAGGAAGAGAAGTGATATCCTCAGGAAAGACATCAGGATATTCGCACACTACAGGTATTTCCGACAATACCACCCTCACGGAGGGTTCCTCGGAAAGAACCAAAAGAAAAGATCTTTCTTGTGAAAAGAGATAATTGACCGCGCTGATCGTACCTTCAATCAACTTGGTAATTGCATCGTCGGAGGATGTTTCTTTAGCAGGAATGAATATGGCTTTTTCCTTGCAACCAATATATACCGAATTAGGAGACAACCAATCCATTCCAAGAATGACATCGAGTCTCTTAAGAGGTAAACAAATTAGATCAATCGGAAAGTCACGACCATTAAAAGATACTGAACAATTCTTACAAATCAGTTGAGCTTCCACTGTATCGTCCGTGGCTGAAGAAATGACCATAGGGTCGGGTAAGGGAGTAACTTCCAAACCAAGTCGGTAAGCACACTCGGTAGAGATAAAAGAATGCGTAGCTCCGCAATCAACTAACACACATAAGGGTTGATTGTTTACATAACAAGTACCTGCGATGAGATTGTTGTTTCCTTTGGCCTTTCTTGCATCTAAGGTATAAACACGACCTGTAGTCTTCTCCTGATCTTTCTTCTTTGGACATAACGGGGATTTGTGACCCGGCTCGCCACATCTGAAACAAGTAATTGGAGTAGGTTCACACTCCCCAGCATGTTTCTTCTTGCACTTGTGACAATAAGGAGGTTGAGCCGATTGGTCGCCATATCCTTGCTTCTTCTTTGGTGGAAAACCACGGGGCTTCAAGTGTTGAGCAGACTTCCCTTGTTCCCTGTAGTTAGTCCTACTCTGGTTCCTTTCTTCTTGCACCCTCTTTAGGCTGTTCTCCGCCACGTAACATTGCCTCAAACATTCAGCATAAGTAGTAAACTCCCTCTGGGACACACTATGAGCAATGTCGGCCCTTAAACCCATCAAGAATTGATCAATCTTCCATAACTCATCAGGAGCATAAACAGCCTGTCGTGAGTAATCAGCCATATCTTCAAACTTTTCAGCATACTCGGAAACAGACAAATTGCCTTGCTTGAAATTCTGGAATTCTCTTTCTCTTTGGGTCCGAACACTGTTAGGGAAATACTTCTCCAGAAATGCCGCCTTGAAATGATGCCAGTCCTTATGGATCTCCTGGGTAGTGAAATAGGTAGACGCAGTATTCCACCACCTAAGAGCTGGTCCTTTCATCTTCTGAGTAGCGAATATCACCTTCTCTTCTTCGTTACACTGGATTGCCTGGAATATCCTCTCCATACTAGCCAACCAGTCATGAGCTATTACTGGGTCTAAGCCACCTGCAAACTCTGGGGGATCCATTCTGAAGAAAGCACGAAAATCTGGCCCTGCTGGAGCTTGGGGAACAGGAACCGGAGCAGGAGGTTGTTGTCCTTGCATACCCTGCATCATCTGCATCATCATCTGATTCTGCTGTTGCATCTGTTGCATTATCTGCTGCCAAGGTACGCCTGCATTCCCAGCTGCTTGCTCGGATTCCACATTCCTAGTTCTCGGCCTTCCGGGACCTCTGCGCTGCTCAGCCATCTCCCTGTCTGTCCTACACACGGAATTAAGTTGATCAGGCTCAATGCGATAGGTAAGACACACGGAATCATGCCGGCTATACACATATGAGGCAGAATTGTGTTGCATTATGATGTGTCTTTAGCAAAGCCGAGAATCGACCTGCTCTGATACCAACTGTAACACCCCACACATATTTGTCTAGAATAATATGCATAAAGTATTATATATGGTTCATAAAGACAATGATTACATAATGTCGCAGCGGAAAGATAGTAATAAAAACATCACAAGCACGAGGTACAAGAGCCGAATGTATCATGGCCAAAATGATAATACATCCAAAATAGTACAATATCCAATAAAGTACTACAAAAGCATAAAATGCGAACAAAAGATAATATCTAGCATCAACGCCAAAGGACTAATCCGCCTTGCCTTTGCCACGATCTTGCCTTGAACCACCTGAAAAAGATAGAATTGGAATGGGATGAGATTACTAAATCTCAGTGAGCCCGCCTATCCTATTAGTCCTCTCGGATCTAAAGGGTACATGCAAAAACAAACGAATCCGCCATGGATTCGGGTAATCCTCACATCCGGTACAAGTACGGAGCAACCAAATGATTTATCCACCATTGGACTCATCACATACAAACACACAAATATATCACAAACAAGTATGCAAAACCCGTATCCTTATGCGGGGAATCAAGAAGTGTAATAAACCTCGGCTAGATTATGGAATGAACGCACCCTCGATGAGTCCACCCATGCCTAGTGTCATGGGACTTGTACAAGCTCACTGCAAGAGGGTTAAACGGGTTCGCACAAGCCTAAGTGGCCGCGAGATGACATTAGCCTAAATGGCGTCATTGCCCCATTAACCTTCTTCACGCAAGTGGGTTACACCGAGTACAAACCGCCACCTTGACGCATGGTCCCACCGGGCGAAAGCCTAGTATTAGTCTACATGACTTTACTAGAGGTGAGTTACAATCACTATGTAATAGCCTACATGGCCACATAGCCCCACCATACCGTGCACACAAAAGTGTCATCGTCAATGAGTATAGGCCCCTCACGGCACTCACGAGAGCACTACCACGGTAGCTCAGGTGCGCGACCTCTGATCATAACATCGGACTATTCCACGGACCACATGGTCCAGGATAATACCTTACATCATAGTAAGAAGTATATCCCAACCTAACCCCCGGCCACTTCGATTCAAGCATACGTACACACATCAAGTGTAATATCATAACACAAGCCAATCCGAATGTTCAACCAAAACATTGGACATCAATATAGATTCATACTTATCTCATCAAAAGTATTCGGAATCAAACACAATTGTATAGTCAAGGATTTATGGAATATACCTATCCAACATTATGTATAATATTCCACATAAATAAAATGAATAGGATTATCGGTAATGTGTGTCATAAAACACCATTCTCCGGACGTTCATATGCATAATAATAATCAAGGAGGGGTCCGGTTACGTTTAGAATCAGAAACTGCCCTCAGAGGAAGGAAAAATAAAGTTCTGCCCAGCACTGGCCGCTTAGCGGCCTGCAAGCGGGCTTTCCAGTGGCGAACCACAACTGTTTCCCCGCTTAGCGGCCTCACGTCCGCTTAGCGGGCTCGCGATTTTTATTTTTCTTCACAACAGCATCCTCCGCTCAGCGGGCAGACTGGGCCCGCTCAGCGGAACCGCGAATTTCTGGAAAAGTGCTCAGTACCGCTTAGCGGTCTTAGCCCGCTTAGCGGCCCATAGCAGAAATAGAAAAACGCAGAACTCATCAGTTCTGTCCTGGGGTACTTTAACCCCTTGATTTCACCTGCATGTACGAATTAAGGGTATATCTAGCCAACATACAGTATAAACAAGCAATCCACAACATCAAAACATGGTATTAGCAAGGATTTAAGCCTAATTTCTCAAAACCCTTAAACCCCAAAAGTTCCCAAATGAATCAAACCCCATTTTCTATCTATGGACTCACCTTTAGATGGAAGAAGTAGTCGAAACTGAGATGACTGGGGCGAAAATCGGAGCTTGAAGATGATTCTTGGTGCATGCAAGGTTGAAGAATGACAAGTTCCTCTCTCCCTCCTTCTATTTCACGTTTCCAATCTTTCTTCCCACAAAAATCTGTTTTTGGAACAAGTGAGGGACCAAACAAGCCTTAGAACTTATGGTGAGCAAAATGTCACAATTGCCCTTTAACTAAGTCATAATGTCCATTTTGCCATCTAGTTCTATCTCAACCAACATCATTACTATTTTTCTAAAAAGAATTAAATAGGGTATTACATTCTCCCCCCTTAATTAGAATTCGTCCTCGAATTCGAAAACTTACCAGAACAAATGAGGATAGGATTCACGCATCTCTGACTCAAGCTCCCACGTAGCCTCCTCAGGACGCGCTTCGTCCCACAACACTTTCACGAGAGGTATCTCTTTGTTCTTTAGGGACTTGCTAGCATGCTCCAAAATACCGCAAGGTTGGGGATCATAGGAGAGATCTGGTTCTACTTCAACAGAATCTGGGAGGATGGGGTGAAAAGTGTCAGGCACGAACCTTCGGAGTTGAGACACATGGAACACATCATGCAGACCGGATAACGAAGGTGGCAATGCTAACTGATACGCCACTTCGCCTACCCGACTCAAAATCTGGTAGGGTCCCACATATCTCGGACTAAGCTTACGCGTTCTGAACGGTCCTCCCAATCTTAGCCTCGGGGTAACCTTCAAATACACATGGTCCCCAACATCGAATTCCAAAGGCCTCCTTCGCTTGTCCGCATAACTTTTCTGTCGGTCTTGAGCTTTCTTAAGGTTATCTTGAATCTCTTTGACCTTCTCAGTAGTCTCTTGTATAATCTCCGGTCCAAGAATACTCTTTTCTCCCACTTCAGCCCAACACACAGGAGATCGACACCTTCTCCCATATAGAGCCTCATAGGGAGCCATACCCAAACTGGCATGGTAACTGTTATTATATGCGAACTCTGCCAAGGGTAAATGATCCTTCCAACTCCCACCTTCTTCCAGAATACAAGCTCTTAACATATCTTCTATCGTCTGAATGGTTCTTTCTGTTTGCCCGTCAGTTTGAGGATGATTAGAAGTACTCATATCCAGTCTAGTCCCCATTTCCTTATGGAACGCCTTCCAGAATCTCGAAGTGAACTTTGGATCTCGATCAGACACTATACTGGATGGCACACCATGGAACCGCACAATCTCCGCTATGAAAAGTTTCGCGAGATGTATCACCTTGTGGGTCGTCTTTACAGGCAAAAAGTGAGCAGACTTAGTCAATCTATCCACTATTACCCATATGGAGTCATATCCGCCTCGAGCACGAGGTAATCCCACAATGAAGTCCATAGAGATAGAATCCCACTTCCACACAGGTATCTCTAATGGTTGTAACATCCCACCTGGTCGTTGATGTTCAATCTTAACCTGTTGGCAGATAGGACACCGTGCCACATATTCTGCAATCTCCTTCTTCATTCCTGGCCACCAAAAACCCTTCTTCAAGTCTTGATACATTTTTGTCGATCCAGGATGAATAGAATATCTACTCTTGTGTGCCTCATCGAGAATCAAGCGTTTCAGTTCATCATCATCCGCTATACACATTCTTCCTTTAAATAAAAGGAGTCCATCAGGCGCTCTATTAAAGTCGGGAATATACTCACTTGCTTGCAATTGCTCGTCATATACTTGAGTTACTCGAACTCTCTCCCGCAGTTCGTTCTGAATACTCAAGTTACTAATTAGTACACCATTGGGTGTCCAATCGAACTGGAGGTTGAGGTTCCGAAACTTCTCTAGTAATCCATGTTCTAACATCATTAACTCTGCAACCCGAAATTCCTTCCTACTTAAGGCATCCGCTACCTTATTAGCCTTCCCTGGATGGTATTTCAGTTCAAAGTCGAAGTCTTTAAGATACTCCATCCATTTCCTTTGCCGCATGTTCAACTCTTTCTGATCGAAGAGGTACTTCAAGCTTTTATGATCACTGAACATCTCAAAGTGAACTCCATACAAGTAGTGACGCCATACCTTGAGTGTAAAGACTATTGCCGCTAGCTCAAGGTCATGAGTAGGGTAATTCTCTTCATGAGATTTCAATTGTCGAGACGCATAAGCCACGACTTTACCGTCTTGCATCAATACTCCGCCTAAACCTCTCTTAGAAGCATCACAGAACACTTCGTAAGATCGGTCCGGGTCTGGAATCACTAGCACAGGTGCAGTGGTCAACTTCTCCTTAAGTTTCTGAAAACTCTCCTCACATTCGGAGTCCCACTCAAATGCAACCTCCTTTCGGGTAAGTCTTGTCAATGGTAATGCTAATTTAGCGAATCCCATGATAAACCTCCGGTAATAACCTGCCAAACCCAGGAAACTTCTGACTTCTGTCACACTCTTCGGTCGATCCCAATTCACCACCGCTTCTACTTTAGAAGGATCCACTGCCACGCCTCCTCCTGAGATGACGTGACCAAGGAAACTTACTTCGGGTAGCCAAAATTCACACTTACTGAACTTGGCGTACAATTGCTTCTCTCGAAGAGTAGATAACACAATCCGCAAATGCTCTGCATGTTCTTCCGGGGAACGTGAATACACTAAGATGTCATCAATGAAAACCACTACAAACTGATCCAGGTACGGTTGAAAGATTCGATTCATATAATCCATGAAAACCGCCGGAGCATTAGTCACACCAAAAGGCATAACTAAAAACTCGTAATGACCATACCGAGTCCTGAATGCAGTCTTAGGTATATCCGAGCTCTTAACCCGAATCTGATGATATCCTGACCTGAGATCAATCTTCGAGAACACACTGGCTCCTTTCAACTGATCTAGGAGGTCATCAATCCGCGGTAAGGGGTATTTGTTCTTTATAGTGACCTTATTCAGCTGACGATAGTCGATGCACAAACGCATACTCCCATCCTTCTTTTTCACCAATAGAACAGGAGCCCCCCATGGAGAAACACTGGGCCGAATAAAATGC